>NC_068962.1:5462045-5765075 GCF_026419915.1 Harpia harpyja
CGTATGGCCTCAGTGCTCTCGCAGCCCTAATTCAAGAGCGTCTGCCTCCCGTAAGGCAATGCCACGCGGATACGCTGGCTCAGCGCACGTGTCTGGGTTGCCTTCCTCTGAAACCGGAGTGCTGGCAGTGCTGGAGGGAGCGGACAGCCTGGAGCACATTTGGAATTCACCTAAAACGAAGTTGATAGTTGGCTGCAGCCAACAGCTCAGAAGCATCTGTGGGTCCCTGGGTCCGGACTTCACCTTTCTCTCACTCAAACCAGTCCTTGGGGGGAGGAGAAGTAACTGCAATACTTGACATTACTCCTTCCAAACAGAGCAGACTTTATTTAATGGTGATCAAGGTCAAGATCTTGTGAGGGGTATGTGTGAGGGTTGGCTTTTGCAAGGAAGCAAATTTGCGAAGTAGTGTGGAGAGGCTCCAATGTTTTAAGAGTATCAGCTAATGAAAACCACCTGGGAGGTAAGAGCAGGGTCACTAGGCTCCATAAGCTCCAGTCCTTAAAGACAGTTCTTTGTACAGTTAAGTATCTGTGATGGACTAGAGAGTAGAAGGAGAAACATTTACCCATGTGGTATAGAAGGAGAAACATTTATCCATGTGGTGTGTACTTCACCAGTGTCTGAAATTTCTGGGTGTATCTTCAATAGAGATAACTGGGGGAAGGGAAGATGGGAACAGCTGCTTATTTATAGGATCTAACACTTAAACAAATACATAAGAGGACATTTTACCTCTACCTACAAAGGAAAAGAGTTTTTCAGAAATGGCTGGTGCTAGATATTTTCACATGCTTGGTGCACCAGGAGGGTGCTGGCAGGTGCCATGAGGGAAACAGAGCTGAGGGTTTTCACATTCAGCACCCCTTTGGGGAGGCACAGGTTCCTCAAGGTCCCATTTGGGGTGGCATAGGCACTTGAGTTGTTTCAGTAGAAAATGCAACTAGTCTTGAAGGTCTAAGGAGAGATTTTGATTGATGAAAAAATAGTGGAAGAGCATGACCAGAGGCTCTGAGCAGCTCTGGAAAGTACCAGATGAGCTGGACTAGACCCAGACAAACAAAAATGCACATTCTCTGTAGCAAAAATAAGGTACCCAGAAGAAAAATTAACATACCACAGAGTACAAGGAGATCACTGTGAAGCTGAAGCTAGCACCTCATACTTGCCCCAGCAGACAGGAAGGGGCACAACAGTTCTTTGGAGCAGAATATGGGGACATTTCTGCCTAATCCAGTTGCCCAAATCAGTGACCTGAAAACACTATTGTGCAAAGGTATCTAATCAATGTGGGGCATAGTTTTTCAGTGGGTAGGTTTTAAGAAACTGAAGGAGTGCATTCAAGACTTTACAGAAAGGGGACAATAAGGAATGATAATGAAAAGAAGTCCCTGTCCCTGGACAACTCAAATGGACAGAAGTCCAGTTGTCCCTGGACAACTCAAAGGAGAATATTGGTGCATTGCTCTGGAAGAGCTATTGACAGAAAAAAAAAAAACCCCAAACCAAACCCCCAACAAAAAAAAGGCAAGTTTTTTTGCTTGGGCCTAAATCCACAGATGGGAAAATGTCACTTTTTGTTTACTTGTTTTGGTAAGAGGTCTACTTTAGCTAAAAATATCTCTAAGCCTCTTTTGTCTTTGCCAAAAGAGTCTGGTAAGCCTCCTCCATGGATACAGATGTTAGGTTTTTTTCAACTATGAACTGAATACAAACTTGGGAGAGACTTGGTCTCAGCAGATAAACATATTGAAGTGCCTTGGGGAAACTCCCGAGTTATATTTTGACCATGTCAAGTTTATAAATTGCCCTTCAAGTCTCAGACAAATGATTATATGAGATGCCATTGAGACAAAGTTGTTCCTGAAAAAACTACCCAGGTCAGTGTATTCCCAGATCTTTTGATCACTTGCAAGTTAATCTTAGACATGACTTTCTTTTTTGTGCGCCTTGTAATTCCCAGTGTGCAACAGAAAAATACGTTAACATGTCATATGAAAATAATTTAATAATAGGAAAAAGCTATGTGCAGGGCTGGATATATTTTATATTGGTTTCAAAATTACAGTGAGAGCCTGGAAACTATTTATATGCTGTCTATGACAGAAATATAGTCCAAATAAAGCAAAGGGGCCTTTTTGTTGGCAAAGGAACTATTATCTATTGAAAACAAAAATTACCAATTTGTTTGTTAGCTAGAGATAAAATGAATGTTGGAGTTGTCCTAAACTGTTCCCAGTTTCCCGAGATACTATCAAAAGGAGGTATTGCCATGCATATCCAATTTTAGGTAGCTAGACAGAGTTTTCAGGAAAAGTTCATGTCTGACAAGAGATTGAGTTTAGGTAATTTGAAAGGAAATACAGTTTTAGATGAGTAACCACTAGTTCTTATTATTTCCCATCAAGCAGTTGGAAAATATTACCAAAATAATAAAGTGCCTCATAGAAGAAGATTGCTGAATCAGCCCGTGATTTGAGACGGGAACAGCAAAACTGCGGAGCAGCACTAATGAATCATGAGTTATCACCTGCTGACAATTTTTCAGGGGAAACTTAAAGATAAGAATACCTGCCATGTTAGAAACTTATATTGCAATTGCTGGGCAATTGCAATTATACAGAAAGACAAACAAAGCTGTATGAAACCCCAACGTGTTGTGATCCTGGAGCTGCCACAATTTCATGTAAAGTGTGCCCTGCCTGGTCATGCTAGGAAATATTGTTCTCAGCAGGTATCTAATCGGCTTTGTGGTTTAATGAAGTTGTGACTCTATTATTAGTCAGTGACATCTCCGGCGGTGGAGGTATAACTGGAAAAATGGAAATGGGGATGGAAATAAGGATGTTGAGCTAATTGCTTCATCTGACAATGTCTCTGGCAGGTGACAATCCTGACAGGCTAAATGGGAGCTGGGAGATGAGGCAAATGGAGCTGAGGGACGTCCCGCTGCCTAACAACGTCCTGATGACTTAGGGGAAACCTGCAGGTTTTCCTGGTGGTGTAGAACACCCCAGAGAGTAATTGGACACTTCTTGACATTCTATACCGTTCTACAGTGGTCTGTATTACTCTGTATTATTATGTAGATATTCTGAACTATGTTAATGTTGATAGAAACTGTTGTTAATTTGGGCTGTAGGAAGAAAGTTGTGGGTAGGAGGTCTCTCGGAAGAGCCAGCTAGAAGAGGCTGTTGTACGTTGTGCTGGGCAGGGGGCTAAAATTACAGACCACGGATCCGTTTGACCTGCGCCATCCTGTGAAGCAGACCCTGCCAGGCTCTTTGGCACCGCGTAGCTATTGAACGACACAACGAGAACCTTGTTTTTAGACCTTTTTTAAAGCTTCAGCACCCTGTTGTTGCTGTACAATCAGGGAGTGACTCAGGCTGCAGACGCCTGTGTAACAGCCCTGCGGCTTGTCCTGGAGGTCACGGGGCCAATCCCACTCTCGTTCCTATTTAGTGCCCGACACATCACATCAGTAACTGGAGACTGTGTGTGCTCAGGGAGCGGGATCCCATCCTCAAAATTAGATGCTTTGTTGGGAATGGTTTTTGTGCTGGGACAGGCTGTGGCTGGATGAATTTACTCTACAATCACTTACTGCTGTATGAATGGCCCTACTGATAAGGCTTTTGTGTTTATGTGCTTGCTGACTTCAAAGAACACTATTGCCTATATGAATTCAGATCAGATTTCAGGAGCTGCATTAAAATCCAGTAAGGGCCAGATGGCTGACTGTTTGAAGAAGAACTTTCATGTTTAGCTTTTAAAAAGGAAAAAAAACCACCCAACCCACCTCAGACCTGTAAACTAATAGCAATGTCAGAATGACATTTTTGTTTCAACTATTGCTCTCTTTTTGTTTCCCGCTCCCTTCTTAACTAAGTGGTAATTCATACTCCTGAAACTTGTCTCAGCCTCAAATTAAAATCCTTGAAGCATTCTGTTTTTTCTTCCTACATATCATATTTCCTCGGCATCGTCCTTGGGTGGTACTATTTGTGGTTCAGTGAGGACAGAGGTATCCTCTACATGCTGGCAGAAGAAAACCAACAAATCTTGTCTGGCAGTTCTACTTAGTAAGCTAAATGCTCCAAGCTGAATAGACAGTGGTACATTGCTGCTGTGAGCGTAGGTCCCACGAGCAGGACTGACATCCCTACCAGCTCTATCACACCAGCACCAGCCTGCCCTTCATCCCTTCCCTGCCACCCCTCAAGCCTTCAAAAACTCATGTTTAAGAGCACGCGGGAAGGCATACTGCACTTTGATTTTCACTTGCGTAAAATGTTTATCAGGGTACCTCTTCATTTGAGAAGCTAATAAAATAAGTTTAGGTGGTTAAGAAATCTGGAACAGGCAGCCAGCGGAGTGAGGAACTGAAAGGAAAGATATTAGTCACTTGACTGCTGCTTGGGCGAGACAGTGGTGTTGCGGTAATGAATGTCAGGAACGTACATTTTATGGAAATAGAGGTATTTGGGGCTGGGCATGTTTCTGTGGAAAAATCGAAATAGAATGGAAGCTAATAGGATTCTACAGAAGCTTGGAAAGATCACAATAGAAATGACGTTTACCTAAAGTATATTGTTTGATTTTAAATAATTTTGTAGACAGCTATAGCTAGATTATAGAGAAAACACTGTTTAATTCTACATCTTGTTAAAAAAGTCTTCTGGATTTCTCCAGAGGATCAAGGAAGCAAAGTGTGGAGATGTTAGAAAGATGGTCCTGTGATGATTCCTGGCTAGATGTAAGACTTCTGATATTTTTACTGCTGTTTAGCTCAGCTGGGTGAATAGTTCACAATAAGTTAATTGAGCAGATTCTGTTCTTTTCTGCACACAGAATTAACCACGGGAAGATGCTGACTTCCTTTGCCACCCCCAAAACTAATTTTTGAGACCTGTTTATCAGTTCCTATACACATAAAATACACACTGTGTTAGAAAAATAAGGCCATTCTTCATAAGGTGGTTGTAATAATAAAGTTCAGCAACAACTATGAGATATACGGATATGACAGAGGGCCAGAAATGTACTTTGCTGCTGCCAAATACACCTCATCTCATGTTAATTACCAGTTTCTCTCAATAGTTGGAATTACTAGTTTTTTTCCCTGGAGAAACTTTAGCGAAGCTACTTTATCTTTTGATGTACTTGGATCTGAGTGTATCTCCAGCTGGAAAAAACAAACAAACATTCCAAAGAATGTGTTCAGACTTGTGCATTTTAAAATCAAAATCATATGCAAAGCTTTGGATAAAACATATTGGTTTTGCAATGTGGTGTAATTTTGTTCACATTTGCACTTCAAAAGGCTATAATGGGGAAATCCTAACTCAAGCGTTGATGAAGTTTCTAATAAATCCGAGCCTTGAACATATCCTGCAGTGCTCAGTTACAAAAACTGACTCTGCGCTGCTTGGCCAGTCTGTTGATATTTGTATTGCCATGAAATTGCAGACTCAGCAACATCCAGCATGCTGCTGCAGACCACAAGTCTTGAACTACTGTAATGACCTTGCTCAACAAACACCCTCGTTATTTTTGACACAGAGGCAATTTACCAACCAGTCTGTACGCTCTTTGGTTGACATTCCCAGAAGTTATCATGTATTTGGAGGGTTGCTTAATGTATAGCTAGTAGTTATTTTTAAACTGAACTGAACATTTTGTAACACTTCTATTGACTTTTTTAACCCATAAATGAATCATGGAAAATTACATCTGCTCCTTGCTGTGGGGTTAGAAACGTGATCTTTTTTTGGATGTTTATATGGGGCACTCTGATAGGAATCTTTTTACGCTGTACCAAATCAAAACAGAGCTTGGCCCATGGCACACAGTCCTGTGATTTACAGGCTGAAACAAGTTTCAGTTCCAGCCTCCCTAGTAACTCAGGCTTTCAGCTGGAAATACAATCTCTGTATCTCTGAAGTTGGGAGAACTTACTAATCATAGAACTTTCCCTGAGGTGATGTCTCCTTGGGAAAGAAATAAAAAAGGAGCGGGGAAGGGGGGATGGTATTGTACCTAATTAGGTCGATTAAAGTTCCCTAAACTTGTCAGATCCTCAGCAATTCTTTAGTGTTTCCAGCATGCATGCACTCCAGCCTATATGCATGAATAGTTATACTTCTTCACTGGCATGCACACACAACATCCTGTAACTTTTAGAGTGGAAAGTTGATTACATGATATTAAAGAGAAAAATGCAGGTTTCATGTGTCAGATTATAATGCCACATGCACACTCACACAAAATTGTTCCTGAATGCTGGTTGAACTATTCCTCTCAAACTTGGGAGCTGAATGAGCCGCCCTCCACGTGCCTCCCAGCTCCTGAGAGCTCTTTGGGGCCCATATTTATTTTCTATTGCTTGCTTCATCCCCACCGCTGTGTCGTCAAAGGTAGTTTGCCATTTCATTTAAAAATAATTGGAAAAATAGTGTGTACCGTACTTGTGGTTGTACCTTAAAACAACCCCTGCAAACCCTGCGGGAGTGCTGGAGCATGTCTCCAGCCTCGGGACTGCCTGCCCGCTGTTTTGCTGGGGGTGATCCTCTCGGTGGCAGCCGATGCCCCGGCCGAGGGGTGCCTCTCCCTTAACCTCTCCAGTTCACAGACTGACCTTCTAACTTAAACCAGCTGCGTGAGCCTTACAGCATGTCCGCTTGTGCCTGAGCACTCGTGGCACGTGTAGTATCGCATATATACGAAATTAAAAGTGTTCTGCAGGCTTGGGTCAGCACTGCAGCTCCATATACGTATTCCCTTCTACCAGTTTTGCTGCGGTCCCGATCCAATACATGCACAGATTTGGACTTTGGTATTGTCAGGCACTGCCAAATGCTCGCTGGCGGTCGCTGGTTTGTGTCCCAGTATGGGCTGGGTAGCTACACCAGGAGCACACTTACCAGAGTACCTTGCCTGCTGGTTTATTAGAGCTTTTCTCTTGGTATCTATGTTCTTGCTGTTGCCAGTATACAGTCCATAAATATTTCTTTTCAAAGTGTACCTTAGCCTTCCCGAGGTAGGGTTTAGGGACTTAAGTATGTGTAAGCTAAACACAGAGTGCCAAACATCAGCCAGCTCAGCTATAGAATTAGTCAAAGGGAGACCAGATAATTTTTTATTGTGAGAAAGGGCTATTTACAACTCCTTTCACCTCTCAGATAATAATCCTGCAATACTTTTGTGCCTAGTTTTGAAAATAACTGCTTACCTTTTGAACAATGACTTTGTCTGGAAAAACAACCCTGTGGGCAGCTGCTTGTCATAGATACAAGCACCTGAAAACAAGAGGTTGTAACAGAAAGCAGGTTTGCAGTCACACAGTGGTGTTTTTTTTTTTTTTTTCTACTCGGGCTATGATTACCATGGTATCCACCTGGTGTGGAAACATACAGTGCCATCCATATTAATAGGTGAGCTTAAACTAGGACAGGTCATGCCTCTTCTGTCTGCCTAAACCCCACAAAGCGAGCCGTAGCACCCCAGGCTCAGGGCTGTTGGGAGCAGACAGATCATGACCGAAACAAGTGTGCGCACTAAATCACTGCAGGTGAAGTCCCAGCGTCCCCAAACTATGAGATTTCTCGATGTTCTCACATGTTTATCAGCCTACAGCTGAACCTTTATCAGGCAGCAGAGGGAAGGTGGTAGGGGAACTGAAGGCAATCCCATCAGAGCCAGTGATTTCTCTTTGGAGAAGGTGATCCTAGCTGGGGGATGTGTCAGGTTTCTGGTCTTTGTACATGCTAAGTAGTGTAAATGGAAGAGAGAGGAGGATGGAGTCTGGACAGTATCTGTGGGCCACTGGGTAGTATTTTTACTCAGAAGATTACTCTTGTAGGAGTTTCTGCAGGCCTGTTGAGCGTCAAGGGGATTTGAGGTATCAAACCGAGTTGAGTCTCAGTTCCAGTCATATTTCTTAAGTTTCATGGTTAATCAGAATCTACCAAAATTAAAAGAATACGAAACTGCAACAGAGATGTACAGTGAAAGCAAACAAGAAACAAAGAACAGCCGTGCTTATTGCAAAGCGAGAACCGCGTTGCTTTAATGGCTTTTCACTGAAAATCTGCAGCCTTACGAGTGGCTCTGCAAACTGTGAATATTGCCCGAATGGAATGCTTGGCTGTTACAAGAAAACATATAAAAAGTTGAGCACACAGAGGACCTGCCTCCCATCATTAAATAACACAGCTGGCTTATGTTCACACTAATACTTTCCTGTGGAATTTTCTCTCTGCATCACTTGAAGCCCTCACCATCCTGTGTTGCCCTTTTCCATTTTGTGCTTGGTCTGTGTTTTCAGTGGAACTGAACTTAATGTGCCTGCTCTGTTTTGGTTATGCCTGAAGGTGGGCACAACCGGTTTTGGATTCACCACATTTTAAATTAAACATTTCTCTGTCCTCTGTGCAAACCCCAACCCTCTCTGACCATGGAAAATGTTTTAACTTTTTTTTCCCTGTGTGTGAGCTTTCACCCACTGCTCTACTTCCTGCTTTCAGCCAAAACATCGAGGGGAAGACATCAAAAGGAGAGGGCAAATGCAAAGCAGCAATTTCATAAAAGGGGCCAAGGGGCATGAAAAGCAGAACCTTCACTGGCTTCCCACATATGCACTTGACCTTGAAATGTTGAATGTTTCTTTCTTATTTCAAAGGCTGGATTTCTTTATTTTTCTTCCTTTTCCGCAGTAAAAACCAGCTTCATCTGGACTCTTTGCTGAAAAGCCAAAAGTGTAATCAGTATCCTAAACTTTGCACAACTCTGTAGATCATCACAGCAAACGTTGTCACAATTAAGTTCAATTAAAGAAAGAGGATTCCAATTCGAGAAATCCCTTGTACTGTGATAGGGTGAGACCAGGAACCAAACCCCTTACAAATTATGCTCCAAGCCTTCATCAACAAGCCAGGGTAATGAGCAATCTCATTTGCAAGAATGCCATGCAATGTCACTTGATATCTTCAATGCATCATACATCAATATGTAAATGTTCATCAGGAACTAATAAAGTCCAAACCCAATCAAATAGTGTCCAGGAAAATTAATCCTGATTCCTAATGGGTCTCAGTGACAGACCAGGAGTTTTATAGCATAGAACCCTGCATTTTAGCAAATGTTTCTTGTTCATTTTTGGGAACCATGACCAGTCATACTTTTTCTAAAGATCCACCCTTCATCCAACCAAAAATATAAAATTCCTATCTGCCATCCAGTAGTCTGCAAGCTGCATAGTATTTGCTTTTTCATTTCCTTTCAGTATATGACAAAGTAAATTATGGAAATATTTATTACAAATATAGTAGAGTGCATCTTTGTCAATATTACTATAACTTCAGGAGCCATTCATATGAGATAAGTTCCTGCGATTTCCACCCAGCACTTGATCTGCATCTTTACTCTCTTTCCCTACACATTGCATGTCTATGCTGAATATTCATTGTTCAACCAGTAGAACAAAGTGCCAAGAACTCAGTCGGTTTTTGGTGATACTGAAAACATCCCTTCTGAAGTGCTTTCCAATAGTTCCTTCTGAAGCTTTTCAATAGCTTCTCAATAGTTTTCAGTAGTTCCATCTGAAAGGCAAAGGTACTACTCTCGGCATCTGCTGAATATAGAAATTGTAAGGACAGTTTTCTGGTGGAAGGCTCTCACTTAGGTGAGAATAACTCATGTCTGTGGGCAACGTATCATTTAGTGTGTGATGTCTTAAATTAAGACACTGGTCTTGCACACGAAAGCCAGGTCTCTCTTCATTTGCTTTACGAATTACTTAACGCGGTTTTGCCGCACTGTATGTGTACAGAAAAAATGCTCACTACGTTTTCTAGGCATTGTATTGATATGTTGAGGAGATAAACATTCCTGTTAATTTGACTAGGATCTTATCTTTAGAAGATACATAGTTGCCAGATCAATCATAAATAAATCTTGTGGGCATCCCGGAAAGTGGATGCTTCTACTGTTTTCTTAGTGTTTTCCTCAGAAATCTTTTCTCCCAGCTTGATGAGACTACCCTCTTGCTGGCTTAAAAGGAACTTTTAAAAATATATTTTATGCTTCACTCCATCTGTGAATTGAGCCTTTATATGGGAGACCTCACTAACATATAGTACTCCCTGTTGACTACACAGGTGTCAGCAGCCAGTGGAGAATTTTATTTGAGTTTTCTCCTAATTTTGCTTCCACTGCTTTTTCATGGTAACTGAGCTAAGCCAAATGCATTTGAAAAAACAGCAGGCCAAAGTGAGGATGAATAGGTCACATTCATAATGTGTTGTCTGGAGTTTCAATCAAATTGATTTGTGTCATCTATAAATCTGATATCCATTTAAAAAAAGCAAAAAATCAAGCCAAAACAAAAGTTTCTGCTCTCTGTCTACTGAATTAAGTTCAAAGCTGTTTTCCACTTGATACAGCACAGGAACTGGAGCAGAGGTCTTTCAGTGCCCCAAGCACTGTTAAGTGTAATCCTTCTCTTACTCTTAGGATCAGTAAACATTTAATGCATCCATACAAAGAGCAATGACTCTGGGAGGAAAGAAGAAGAACAGCACATGTGATGGCTTGATTCTTAGGACAGTATCCCAGTAATAAAAAATACAGGTTCAAATCCTCTCCAACAGAGGAGAGAAAGGAATTTAAGTGTTTTGCCTGGGTATGGGGAAATGTTCTACTCCTCAACTATGTAACTCTGCCCCAGACTTATATCTAATCCAAAACCATGAAATGCATTAGTTCCAGCTTCATACCTTACACTAAAATTTGCTTTCTCTCTCAAATTAAGTCTCTGAATGACCCATTTATTGCTTCTGTTTTCTCAGCTATTAACAATAGCGAGTTGCTGACAATGGAAGAGTTTGATTGCTGTGTCTGTTCTTTGCCTGTTTTAAAGGATGGGATTCAACTCAGGATCAAAACTAGGTTTGCTGTCTACAGGAAAGTGTCTGCATGCATGGCACGTGTATAGGCTCCCTACACGGTCAATAGAAACTGGCTCAATGCAGCCAGAAGAGCCTAGAAAGTGATTCTTCCCAGCCTAAGATAGACTAAGGCTCAATTTGGATGCCTAACCATAGTTTGGAGGTTTTGGAGATATAGTAGGGAATCCCACCCAGCCTTCAGCTGCTGGCCTAGAAAGACGGGGGTCTAACACAGCTGAACTGAGCTCCTCTAGCTTGTGACCCGAGTAGCTCTTTAGCTTTACTGGCTCTGTTGTCTACAGACTTGATCAAGTTGCCTGCACACAGAAGCATCTGGTACATTGGAGGTGCGGTGGGATAACCTGCTGGGGCTTCGGAAAGAGATGGATCTCCTAAAGGGTCTGCGCCACATCTGCCAGCCTGTGTGAATGTCCTGGATGTCCTAGGACACGTGTGAGCAACAGAAATGAGTGCCTGCCTTGACTATTGTGATGCTCCACTGCTTAGAGGCTTAGCAGACATCTGCAGACTTAAATATTGGGGTCTAAATGTCAGACTGTACTTTTGGAGCCCTATCTCATTACATTTGAAATAATCCATTTTGATGGAGACCAGACTCATTAGTTAAGCCAGGTTGTCAGCTGCCTTGTGTCATTGATTTACAGAATAGGTGGAGTTTACTACTGAATATGGCTGAAACTGCAAATACTGCCTGTGCACAAGAGAATGGCAGGGGGTTGAGCACAGACTCCCTTATGTACGGCTGGGGTGCTTTCTTCATTTATCATGTTCCTTCCTATTTGCTGAAGAAGAACTTTGCTGAACTTGCAGTTTTTATTTGTGCTGGACACATCAGCCTAGTACTTTGCATTATAAACAAGAGGTTTGCCATCCTTGAACCTAAGTGAATGCCAAAGATACAGTTTATCTACCCTCCTTAAAACAAACTTAGGCACAGTACCTTGGCTTTAGTTTATTCTGTTTAAGCTTATAAAGTTTCTTTGTATGGCATTTCTCAGCGGTATTTGAAAGCAGAATTGTGTGTATGTATTTCTGCACCAAAAATTTAGGAGACAAGACAGGGAATGTCTTAAATCTTCTTTTAAATATGCTATAAGATCATGCGTGTTTTAAAGCACACCCATCTATGCTCTACAGTAGCCTTTAAAAGGAGATATTACTTGACAGCCTTATTTGTCCACTAGACTCTACTGCTGGATATAGGAAAACGGTGGAGGGGTAAATCTAGATTCCCTGATCCAGATTCTGTCTGCTAAGTCCTCTTCATCATGTTTCTTCCTCTGTACTGACAAAGAATTTGCATTTTTTAGAACATTCTCCTGGCCAATGAGATTGCTTTTTTATATATATGTGTGTCTTAGGAATACTTTACAATACGGTGTCTTCTGTTGTCAGACTGTGCATACTTGCAAAGTAATGATAATATGCTGAGACGAATACCATGATGAAAGATTCTAAATATGGTGGTTAGGCAGCTCCACACAGAGCTGCCTGTATGTATGTCTTGCTTTAGAAAAAGACAGAATAAAAAGAGGAAGCAAAGTGTTAATGATTTTAGGTTGTGTTCTGCAGTCAGATGTTAAATTAGTAGGACAATTGTATGTGAGTTTGTGAACTAAACTCCTTAAAGATTGTGAGGTAGGTTGTTTAAATAGCTCAGCAACTTACATTAAAATAGGCAGTAGAAGTAAAGCTCCTGATAATAAATTGTTAGCAAGTTTTCTATTTTGCACTGTAAGAAATTAGTTGAATTAGCTTTTCTTTTCATTATGAAAAGCCATCATGTTGACATGTGTATAGGAGTTTTTGTCAGAGTGCTCTAAGATAGGTTTTCAAAAATCCCTTACATAATATGCAGAAAGATTTGTTTTATCCTACTTCTTCCTAATTTCTAAAAATGGTATAGCTCTTCTTATAAGTCACATTCTATTGCTGAGAGGGTTTTGTGGTTGGTTTTTTTCCCCATTTTTCTCACCTATTGAGTAATGAACACTTGTGCAGAAGTCAGGGAATTATTCTCCTGGAGCTGGAGCTATTTGCCTTAGCATAAGTTTCTAGAGTTTATTTGTGAGGAAGTGGGCCAGGAAAACAGAGATATGAGCTATGTTCCATGCTATAAATGATGCCAAGCTGTAATTTGACATTCACTCTATCCGCATCATACTACTGTGTCTTAACAATCCACTACCTTTTCAGATCACATTCACCACTTCAAAGTCTTATCTTTGTTTTATGATTCATTTCAAGCTCTGGTTGCTATCCTCTGCACAGATTTTGAATCATTGTATTATTATATGTCATTTCCCTTTCCCTTTTTGCTCTTGGCTGTGTCCTTCCTGGATCTCCTTGCTATTTCACAGTGATGATGCAAATAACGGTCCTGTTACTCCTGGGCTGAGAAGAAATAACACTTGCGTCCAAAACTTCAGAAAAAGTTTGTCTGAAGGCAAATGTGCCCTTGTCTGAAGGGCAAATGCATACATACCTATACCTTCTGCTGCATTCAGAATATTTAGTTCAGTCTATTATTTTTAAGGTAAAGACATATATGTTCAAGCAACAGTGTTGTTCTGAAGTGTTATTTGTAAGCTCTGGAGCAACTTCTCAGACTGCCCTGGGGTGGTGTGCGTGCTGCCCTGGCTGAGGTACGTCCCTGTTGCTTGGCTTGGCCACGTCACCTCTTAGTGTTGTGTCACATCTGCCAACAATGAGATGGGTCTTCCAGTTGGTGGGCGATGAGGGGCATCTGCCTATACATTACTCTGTGTAAGCTGCCTGGCTTGTACTTAATGGCTGGAAACTGATTCTAGGTCAATAGTAAAAGGCTACGATGAAGAACATCCTTTGCTTTTGTGTTCTCACACCCCAGGGCAGTCAACACAGAGATCGGCACTAGTTTCCCTGAGGTCTCGACACAGAGCTGGGAAGTATTGCCAGTACTGAGGAGGAGCGGAGCATCACTGTTGGTTGTCTAGCTGGTGTCATTCACATCCTTATTACTTCAGTGTGGGAGCAACATAACCTTTGTCACCGTATATACAATACCCAGAGCAAATAAACCAGTTGTAAGATTTTTCCTGGCCTCACTCTGCTTGCAGCTCTTCCTTTGCATGATCTCTTTATCCTTTGCTAAGTGCAGTCAGTCTGTGCTCGATGTTGTAAGCGGGTGTGATGCAGGAGCTGAGGCAGCATTTCTACCAGGAAGTCCCAGAGCTTGTTCTTTCTTTTAGTCTGTGACTCAGTACGCTGGAGATTAAGGTTGAGCAAGGCAGCAGGGAGACTTTTCAGACGTGTTTCCCCCTCTGTCCCTCATGGTCATTGTCATGCTGACGGTCATTCCCCTCTTGTTGAAGGGGACAGACTTTTAATAGGGTGGGTAGCGATAGGACAAAGGGTAATGGTTTTAAACTAAAAGAGGGTAGATTCAGCTGAGATATAAGGAAGATGTTTTTTATGATCAGGGCGGTGAAACACTGGCACAGGTTGCCCAGAGAGGTGGTAGATGCCCCATCCCTGGAAATATTCAAGGTCAGGTTGGACGGGGCTCTGAGTAACCTGATCTAGTTGAAGATATCCCTGCTCATTGCGGGGGGAGTTGGAGTAGATGACCTTTAAAGGCCCCTTCCAACCCAAACCATTCTATGATTCTATGATTTTTGGGGCTGAGCCAGGCTGTGAGGGGGCCATGCCCAGTCATGGAGGGGTAGAATAGCTCAGGCTGGGAGGAAAGACCTGGGATGGGATCAGTCTGGACAGGCAAAGTTTCTTCTCCTGGGACAGGGTCCTTGGCTTCTGGACTTTTTAGCTCTCTCCCCACCAAGTTACCTCTACCCAGTTGCTCTAGAGTAACAGCTCGTTCATGGGCCATGACATACTCACGAGCAGGAATGTGTTACTGCACAAACTGTGTCTGTCTTGCTCGGTACTACAAGGCTCTGCGAAGTGACTGAACTGTGCCAGAGTAAATGCTGGTGAGAAAACAAGATGAACAGCTTCAGGAGGCTGGCAACAAGGAGTAGAAAGTGTATGGTAGAGAGTGGGAGGAAACACCACTTGTACTGACATACGTTCAGAGTTGTTGGGGGAAATAGATCATTTGGGTAGATAGAGTCATCATTTGGGTATCTGGAGATAGGAAATCAAAGGATGGCTGTGGGGAGTTGAGGAAGTTGAAGACGAAAGGTTACATGGCTGTGAATCAGGGACTGTCAAAGGTATTTTCTGGAATAGAATGGCTTAGTTTTAAGTTGTCTTGCTGTCTGCGTCACTTGTCCCTGTGAAGAGGAACACAGCACTTAGGAAGCATTGATAAAGGGGTCCGTGGTTGACTCATGGAACCTATAATGCATTGCATTTCTGAAAGATTTCACACCTTCACCATCACTGGGAAGATGTGAGCCATGATGACCCTTCATTTCAGCCAGAGAAAAGCAGGTTAGAGTTGCAGAAATCTCCATTTTAATATGTACTAAAGAATTTATATTCAGAAGAAAATTGAGAAGGTCATATCTATGTATGGTGAGCAGAGATTATTTTTTCCACTCCAGAAATAGTCCAGCAGAAAGGAGAGGACAGTGAGTTGCTGTGGCAAGGAAAGAAAAAACAACCCCAAAACAAAACCCCCAAACCCTAAATCCTCCTCTCTCTAATCTTTCGGAAAACACTATACTTTTGGTGGTCAAGATGGGGATGCAGACAGCTAACGGAAAGTGCCAAAGTTGGAATAACACAGAACAAGAAAATAATTGCCAGTTAATGCTGCTGAAGAAGATATCTTCCCTGGGATACTACTGGGTATCTATTGGGCATCTACAAGGCTGGTACACTAATGTTAAGTGCTTTCTTATGCCTCCTGGACCCTCAAATCCCTAAAGCTTGGAGGTTATTTCATCGTCTGTCTCATGGTGTTTTTTGGTTCTTCCATGAGGATTTGCTGCCAGATGGAAGGATGGGGCTGAAGGGAATGAGGAGATCGAATTTCTAACTTTGACAGATACTCCATTGAAAAGAGACAGCTAACAAACTGTCATTTTCTTCTGCTATTTAATCAATAATGCATCTAATTACTCTCTCTACAGACTGATATTTTGATTATTTTAGTTCAGATAAAATAGGTACACTGTACTTTCATTTTTCTAGCCCAATAAGCAAAATAACAAAACATCGAGCCAGTTTTGTCTGCCTTTTCCCGGTTTGAAATTCAGGCTGTTTTGATTACTCTTGTATCCACAACAGTGGGTCTGGGTACTAAGTGGGAAGCTGCCAGTTTGGTTTCTTCTGTTGGCCTGGGTGTATTTCTAGAAGGGATTGCCACTAATTTTAGAGGCAATTCTTTGAAAAAACCAACCCTATAATATAAATAGAGATGGAAAGAATACAGAATCCAGCTTTCATATTTCTTCTGCTTCTTCGTAGCTGCGGAGCCTCTTTACTCATGCTGATAGTTTCTTAAGGCACTCAAGGAATTACTGTATGTAAAATGTGTTTGTGTGGCATGTATAGCAACATTCACTAAACTTCGTATTCAGATAATGGGAGGCAGTGTGGTTTGGGGTTTTTTTTGGGTTTTTTTTTTTTTTTTTTTTCAGAAACAGGAAATCAAGCTCAAGTGGGACTGATTCCAAACACTGACCAATTTTATCCTGACTCCAATTTTGCCTTGACCTTTCCTGACTAATGCAAAATGAGGCTAGCTACGTGGAGAGGGTTTTTTTCAGTGTTTATACTGTAAGAGTCATGCTGACTCAAACAGAACCAGGCTTGTGCTCTTCCAGTGAGCCACATAATAGATCCTTTGAGAGGAGCCATGGAGGTAGTGTGGAAGGTCATTGACTCAGTCTCTGTACATGCCAAGAGGATGCAGGCGAACGGTGGTGTGAATTCATACAAGTCAAAAACACCTGATCACAAGACACAAGAGGGCAGCTCAAAAACAGGAAGAAGCAGCAAGGGTCTGGGGCTTCCTACAGAAACGCATAAGTATACAGACAAACACACACACACTCCACCTACCACAGATTTTATTTTTTTTTTTTTAAGAAAGGCTTTATTTACAGAATTTCGAATTTTGCAATCAAATATGATCCATTTGGGGCTAAACCAGATTTATTTAGGGATTTAGGCCCTTTGGCTGGCCCTCTTTGCACTCTTGAATCCCTTCTCCAAAACGCGTCGTGTCATCGTAATCCATAACTCTTATGAGAACTGCTGGAGATTCTGGGTCATCTCATATGGGTGAATGATTTTGTTGTCACACCTCTGATCGTGTCTAAGATCAAGAGAACAGTAAGTGCGTTGAGCCTTGTCCTAGCTGGGGCTGCCAGGCTCTGTCTCTGTGCGGTCAGTGGAAGGAAGGAGACATGATACCAAAGTCTGGCACCGACTGTAGGTGGTCTGCTCGCCTACAGGTCACGACTACCCTTTCTACTGTGACTGAGCTCTGGTTGCCCCAGACAGCAGGGAATGTACTTACTCCTCTCTCTCTTCACTTTTGACACTGCAGCGGGCAGGATAACTCAGCCATCAAAGCGAGATTTATTTCACCCAACGTTAGTCATCTAAAAATTGGGAGATCAGTGTAAGCAGGTCATCCAGGCTTCCCCCTCTACTCCAACCACCTCGATTCATAACAGGCCCCTTAGGTCTTGGGATGGATGAATCAGACCCCCCCCTCTATCTCCCCACGGGGAGCAGAGTGAGCTGAGATAGCAAGTTTTCACAAGACATCTCAAATCCTGAGAGCTTGTTAGGCAAAGTGAAGGTGGCTCTACTCCACTTTGCCCTTCTCTGGTTCCCCAGTTTCTGTGTGGGTGCTGTTCCCTTTGCTTTCAAACTCCGTGCTTTTGGGGAGAGCTGATGCTGCGAGAGAGGACAATGCCTTCACCAAGGCTGTGCTTCTGTAACAGATGTAAAGCCAGTAGGACTATTCACATGCATTAAGTTACATGTATAGTGCAGTGGGTATGTGATTTGTTAGTGTTAATCTGCATCTGTTTCTTTTTATTGCTGCTTGGGGGCATATTTGTACAAAGAATGGCCATTTCAGCAGAGCCTACACGCTCCCTAAATGCAGATCTGAAGTCCTGCCAAGCGTCTGTGGATGGGAAGAAGTCAGTGTTGTGACTAGCATGTCCCTTCCTCTCATTGTCATTTGTATTAAATTAGTGATATTACTGTAGTGCCTAGAGGCTGCAAATTAGGTTTAGGGCCTCATTCTGCTGGGTCCCGTGCAGGCAAATCAGATGACACCGGCTCTGCCTTAGGGAGCCTACGATTTTGCAAACCTGCCACCCAAGTGTACTTACAAGACCCATTTGATTTGGAGGGAAGGCACGGGATGAAGGAACATCAAGGCAGATTTTGTTTGCTCTTTGTAGGATGATGAGGAGCAAGCGACCGTGTTGCACTGGTCAGAGCCAACGAGAGCGAGCAAAAGGTTTGGGCAAACTTCTGGCTGCTTACCTGTCGCACCGTCTGTACCCCGCAAAGGGCAAACCGTCACACTATCGGGCCAGGAACACCTTGCAAGTCCAGGAGCAAGTGCTGCACCCTCCGTAGGGTGAAAGTCACCCCAGCCTTCCCACGAACAAGCCTTCTGCCACGGCCTGCGTGCCCCGTGCTGGAACCTGCTCGCGGAGCAAACAGAAAGGGACACGCTCCTACTTACACTGGTGCGATAAAGATCAGCCACCTAATCTGGGTGGGCTATCATTAAACGGTACGACGTATTTTAAAGCAGCCAATAGTGTGTTAATTCAGCAGCAGTACTCTTATTTTCGCTGCCACCGGTTTCTTTTTGAAGCAAAATGTCTCAGTAGGACTCAAAAGAAGATTAAAAAAAGTGTTGCACTTTTTAATATTGGGAACACACTGTTCAGTGATAATTCTCTCATCTTCCATTTATCACAAACATTTCCATTTGTAGGAACGCAGTATTTCCTTCTTTTCCCCCCTCCTTACTATGCACTGTACTGTAATGGATGATGTCTGTTATATGCTGCATTGTTTATCACAGAAATAAGTCAATAAGCCAAAACAATATATTATGCCTTCTTTTAAATATGAGATCTGAAGGCTACATTCGAGAAGGTGCATGGCATATCACTTCCCTAACTTTCAAAAATCTGCTTTCTCATAGTCATTTCTGATAACACGCTGCAAGTCTAAACAAAGTTGTTCCTTTCCTAAGATGTCTTCACCTTCTCCCCCCTTTTTGTGTGTGAGTGCTTTGTTTTGTTTTTCCCTTGCGTACTCACCGGACTAGGACTGTTACTGGTTGTGACACTGACACCGACCTAGGAAAGTATTCATTCCAAGCTGTGCCTGGAAATAAAACACTTCTATATTGAAAAGGTAATGTGGATTTTGCAGACAAACGTAGACAGGAGAGGACAGATAACATTTTAGGCCTACCAATTCGACAGCATCCCTTTGGTGTGCCAAGCCTTTCTGGCTGCAAATGGATTTCCATCCCAGCTCTGCGAGGAGCAGAGCTAGGAGGTTGAGCAGCACGGAGCGAGTGCCAGGCTGGCACAAATATTAGGTGTTGCCTTTTACCCGCTCTGTGAACTTGCAACGATCCCTGTGAAATAGAAACCAAAGATTTCAGCCCTCCTGGTGTAAGCAGCGAGTTTGAACTCTCTCTGAACTCGGTGTGTGTTGAAGTCTGGAATAGTTCAAAAGGAAAGAATGAAGGAATTGATAAAGATGAAAACTGTATAGCTTCGTGTTCTGGGTAATGGTGCCTGCATTGCCGCGCTGGCACAGCTAGATCTGAATGCTGTTGCAGCATAAAAGGGAAATATTACATATACAATTTGGGTTTTCCTGAGGCTCCTCTGGTTAAAGGTGTTGCTACCTTGCTAGTGCCACAGGCCAGGTAGCCGGACTTATCATAAAATCAAACAACATACTGGCAATAAGTAAGGGTAGCAAGAACCCGATTCCTGAAGTTCTGGTGGTTTGTTTTCCTACCAGGTTCTGGCAAGAGCTGTGGAAAGCAGCAGTCTGATAGATGCCCGTGTTTGCTCCCACTGGAGACAAATGGCTCTTCTGATAATGTTATCTCTGGGGACTGACCTTAAACTGCCAAGTTCACTCCATTTAACATATCTGCTGGGTTAACAAGTGGTTGGAGCACGATCCCAGGATGTGCCAGGTGCCTGGGACAGTCTCTTGACGTCAGTGGGGGGGGTGCTCCGCGTCCCGAATGTGTGTGGGAAGAACAACTGCAGTGTTTATCCAGAACGTGCCCATTGGCAGCACCACTGGGAAAATGCTGCCGCCGAGGCTCTCCGAGGCAGAGAAAAACCTGGGTACTTTGAACTCCAGTAAGGAAAATGCCCTTTCAAAGATCCCTTTCGCAAATTAGATTTTAGCTTTTCTCTCTCCTTGTCCCGGCCTCGTTAGAGGATGTTCTTTGGTGCAGAGCTGGAACCTGATGGTGACTCCTGCTCCCTTTCTGCAGTGAAGCTTTTTAATACGTTACAGTGATGTTTCTCAGGAAAAAGGCAAACAAAGAAATGAATGTGTATGTTTTGACAGGGCAAATTAGGGAAGGATAAACATTTTCTAATCTATTTTTTTGCCATGTGCATAAATATTTATAATTGAAACCTGCATCTATGAGCTGCTCACATGGTCAAATAATTAGCTATAAATGCAATATAGCAGCATATATAAGAACTTTTCCTGTGAAGGATTGTGTGCCTTCCATTCTCATTTCGACTTAACTTGCACTGAATGCTCCTGTAAAGGAAGCTGGCAGTCTCTCTGGATCAGGAGCGTTCAGTTCATTTTAGGGGGTACAAGTGTTCTGCTTGCCCATCCACTGCCTCAAAATTCATAGATAATAACCAGTCAGAAAGAAGTATTCGTTATTAAGTAAATAGTGATACAGTGACATGAATTCTGGTGTTTAAAATTAATCATATGACTTTATTTCATTAAATGAAAGACTTTGCACAACAATTCTCTTCACATCAGAATTAATGTTGGCCATTGCTTTTATTTTTTTGCCTTCCCATCTGTGACAGTTTCATTCAGAAACATAACTTTTTGATAGGGAGATTTGCAACTGTGAATGCAGTGGCTTGTATTTTGGATGCTAACAGAATAAAGGACACTAAAGAAAACTAATCCCCCATTTTTTCAGTTTTGTGGCAGATTGAAATCCTGGCGTAAACTTTGGGGGTGTAATGACCCCTTAGGTCTAGACTGGCTTTACCTACTCTTAGCCATATAAGAGTCCTTTGGGCTCAGCTAGCCTTCTCTAGTCTCTAGGGCAGCCCCAGTGGGCAATTCATCCAACTTCTCTCAGAAAGCTAGGTTGGGAGGGGGTTAGGCACCTACTTTTTTGATGACTGATGTCACGAGACAAACACGATCCTGGTTTAGGAGCAGCTGGAGAGCAAGGGCTATGGCCATGCCCTGCACTGCCTGCCAGCCTGGGAGATGCCAGGAGGAGAGGTCTGAGTTTGACCTGATTGCGACAGAACAGCCTCTGTGCAAGGGAATCTCCAACTTTCCTCTTGGTACGGTTTTATGGCATCTCTGTGTTGCCAAACCAAACAAATTAAAGGCCAGGGTCTGTATGTGAAAAATGTAACTGTATAAATGCTACAAAGATAAGAAATAAGCTCCTGATCAGAACTAAAGACAAGGTTGAAAAGATTGTGGTCGTGGTGCAATAGGCATGTTATGTGTATGTTTTTGTTATGCATCTTGGAGGTTTTATCAAATGCTGATACATCATCCTGTTAGAGCCGATCTCAGATGTGATATAGGTCAAATGAACACGGCACATTTAGTAAAACTTCACTGGCCCGGTCCACCTCCCAGTAAAAAACACATTCCTTATTGACTTCTGTGGAAGCCTAATTTTTGAAAAAAAGAGGTGTAAACAGACAGGCTTCTCCAGTTACTCCTGTAATTATGGCATGGGCATTCAGAACCCATTGAACACAGGGAAGTCAACAGGGCTTTCACAATTGACTGTAATGGTGAGGGGCTGGGATTCTTGCTCTAGCCTTCCCCAATGCATGGTAACCACTGCCATGGGAAACCACTTTGTTTTATTGAATTTCAACCCCCTGCTGGTAAACAGTAGTTTGAAATACCACCAAGAATGGCAATACTTGGCAATGGCAGAGGCTTCAGTGAGATGAAGGGGAGTGGTTAAACATTTGATTGACTGAAAACATGATAGCATCTTTCTAGTGTAATCTTCTTCCCAGAAATGTATCAGGCTGAACGGTGTTGACAAATGACCAGTTCACAAGGCATCTCACCCCACCACCTCCTGCCACTTTCTGTGATGAAAAATGCAACCCAAAAATGATGGGGAGAGAAAGGGGGAGGGAGAATTGAGTGTGAGGAGAACAGTCTCTGAATCAGTCTCTGTTTTTAAAGGGCATTTCTGAGAATTTTCGCTTTGGGAATTTTTCATTTCTTTGATTATTCATTTCCCTCCACCTGGACCCAAAAAAGAAAAAAAAAAAGCATTGTAAGGATCTCTGGGAGGGTGAATAGCAGGACAGCTCTTACTGGACTCCACAGCATTTGCCCCTGCCTCCCCCAGTTGGAGAGACCAACAGCTGTCTTCATAAATACTGTCACTCAGGATTTGAATAGTTTTACATAATCTGGACTGGAGTGGGGAATCCAAGCTTTTTGCTGGTCAAGTGGCAGGTGGGGAATTTAAGCTTTTATAATAGGGCCACAATTACTGCTCCCACAGGGATTTTCTTTTACTGTCTATTGATTTATTATAAGCTCCAAAGTAAAGACCCCGGGATTAAAGCGGGGGTGGGAGGTGATATTTCTGAAGGTCAGAGGGGTGAAGATGTAGAGGAAATCTGGCTCTATCCCGCCGCTGCCGCGCCAGCCCAGACGGATGGCCCATGTGCCCTGTTTGTGACCCCTGTGCTGAGGAGGAGAAGCGTTTAAACTGCCGGGTCACCAGTTGACATGAGAAAAGGAGAAGCTGCTATTTTCGTTATGGGATTTTGGTTTTAATTCTTTTTATTTTTTAATATAGAAATACTTGCCTATCTCCTTGTGTTTTCTCAGCTCTGACCATAGTCCGTGCCTTTTCCATGACTGTGCCGCCTGAGAACTGACTTTTCCAAGACAGCCCAGACGCTTTCTATTGGCGTGAACTTCTGGGGCTCCCCTGAGATCCCACAGACCTGCACCCATTTACCCCAGCTGAGGGCCTGGCACAAACCTAATGGCAACGTCTGAGATAAATCACAATTTAGGAGATGTAGATCTAAGAGAACATCAAAGGAAGCATGGAGTACATTGTTTGATTATACAGGGGCAGTGTAGTGCAGGTTTTTCTGAATAATAGCTCACTGGTAGATATGAAAAGTATCTTAAGCAAATACAGTAAACTAAACAGAGCTGGGATTAAAGTGAAAAATACACATTCTCTTGCTTATGCTTAGCTGACCATGCCTGCTGTTTGCATTTGCTGTGACATCAACCTTCAGGTGGGGGCATGTTTACACGTTAAAGCTAATGAAGCTTGATCGCAACGGATCTGCCCTTCAGCCTCCCTCTTCCTCGGCAGCGCGCTGGTTCCAGCCAGAACGCGCCTGGGCTCTGCCTGCTCCACCGCCCCGACGCCAACGCTGGGGTGATGAACTGCTTTTACACAAAGCAAACTTTCATTCACTGGAACAGGTGCAAAGTGTCCTTTTGTGTGAACAGCTGGGAAAGCAGTAACCCTTCCCCTGCCTGCGCTTACTTCGCTTCAGGCTCACGCTGCGGGAGGAACAGAATCGGGAGATTTCAAGCAACGTTTTCTACATCTGCCCGCTCGCCGTGGAAAAACTTTGCCTTTGACTTGGATCACTAAACAGCTTTTTTGTCTTTCTTTGTCTTCAGCGTGCGCAAAGCTACTTCACAATAAAACCCAATTTTAGATGCCTTGCTACATAGAGCTGTAACTTTCTGAAGCTTACCCTTGCCTTGCAAAGGAGCTGCATATACATTCTGGCATCTGCTGCTGGGATCCAGTCAGTAGCTCTGAATACGGGTGGTCTTTCTGTAGCTAATCACACAACTCATTCAGCCGCATCCTCCGTTAGGCTGTGGAGTTCAGCAGAGAGTATTAGCTGTTCTTTTCTTGCCCTAATGGTAAGAGATACTAGTAACAAAATCCTCACTCCTGTCAAGCATGTAACTACGTACTTAAGACTCAGTATAATAGTAGTTCCAGTGAATTCAAATAAAGTTGTAGGCTGGCCTTCATCAAAGGGACCAAAGGAGAAAGGCACCCAAGATCACACACGGCTCAGCGGGGAGCATAATTTAGTAATAGTAATATAGTTAAAACTCAAGGCAGACCCTTATGTTTCTTCGATAATAAACTTTTTCTTTTATTAGATTCAATGCAAATGCATTTTATTATACCAGATTCTTTGCATTTAAGAAAACTGCAGACAATATATTTTTATTTCCATAAATAGGAAATGAGGAAAAATAATGCCAAGGTAATGCTAAGCACATCAAAAACTAATGCAAAACGAGCTACTCTAGTGGGACAAGTTAAGGAATTTAGTAGCAGAGCAGTCAGAAAATTACAGGTTTTGAGAGAGCATAGTATTTTGTGGGTAACCATCTATAACAATTTTGCTTTATAGTTATAAAATGGCTATGTGTATTCAGCAGGAATTTCATAGCATCTTTAAAATCTAAAGGATCCTCTAAGTTAGCTGAAATGACTTATTGAAAGCCAACATAAGTGCCAAGCAATTGGTTATATGACAGAAATTTAAAATTAATAGAGTCTGGTAGGCCAAGAGAATTATTGACTACTCTCACTGCTGCAGCATCCTTTCTTACAAAATACTCTGCTTAGTACATAACAGGAAGACAGATACATGTGTCAGCATAATATCTCACATCAGACTGGGAAATCATTGACATCAAAAAGATGGTTATTACAACTTGGTGTATTTCTGAGGGTATATCAGAGTCAGATGTAAACAGTGATGGCAATTTGGGAGACAGTATTTGCAATATTGATGTATTTTGATCATGCTCGGACAGCATGAAGAGCCTTGAAATTTTTACTGCATAAGGAGCGTGTCTCACAAATGCCCATCGTTTTTGTTAGGTCAGGGCTGTCTCAAACAAAGTCCTTCTGAGAAGATGGGGAATTTTACATGAGTTCAGATGAACTAATTACTGCGTGTTCTGTCTTGGTGCTCTGTTGAAACATACTTTCCATACTTCACACCGTATAGCATAGATTAAATCCTGCCTTTAGGTTAGATCAGTGTTTCCTTCAACTTTTCCTTTCCTTTCCCACTCAGCAGCAACTACTGCCCTTTACCCTTTCTAATAGGCTGGTAATAGGAAGAATTTGGTGGTTTGTGCTGGGTTGTCACAGGCACAGGAGGAGGCATGTAGCTGCGTTTGCTGCATGTGCAAGTCGTCCCTCGCTCCCTGGGATGAAGAAGTAGGTTGGATGGAAGTGCCCTGTGGACCGCGGTCCAGGCTCTTAGCTGCAAGCTGGACCACACCAACCTCCAGACGGGCATGTGGGAAGGCAGGACTGAAGCCTTTTGTCTCCCAGCCCAGCACCACAAAACCAGAGAGACCTTAAGTGAGATTAAAAGGCAGTAAATCAAAAGGATATGCTTTTTCCAAAATATGTTAATAGTGGCTCGCAGAGGATGTCACAGAGGAGTTTAGCAAGAATTAAGAAAAAAACAATATCAGCAGCAAGAATTTCCAGAATTATTAAGACAAAAAAGAGAGTGAATATTGCATCTCATGCTTTAAGAGTTTGTCAACTTCTGGCTACTGGAAATGAGGGTGATACTGGGGATGTGCACTTTTGTGTTGACCTGCCTGGGTTCTCTCCCCCTCTGTGTGGCCTGTCTGCTTCTTGCCACCACTAATGCCAACAGTGGTGTTCACGTTGGAGAGTCTGGCCATGAAGCTAATCTAGTCTGGACCTTCTTATTTGTCTCAAAATATTCTTATAACGTTATTTGAGATGTATGAAAGGCCACTGGTGGTCCTTTCCCTGATGTTGTTATTCCAGCCAAGGTCTGGGCAAAGCTCTGATTGAATTCAATGAGGACAAGTATCCAGTTCTGATCAGGCAAGCTACAGTCCTAGAAAGAACTGAACTTGTGTCGGACATAGTGTTAGAGTATACATGAGCTTCGTCTGCAATGCTAACACCAAAAAAGTGTAAGAAGGAAACTATCAGAAGTCAGGGAACGCTACCTTGAGAACATCCATCTGTCAGAGGAAAGTGTTGTGCTCATTCAAATAAAGAAATTTGTCACTTAAGGCATAGCAGGTACTCAGCTATGAAAACGACCTTGCTGTGGGTGTGTAACCACCATCCCAGCTGGGGTGCAGTGGCCACGAGGCAGCAAGTGGGGAAGACGACTGCAGGGAAATGATCCTCTGGTTAGTATAAACCAGCCCTTTGCTGCATCTTTGCTTTATCTGTCCCCTGGTGCTGCTTGTTGGCTGCAGGATGAGTGTTTCATCTCACATGCAACACATCCAAAAAAGTACTCTGGGGAATAGGAGCAAGGAAGGAAAACTTAGGCTTCCTATAGCTCCCTGCTGTCTGTCTTGGAAATGTAAATGGCCCAAGCTCCCTGCTGTCAAGTCTCTAGCAATAAGGTGTTAAACAAAGGGGCAGTACATCCAAAAAATGAAGAAAGTATTGTATTAGGAGGAATACCGTAATGGAGACCTTGAAGTCTAGCTCTTTTGGCCAGAGACCAACCCCCACATTAGTTCTGCAAAAACTTCAGTGTGCCTTAATGAGACAACTGGCCAGCTTAGAGAACTCTAACCCCATTGTCCCTCCAGAGGCTCTAAACCCTCCATCTCTTGCAGAGGAGCAAGGTGGAACCAAGCACAGCTTGGTGGAGTGAAGCTCTCCTGGGAGCTGTATGTGTGCACTCAGATCCAGGGAACCGCTGACTGACCCTGAAAGTTTTTCACATGGAAACAAAATCCGCTTTTCATTTGGAATCCTGCTTTCAAAGAGGCAGATCGCGTGTGAAATTTCAGCCATTTCAATGGGCGTGAGGAAAACAGGGAAACCTCAGGGACCTGTAAAGAATTCTACAAAATGTGCTCTTGAAAATGTATTTAATGGTTATTAATCTATTATTATCTAGGAATAGCAGACTGTATTACTTGTGAAATATCAGTGCTGGTTTTGTTTTTCACAGCTATCAGAAATTTGGCATTGCATCATCCCTGGATGAAAACGTATCTGATAAAATGAACTCTAAGGAAACTATACGAAAGAGAAAATGAAGAACTTAAGTAGTGGGAGACAAATCACACAAGGTAACACAATTCCTGTGAACTTCTCATTGTATCTTTTCTCTTCAGCCTCTACAGGACACTGAAATCCCTTTACAAGAAATCCCAGCCAAGTGTTGTATGAAACAATGTGGAAGGCAGGCACAGATTTCAATGTCATGTTTCAGCTTGTGATCTACATGCACAGTAATAGGAAAAGTACAATCAATTTAGTGTAATATATAATTTGCATAAAATATTTTACCCCATTCTGCATGAAATGTGGTAGCTACTCTTTTAAAGTAGTGTGACGTGGGTACCTCTAAGCACCTTTGTGTGAAAAACAACATAACACAAAGCCTGTCCACTCCTGTGAAGGTTTATACTTTCTTTGTGTTGATAATCACTGAAGTCAAAGGGAAGACACACAAAAAAGTAGGAAATGTGATTTTAAAGTTAATAAATACAATAACTAGAGGAGCTGGTGCAGAACTAGCACCTGCAACCAACCTTAGCAATTTTCTATTTGACTTCTCTTTGAGTTATTTTGGATTTTGTTGCTACTCTTCGGATGTCTGACTAGGCCATTTTAAGCATTGGAAAAGAATCACCCAAAAAGGAAATATGAAGCTAACTGGTTTTGTTTAGTGATCTGCAGTAGGGTGGTAAAGATAAGTTATCACAGCTACCTTGCAGCAGAGCTGCAAGGCCTGTGCTAGACAAGGCTACTGGAGACAACCAGGTTCCTAAGTTTTCAGAACTCTTTCTGGTTTGCTTTTAAATTGAGAAACAACAAATTTTGTCTGGTTTAATCTTAAAAACCGAATAATTATGTGTTTCTCTCTCACAGTCTTCTTCCTTGTCTCCAGCAGGGGAGATGGAAAATATCTGTGGTACTCTATTCGCAGGTGAACTTGGTGGGATTAGGGAATACAACTTTGCCGTTATGACTGCCTGCCGCAGCACGTGCTCCTGGTCACGCAATTGGGGAACAACTGTTCCCCCGCTGCCCTGAGCCAGTCTTCACTGCAGATGCAAGTTAGCTTTGTGCCAGGGAGAAAGAAAAGGTGTGAGACCACTCAGCGCTGTCAGCTGAGCTTCTTGCTGGTGAAGCCTAAAACCAACATTGTATTTGGTCAGTTAAGTGTCACTTGTCATATATTGAGGGCTTTTCTTTCCACAAAACTGAAAGAGAATATAGGGGTAACCCTTAACTCTTGCCAATGTGCGGAAGGCATGTGTCTATCGAGGTTAGCTGGCGTACCAAGATTAGCTGGCAGAGCAACATTATAACCTAAAACAATCACCGTCCCTAAATTATCAATACAAAGTGACAACCATATAGAATCATAGAATCATAGAATACCAGGTTGGAAGGGACCTCAAGGACCATCTGGTCCAACCTTTCTTGGCAAAACCCCCCAAACTTTTCTTGGCAAAAAACATATAGATGTAATGTTTTCTGTCAGAAACATTTTTTTACTAGTAGAGCCTCTAACACAGAAGGAGGTGGTTTGATTAGATGAGCAGAGCAGCTGATTTTGCCCTTAGAAGCTTGTGGCTTTACAGAGATACATCTAAAGATAAAACTGGCATCGCCTCAACAGTGCAGGCTTGCTGACCGAGAATGCTCCATTTTGAAATGAAAAATGAAGATGGCTACATGTGGAAAACTGGAAATGTATCAAATCAGCTGGCTTAGCAAGCTCATAGTGAAACTGAGAGTGGAAAGCTAAGCACTGCAGCTCTTGGCTTGGCTATAAAAGCAGAGTCAATAAGACAGCCAGGAGGTTAGGAGCCCTGGCGTCATGTAGGAGCCAAGATCAATGAGCCCAAGAGGCAGACCTTCGAGCCTTGGCGTGAGTCAGGGTTTTCAAGGCTGCCAGGCTCCCTGCCCTAGCAGGGGAAGCCAAACCTTCAGGAAGGGTTGAGATCCCAGGGCTTTGTTGCCATTGGAAGGGGTACAGGGGTCTGGAAAGCTCCGAAAGTCCTCGGGTCCCATCATGAGGCTCACAGGCGTTCGGTGGCCTGTGTAGCGTCATCGTGACACAATACTTGCCAGAAGGCTGTGAAGCCAACAGCCTTGCGCAATACCTTTTGGTTTTGGTAGATTGGCATTTTCTCATTAAATTATTTCACCATAAAATTTTCAGCCAGCTGTATGATTTTCAGAAGGTACCCTGCCTGTCCCAAATGGTATTTCACTGGATATCTGTTCTAACTTGCACAAGTAAATGTGAGTAAAAATACACCCTGACAGTGACGAGGCCAGTTCCAAGAGGAAGAAGGTTACAACGGGGAATTTGTAAGAGGACACAAACTTAGCTGTAATACTTTCTGATACATCAGTGGTTTGTGGTCAGGGGATTGAAGCAGTCCTAAACTCCCTGTCTGCAGTCTATCATACCCTTTTTCTAACGTATTTACACCTTCCCTATTCACTCACACTCTGTCTGCATGTTGCACTGCTTTGTGTCAGTCACCAGAAACTCCAGTTCCTTAGGGCGTTTGTGTTTGCGGTCCCTGTGCTATGATTTGACACAAGTGAATTGACAGAAATAATAGTTCATCTCTCTAAAAAGTTGCTTACATTGCAGTAGTGATCTGGAAAGCCCCATGCTTCCTTGGTTCCTACAAGTCAATATTCACAGTGATCATGTGGGCTGATTGCTTATGTTGTACCGTGCATGAGTCACGGATAGGAATTTTCTATCAGACGTATAGGAGTGATGCAAACCAGCAGCTTTTGCTCTTATATGCTAAATTGCAAAATATTAGAAATGCATTCCTTTCACAGGAATTACTGCATTAAACATATTTGGTTTAATTTGAAAAGAAAATGAGAAATGTATTAAGGAATTTGTTGGGCATGTAGTAGCTGAAGAGAAGGGAAGCAGCCTTGCTAAATGTTAACTGCTGAAACACTGACCCTTCCAAAGAGGAACAGAATCTTACGTTCTAAATGTGATATTAACAGGAATTAACATTGCAGAACTTTGAAAGAAAGACCTGGAGAGGTTTTTTGTATGAAACATTTATCAGGATTACTAGAAAGTTGCTAGAAAGGAAGCAGGCAAGCAACGCTTCAAGGAGTAGATATTATTACAGTAATGATGAAGGAATATGGACTTAGTAGTACTAAATCTTCCCTCTAGTTATACGAGAAAGAATATATTTAAGAAACATACACTGTTTATGTTGTAATTGCATATTTCCATGTCTTGTCATGTTTTGTGTTGAATTTAAATTTGAATTTATTAATTTAAAAAGAAATGTTTGAACATAATTAAAGAATTCTTGGAATATTGTTCAGTCTAAATTACTAAATTACATAGGCTTCCAACATTAGCTCCATTTTATTATTGCTTTTATTTGGAAAGATAGGTTTGGAAAATAGGCAGTAGGAATGCCCATACATGTGTATATATGTGTGCATGTGTACCTTTATACGTGTCATATACATGCCTTTATACATGTCATACAGACACTCAAACTGGAGCACGTACAAAAAAAGAATTCCCAGTGGATATTGCTGAATTCCTGTCTTGTGTAATGAACAGCTATCGCATTGTAAGTTCAGATAGTGGCTTCTCAGCCCTAGAAGCTCTTGTCCAGTGTTCATCTACCTAACCAACACATATATAGATAGAAAGTAACTTTCAATCCTTTTATCTTCAAAGGTCTGCACAAATAGAAGCGCTCACAACCCTTGACTCCTGTGAAGCTGATAAGTACTCTAGCTGAAGTTTGTAACAAAACCAATAGCTGAGTTTGCCTGCACCTTTCTATTCTTTAGGGCTTTTTTAGTTATCTTAAAGGATTGTGAAATTTGGGGGCTGAAATTTACTGAGTTTCTGGATTAACTATATGATGTAACAGTTGCTCACGATGCTCACAGAACAAACTGCTTTCTCACAAAAATCTGTATATAACTGAAGGCTGTTAAATTCCAAGGAAGGAAAATAGCTTTTGTGTTACTTTTTGATAGATCTATACGGAAGGCCTTTACTGTTTTGGCTAAGCATGAAACAAGCCTTTGCAATAGTGAGATATGAGTCTTCCTGGGAAGAATGTTTGTCTGTTTGGGACTTTGATGACTTGGCAAAACACTAGCTGATGTCATGCAGGGAAGCATCTTGTATTAGCAGAGAATGACAGGAAGATAATCTAGTAAGTCTTTTAGACACTGGATTCTGGACTCTTCCCTTCCTCCCATACAAATAGAGAGGAAATTAAAAGGAGAAAGGTGATACCGAAAATATGAGAACGTATTCCTCTGTGACACTCCCATTGCTTCCTAATATGATCTCAGCAGGAAGTTCTGCAGCAATAACCTTTCTAGTGAGATTATTGATAAAAAGTGGAGGTGCTAAAAGAATAAAAAAGAAATAAATTATGATGTTTGAAGAAAGAAATAAATTTCCATAGATGTATGGAGAAGACTGAGGTACTGAATAAAGGTTGTAGCTGTTTCTTTTTAATCAAACCTCTTCAGCTCATGCTGACATTATTTGAATTTCTAACATAGCTATAGGAAAATGAATAAATATAATAAATGAAATATAATGAGTAGAAGTCTTGTTCAGGCATGGCTGGGTACACAGCTAAACTGAATTTCACTAGTAATCTTTGACAAATTTCTGGTGTGTTCTTTGGTGAGAAGCTCCTTCTTGTGGGATACTTAATCAGATATAGCAGCCTGTCCGTCAGTTGTCACATCAGGGACCGAGATCCTGAAACAATTTGTAATAATAGAATCATAAAATCACAGAATGGTTTGGGTTGGAAGGGACCTTTAAAGGTCATCTAGTTCCAACCCCCCTGCCCTGGGCAGGGACACCTTCCACTAGACCAGGTGGCTCAAAGCCCCATCCAACCTGGCCTTGAACACTGCCAGGGATGGGGCAGCCACAACTTCTCTGGGCAACCTGTTCCAGTGTCCCACCACCCTTATCACGAAGAAATTTCTTTCTTACGTCCAATCTAAATCTACCCTCTTTCAGTTTAAAACTGTTGCCCCTTATCCTGTCACTACAGGCCTTGGTAAAAAGTCTCTCCATCTTTATTACAAGCCTTTATATATTGAAAGGCTGCAATAAGGTCTCCCCGGAGCCTTCTCTTCTCCAGGCTGAACAACCCCAACTCTCTCAGCCTGTCTTCATAGGAGAGGTGCTCCAGCCCTCTGACCATCTTCATGGCCCACCTCCGGACTCGCTCCAACAGGTCCATGTCCTTCTTACGTTGGGGACCCCAGAGCTGGATGCAGTACTGCAGGGGGGGTCTCACCAGAGCGGAGCAGAGGGGCAGAATCCCCTCCCTCGACCTGCTGGTCACGCTCCTTCTGATGCAGCCCGGGATACGGTTGGCTTTCTGGGCTGCGAGCGCACATTGCCGGCTCATGTCCAACATTTCATCCACCATTATCCCCAAGTCCTTCTCTGCAGGGCTGCTCTCATTCCACTCATCCCCTGGTCTGTATTGATACGGGGGATTGCCCTGACCCATGTGCAGGACCTTGCACTTGGCCTTGTTGAACTTCAGGAGGTTTGCACGGGCCCATTCCTCAAGGCTTTCAAGGTTCTTCTGGATGGTATCCCTTTCCTCCAGCAAATCAACTACATCACTCAGTATCATCTGCAAACTTGCTGAAGGTGCACTCAATCCCACTCTCTGTGTTGTTGATGAAGATATTAAATAGTATTGGTCCCAGTACCAACTCTTGAGGGACAATAGAAGTTACTACTGAATATAATTATTATGAATAGATTTTTATCACTGAGATACGTTCTATTTCATCACTTCATATTATTTTCTAGTCTCTCTTACTTTCCTTGTAGGGTAACCTGATTCTCATTTCACTCCAAAAAGTGAGCTGAAGATGAGAGCACTCGGCTGTGGACCTGACGACTCTGATTATGAGGTTGGTAGACAGATACACTTAGCTTGTATCTACCCAGGGAAATAGTTGCATGGCTATATGCCATGTTACAGTGATGAGACTCACTATGCACAGGGAATTGAATGAGGCATTTTTTATTATTTGAATAGCCTTGCAAACTTTCTCATGGTGAAATTCAATCAGATGGCAATTTCATACCCTATCTGCCTCTCATGCCACAAATTAGCTTGAAAACAAAAATTTTAAAGTGAGTCTAACTTTTGCTGATCCATTGCAGTCATTTCTTAGGCAGTAATTAAAAAGAGCTCTGAGCTGGCATTTATAACTTGATGAGACTTCAGTAAAACAGATATTGGAGGGAGAGAGAGGGAAATCTGTGGTTTTCTCTGTCAGGTAGCTATTATCTGACAACTGCAAATAGGATCAAAGCAGAATCTTCCCGCATGTTGAAAGCACCACTTAGTCCACTTTCAGCGACCGTATTTTCATATTACCTTATTTGTGCTGCATGACAATTTTGTTTTCATGTTGATGGAGACTGACAGGAAATGGTGGAACAGAGAAATAATAATTTTCCTTATGCTGTTGCTGCTTTTCCTGGAGTAGGCATACATGGACTGGGAGAGAGACTGCATTTAAATCAAACCAGTTCTGATATGGTACAAGCATGAGTCATACTCTTAAATTTAAAATAAATCATTGATTATCCCATTCTGTTTTGCAACTTGGACAAAACTGCTGAAGAAAAGATCTTTTTGCTGCAGTCATAGTCCTTTTAAATGGACGTAACCTCCCAACTGCCCACAGGCACTTCAGCGTAGCAACATCTCCTCTTTCCCTACACAAACTCTTGCGTGCTTTTGAATGGCCGCATAGCTGGCTATGTCAGCAACCTTGGGCAGGAATATCTTTGCTAGGAGAGGCAAATCCTCAGGAATGAACAAATGCCAGCTAATTCCATGTGGCTGAGCTTGATATGGTTATGAAAAAAAATGCTTATTTAAAGAAAACAATCAAACAGTTCTCATTTCTACAAGAGTGACTCTTCTAAGTACCAATCTCTACTAGTATCAGGGAGAAAGAAGTCTGTCCTAGAATATTCAGAAAGATCAGCTGTCTTTAAAGATTAACAGGTCTAATATGTGCTTAGTCTTTGGGGCTTTTTGTTACTTTCTGGTACTGAGATGCTAAGCAGTCTAGTAACAAAATAATGAAATATCTTTATTGAATAGCTGCACGGTAGTTGGTCTCAGCATAACTTAGCAACTAATGAAGGCCTTTAAAGTTCAGTAGAGCCCTCAGTCTGTTACTACAGGAAGAAATTTAAGACACTAGAAAGTGTATTTTCCTGGAAGCGGGACAGTATTGTACAAGCAACTGCTCGCTCTCTCACACACTTTATTCCTTCATCCTTTTTTTCTGTGTTTATCTATTCCCTCAGCCCAATATATTGGCCTGAGGGTAGTTGCCTGTCTAATAACTTATTCAGCAGTCTTCTAAAAAAGAAGCTACCCATGAGTCATTTCACACTCCCCAGGCTCTTTATAGAGATAGCATGAAAGTTCAATCATGTATGCAAACTGTTTTCTTTCCATTAAGGTAATTGGTATATCCCTTTTGAGGGTATGTCACAAGACTTGACTGTATATTGCCAGGCAGCACTTACTCTGAAGAGTGAGCGGTACACCCCTCTGCAGCAGATGCCACGCAGACCTCCTGCGATAACATTGACTTATCACCGGATCACGCTTGGAAGCGCACAGCTCTGCAATAAACGAGTTACGTTTGCCTTGCCAGTGCCCACCGCTTCTAGATAATTTCAGGCCTGTCGGTCATCCCTTTACCATCCTATCTCATAAGTATCCCTTTTTGCTTTATCCAGTTATCAACAAAGCAAGGAAATGTCTTTTTTTCTCCCTGTTTCTAAACCTTCTAATTCATTGCCGGTAAAGCTTCTCAATGATTACAGAAAATGAAGCAAAGCTGCTGTGTACAGATAAAAAAGAAGACTCTCTGAGTCCTTGCTTCCTGATTTCATGACAAAGCTGAACAAATAATAGTTTTCAGGCTACTGCAAACATAATAATTCACATATTGCTGCAAGGTGTATTTTCGGTAACTTAAGCAGCACTTGTCTTGATCTTGTTTTTACTTTGATTTCCACAAACAGATCTAGCCTTCCTGGAACACAAGCCCCTGCTCTTGCAGGCAACCATATCATGTAATCCTTTTCACACAATGATCTAACTCTTGTCAAAGCCAGGTGGGTTGCTTTTCCCCACTGCTGTTCCAACTAACATCATTTTGCCTAATGCTTCCTACAGCTTCATTTGCCTCGTTATGGCCAAAGGACAGTGCTGGTATTTGGGTAGCGGGTGAATGCTCTGTACATCAAAGCCACAGATTCTACTGCTAAATTTCTTTCCGTTTGCACTACTTCATTCCTCAAAGTCATCCAGAATTTCTTACACAATATCAAAATTCTTCCTATGTTTCCAACACCTCTGAGATTCATGTTATCAGGGAAATTTTCTAGCCCATCACTGGTTTACCTGACACCAACCAATGAAAAAATTCATTCAAAGTGTAATCATTAAAATATAATGCCTACCTCTCTTCTCTTTGGGATTTTTTGGTTTTTAACCTAAGTGTTGTCTTTATTTAGCACATACCTGAGTAGACTTGTATTCCCATATCTTTAACTGAAACATACTAAAAAGATGGTCAGAGACCAAACTCTTTCTTCACACTTGGATATGGCTGACATTAAACAGTATATTAGATCAAAGTGGTATTCTTCTCCCTTAGGCTCATCTGCTTTTGGTGATCTGTTTTCTACTCTAAAATATTTTCATTTTTTCTACTGACTGACGTTTGCTTACTGCAGTAGCAAGTCCCTGATAATTGCTGTCTCCCACTGGGCTTGTTTAACACTGGAGAAAGGAAAGGTGTTTTTCACAGGGTGGAATTGCTGTCTTCAGTTGATGACTTCTATGAACAGCACCGAAGAAGATTTAAAAATCTAGAAAGGGTGGGGGGAAGAAGAGAAAAAAGGGAGCTGCAAGGGTTTATTAGCAAATTTCCAAAAGATGCCTGAAGTTAGGGACTTGCAGACAGATAGAGGCCATGCAACTGTGGCACTCCAACTTGAATAGACTTTCCCGAGAATTAGCCAGCTGTAGAGTGCTAAGTAAATGTCAGGTTCTCCTTTTCTGTCTTCTCAGGGATTTCCCCTCTTGTTGCATGTCTGAACTAAGACTTTTTTTTTTTAATATGCCCAAGAGATATGTTTGAGTAACGAAGATTTTCAAAGCTGGGATTTTCCCTTTCACTCCCTCCGTAAAATCATAGCATTTCCAATCTTAACTGATATATGAGATATGTCCCATTTAGGGAACTGATACATCCCAACGCTACCAAAAAATGAGGTACATGCCTCTGAAGTGACAACTAGTGTCGTCTTCTCTCAGAGGCACCCACTCATGTTCTTCAGTAAAAGATCTCTTCAGGGGACTCTCCTGCCAGGGTAAGTCCAGCAGTAACACGAAGGGCTTCATTGAACTAAGTCATATGTCATTGCATTGGAAGAAAGAACCCGAAACTTGTGTTCTTTCCCTGATTTATTTGACCTCGTTAAATCTGAATGAAGAATCTTTGTTGTCACTAGAGAAGTGGAGCGGGTTTCCACCCTTCCCCATCCCTGTGTCTGGAGGGGAACATCTCTGTTGTCACATGAGGCCAGGACATGGTAGCTGGGGTCCCAGATACTCGACAGCATAGCTGTTGCTCAATGTTGCTGTTTGCTAGTGCCTAGCAGGCTCCTACTGGGAAAGTGGCTACTGGAGAAAGGTGGACACTAATGGGTCATCCCCTCACATGCAGTGGGACAGACCTTGGAGGGGTTTGGAGTCTCATGTAGCCCAGATGCCCTCTTGACATGTCTTCACACAACTTACCTTCATCCCCACGCTATAAAAAGCTACCTCTAGCAGAATACAAACCAACCTTACCGGTGCCCTGTGCTGTCCCAAATATCCCAGCAGAACATGGAAGGGCAAACAGGGAAAGCCAGAGTCGATTGTCAGCCCCGCTTGTGTGAGAGCACTGCAGGCTGTGTTCCCAACACACCGTTGGGATTCACGTAGTTTTCCTGCCCTCTCCGCAGACGCGGCTTTGGGGAGCGCAGCATGGAGACCAGAGGCACGTGCTCCCATAGGATCCTTGCGTTAGGTGAAAACACAGAAAAAGACATTTATTGCTGTAACTGAGACAGGATGTAGAACTTCTATCCACATTAGTTGTGGATAACTGAAGCAGGAAATTAATCATAAGGCAGGCATGTGGTTGAGAAACCTAACCTACAACAACCCTAAGACAGGGTATTTTGTTATTTCTGTGTGTACTGTTTATGGAGAATCTTATACTGCCTACTGTGGTAAAAGCTGCAGGTCTACCTATCAATGGTATAGGCCAGCGCATCTATGTATCACAGCCTCCTTTCAAGAGCCCATCGTGCTTATTGGTGAGTTTCATTGCCTAAGGGGTGCTACATTCATTAATAAAGTACGTGGGCTCAAGTTTGGGTGCTTCTTCTAACTGACCTGCAGAGACAGCTTGGCTTCTGTTTCAGCAGGCGCCCAGTACAATGGCTGAAGGGAAAGAGAGGCGAGGTGAAAGGCACCGAGTCCAGCCTCACACAGAAGGTAGCAGCTAGACTTTAGCAATGTCCTTGGCAGAATCCCCCATCTGACCCGAACTGAAAGTGATACTGGATTTGCAGCCATCACAAGCTTTGCTGTGACGGCAATGATCAAAGGCTCTCAACGTTGCCGTTATCCACTGACAGAAAGAAGCAATGCTCGCGGCAGCGCTGGCACACGGTCCTTCTGTCGTAACTAAGACCAACTTTAAATTACTCGGTGAAACAGAAGGCGCAAACTGTCACAGGCGCGGCTTTACGGAGTGATTTCGCAGAGCTTGCTAAGGGGTTCTGACTGCATTTTAACACAGGGTTTTAACAGGATGCAGGATGTGGCCTTTTTCTTTGACAAGCGTATCTAGAGAAAAATAACCTTTCATTACCCGTAGTTTGTGCACATGTGCATATTTATACACAAACAAGCACCGGTGGAGGAAACCGCACAGTGTTCTCAGTTTTGCAGATCAGCTGTTTGACTTCATTGTGTGCCTATCTGCCCAGTAATCTGAGAGCACATAGCAACATAAGTGTTGCTGGGCCAAAAATAGTCCTGCCTTCAGCAAACTTTTCTCATACTAACTCTGAGCAAAAGCATGTGTAGGAAATGGCGTCTGTCAGATAACAGCTGCTAATTATCAGAAAATGGGTGAATGCCTGATTGGCTTTCATTAGTGTTATATGCCGTTAAGGAGTCAATTGCTTTTATGCGTATAGTCTTTTTACAGTGTACGATCTCCATTATAGGCTATTTAAAAATTTCAGTAGTGCTTAAAGTTGTTAACAGAGCTATTTATGATAGGAACTACCTTACAGTGAAAACCAATCTAACTTTCATTTTCCATTATCACGTTCTTTGCTGGGTTTTCTGCCTATATAATTTCAAGAAAATGAAACAGCAAGAAAAATCCTGTTTCTGAGATTATGTCCAGAGCAGCATGCTTCTGGCCTGTAATCTGTATGAAGCTGTATTTAATAAAATGCGTAATGTGGTTTGCAGTGTTTCTGTGTATACATATAATACCTATACACAGACACATATGCGTATGTGTGCCACTTGGGGGAAGGCAATGAGACAAACTGCAAAACTTCCACAGAATTCAATGGAGTGTAAAGTCCTGACTACCAGGACTACTACAGCTTCACTTGCTACTCTATCCAAGTATAAAGTACACAGCAAATACCTACTGTGCACATAGAATGGAATGATTTTAAAATTTGTCTTAAAGATAATGTAAACTAGCATATACAAGAAGATGAATCGCTTGTAACTTCTTATAAACTTACACAATTCAGTTTAAGTGATCCACAAGATATCAAGCTGAAAGACTCTCCTCTTAGTTCCCTGAAATTCATTTACTCTTAAGAAATACCCAGAGATATTTTTTACAGGACTTCAGTGAAATTTACCATGCAAACAAGGAAATCCCCTAGCATAAGAAAGCTTTTGAAAAGTATACGACAAGATTACAGAGTCCTTCAAAATGCAGAAATGAGAGTAGAAATATTGGGGAAAAGCTTGTGAGCTCAGTATACATGGCATTTCCAATCCTACCAGTAGTACTCTCTAGGACTATCAGAAACAAGGCAGAAGCAGCTTTATTTACCCGTAAAAGTTTTTTCTCATCCTACCTGTAATACATGGGAATAAATCTACAAATATGTATGAAAGTGAGCAATTTGAATTTCAGTTCAAGCAAATTTTCCCATCTTAAGCGGTTGACACAACTGGGACACAGCCTGGGATTAGCGAGTAGAGGTGGAACAGCATGCAGATCCACAGTTATCCACTTCTTAGAAACAAACTGTGCTTACAAACAACTAAGAAGCAGAGCTTTTTAAACTTTTTTTATTTATTTACTTTTCTTAGATTGAATACAGGCTTTAAAACAAAAAAATTGGCATTATATTTGGATATATTTACAAAGGCTTTGAAATCTCATTGGGAAGGTTTCATTTTGCAACACACCACTTTGGTGGATATTTCAAGAAGGTTGGAAGCACCTTGGTGGAAGAAGAAATGGGTTGTTGAAGTAAGCAGAGCCTTTCAAGGGAAGACCTATATGATGCCAGAGATGGGGAGCAGATGCAGAATGTCATTGGACTGAAAAAGAGGTTCAGAAAACAAAAAAAATAGGTATCTTCCCAGAAATAAAGTGCTGTATGAATCAGAAACAGTGGGAGTCAATAATAGAGGGAGTGCTACAACAATAGATGCTAAGGGGAAGCTATTGCATACAAATATCAAATGATAGGTTTTTAAAAGAGCGCTGCATGTTCCCAGCTGCTATAGGTCTACTGAATTTCTAAGCTGCTCTGGTATGTACCTTACTAATTATTTCAGTTGTTTCAGTAAACATACATCATGGCAGTCTGAGTATTTAATCTGGGAACAGCAGAATAAACTTGTGGTTTACAGTATTCGGCACAAAGGTAGCAAAGTGTGTCTTGTCTGCCTAGTGCCTCAGTCCAGCCTTTTTTACATGTCTGTTTGTACATCAGCCATCGGTAAACACCTAGAGAGTTTTCAAATTTAGCACCATTATTTGTGTATCATCCACTGGTCCCTGTTTTCTTCCTCCTGTAGACCTACCTAGAAGCAGGGGTTTTTTGGTTTTTTTTCCCCCGACTTCAGAGACCTTTTGTAGTTTGGGAGAAAACTATTGGTCTCAGAGTACCCAAATTGTTTCCCATACATGGATTAGCACACTGATTGTTATTTTGTTGTGCATTCTACAGCACTAATTTGAGAAAGAAAACTTTATGTTCTAGCTCTATGCTATGTTTATTAAACAAGACATACCACTTTCGATTTATTGCACTTCCAAAGACATATTTACCTAGTTGGTGTGTTTAGCGGACAGATTTCCATCCTGTCATGTCCTGGTTCCTGGTTTTCCGTTGTATAACAATGGCATGCTTTGAATTGCACTTTAACTGGTATTCCAGGTTATAGGCTTCAGTTTTGCATTGGTATTGCAACTTCTTAAAACCCCCTTTGTTTCACAGAACATTAAATAAGCACATTTATCATCCTTATATATTCACAAATATTTTAAAGCAAAATAACGTTTCTGTTATTAATCTAATTAGCTGATCAGATTTGTTACAGCTGGAAGTTCTCAAAAATGAGTGATTATAGATTATTTTACTCTTAGTGGTTAATTGTGTAGAAAAATGGTGATTTTTGGTCTGTTTTGAAGCTGTGCATCCGACTTATAATTTTTTCTATCCCTGGTATGATAAAGTAAAACTTCAGAAAAGAATATCTGCTAAGTCAGCAGGAAGAGATTCTGGCTGAGCAACTAAAGCCACTGCTGAAGAGGGAGGCTGAACAGATGTGTGGAAGACCTGCACTTCTGGGGGACTGGCCGATTCAGGGAACTGGAAAGGGGTATGAAAATATTCATTTGTAGATCATGAGGAGTATAACAGCTGAAAATCTGTGTCAGGTGAAGTATGTCTGCAATAATGTATTGCTGCGTAGTATTTTGGCCTGCTTTTGGTCAACCTTATAGAAATGGTATTGTACAAAGGCAAGCATGTGTCAATGACAAAATTGCTTTTTACCTGGAGATGTTTTAAATAGAAAAATATGTTTCGGGTCCAAGATCATCACTGCACTCCAGCAACTTCTCTGCACAGAGCTGGTGATATGAAGACAGTCTTGGGGTATGTAAGTGTAATGTCATGGAGGAAAGGAGGCCGTAAAGTCCCAGAGAAAGAGAGGTAGTGAGTTGCTTATTTAAGAAGAGAAAATGGAATGTAAAATATTGAAGAACTGACAAATCTCTCCCTCTATTTCTGTAAGCAGGGAAAAGGAGAAGCCAACAGCTTAAAAATTGACGTCTACAACCATTTAATCAAATATATGGCACTTTTGATATAGAACTTGGCAAAAATTATCTCAAGTGTCTTACATTTCTTCATGAATAAGCTTGCTCTCTCACACTCTCTTCTAAAAATGCTTTCTCATTGATTTTCATGGTGGAATTTGAAGTGCAGTGATTTTCTCAGGCGTGTCTCCCGAATGTGGGTCAGCCATTTAGTGAACAGAAGTCAATACCATGTGGCTAAGGAACAATCATATGACTCCATTTAGCAGTAAGTGGTGACTCTTTTTGGACAAAGAATTTGATTTACTACTACAAATAGGGAACATTGTGATGAGTCCAGTGAGACTTACTAGCTGTGTGTACGGTCATTCATCTCGTGTTAGTATTCACAGCTGCATGCACTGTACTTGATGGGTTCCTCTTTACACATAATGCTGGTCTCTTGACACTCAGAATCACAATTTTTTGGGAAAAAAAAATTGCTTTCTGGCAGAATACAAACTTGAAAAGTTCATTTTTCTTCCAAAACCATTCTCAGATATACAAGCCTAACCTTCTTCATGATTACTTTATGTTCAGTAACACTGTTCATAGCTTGGCATCCTACCAGATACATTTTGGGACTACTATAACGGTATGAGAACGTTTCCAAAATACTTTTCTAGTTTCCAAAAAAAATATGTATCTCTCTCCTAGTATTTGAATTCATTCATTAAAACTCAGCCAATAAAAACAAATATTTAACATAAACATGTAGGACTTAACATTTGGCTGCAGTACTGAGAATATTAATACGGTCTTTAAATGTATATGTATCAGAAGTCACGGATTCTGATGCTGAAGAGACATTCAGCCATTTTTAGCTTTATAAATGTGACTAGTCCCACAGAAGGAAGGAAACCACTCATAAACATATGCACACTTCTTGCAAGAAGAGGTCATTTTGTCTTTAACAGAATAAGATGGAAGTTATTGTATTTACAGGCTGAGCCAGAGGGGAAGTCCTTTTGTTAGATCATTGTCTCCCTTTAGACTTTCAGAAACCTAGAAAGGTATTTTTAATGCCCTATACTGATATATCTAAAGGAATTGCCTGTACCAGTTACTTTTGGTCCTACAATGCCCGAGGGCTCTTCTGTGCTAGATGCGGTATGGAGTAGACAGTCCGAGCCCTGAAGATCTTACCAGCTAAGAGCTTGTTGAAACTGGTGAAATTCCCAGCACAGCTACAGTAGGTTGATTGTGCTGCTGTAGTTATAGTGGCTTAACCAGGCACAGGACAATCCTCTCCCAGAGGAACGTGGCTCTGCAGCCGTGCCCCACGTGCGCAGAGTTGGTAGATGGAGCAAGAAGGGACGTAACACCAGAATGGCCGTGAATGGAGGATGGGATCCCCATGCTGCAATGAGGTTGGAGAGGTTTCTTAGGATGGGTTTTGTTCTGTATCGGAGAGGCTGAGGTTTGGTTACGAAGGGTGATAAACTAAGGAGAAGGAAATTCTGAGGGTGCTGAGGACAAGAGGCTGCACCGGGTGGGGAGAAGGCAGTGAGAAGAGCAGGGGAGGATGGAGCCGAGGTGAAGAGGCTGCAGCCATGAGTGAAACGTGCTTAGGGCAAACAGGCGATTGGTAAACACCAGGCTGTTGCAGTTTCAAGGCAGTTTCAAGCTCTATGATCAGCTTTGGAAATGTGAGTAATGAGACTATTTTCCTATGTATTGCGATGAGTTGGTTAAACAAGAAATTGCTTTTTCCGTCTATCTTCTCCCAGATAAGCTTTGACCTGGCAGACCAGGCTGAGACAGACACCTCCCCACTGTTGGCAGTACAAAGAGGGGGCAGAAATTCTCTGAAAAAACACTGATCCAAGAGGTGTTGGGACACTCCTGGGAGGCTCTGGCTGCATTGCAGGGCAGGGAGAAAGGGAAGGCTGAATGGAGAAGAAGCTGAAAGAGGAGCTTTGTAAAGCTCAGAAGGGTCAAGAGCATACCTGTGAACACGGCAAGTAGAAGCAGAACTTTGTAGGACTTTACAGAACTTGCAGATGAGTAGCACACTAAGTGGAAAATGAGTGCCAAGATGTTCCAGGTAGTGATCATGGCTGGGTAGACTCACAGATAGGAGCCAGTACTGCTTTAACGGAGTTGCAGTTGCTTTGGCCATTAGGTTATTTGCCATTAGGTATCTGGGAAGGTGCTGCTTCATTTGGCTGCATTCCTGGTCTGCTGGGGTACATGTGCTTGACCATCTATAGGGCTACTCATCAGGAGCACTCTCATATAATAGTAGGCAGTCTAATCTACTTGCAGCAGACAACAAATAAAAGCAGACCCCATTACCCTACAACTGATCATTAGGTTTGTCTCTAGTGGGTATGCAGAAAGATGAGAAAAGGGATTAGCTAGCCAGTTAATTAGACTCTTCACTTCTTCAGCCAGTCTCAGGCCACCGATTCTTCTGCCTTGGACTGGAGATGACTGAAGGTCATCTAGCAGTATAGGGTAAGAAAAAGAGATGGTTTATAACTGGAGGCAACAGATGCCTGATCCATTTTACAAAAATTGCTAGATTAGAAGTACATGAGAGTAAGAGGAGAAAGAACAGGAGATATGACCTAATTTCAGCCGGCCTCTAGAACCCCATCTGTTGCTTCATGAGCTTCTCATTGTTTGAGACTAAATGAGGGGATAAGGAGGGTATATTTTAGCTTGGAGGCACATGGTACATTATCAAGCATCATACACCAGTACAGACAGTGCTATATTCCACACTTACTTATAACTCCCTTTTGCTTGGTTGAGTCCAGAAAGCAAAACCGTCCCTCATATCAAAATCCTCACCTCGTGTTTTCCAATATATCCAATATGCTTCCTTATAAACTACAGCAACGTAAATACAGGATCAAATAATCTGCACTTGGCTGCCTGTGTGGCGTTGCAGTATTAGTAAGCGTGTTATGCTGTCTGGTATAGGTTAAGGCAAAAGCATCTATACATACATTGATTTCCACAGCCTTATCTTTAAACACCTTGTGTTCAACATATGTGAAATGATTCAGAAGTATTTTGCGGTGCCCTCCTGTCTGCCACATTTTGTCACACTCAGATGGAGATAAAACAAAAACAAAACAAAACACAAAACCTCAGGGCATTTTAAAAGAGCAACATGAGTGATATCCTGGACCTTTTATCCGTTTCATGAGAGACATTAGTGACTGATAATGATAGCCTGTCAGATAATACCGGAGCCAAAAATTAATCTCCACTTGTTAGCTATAAACCATTTACTGCAAGGGTTCCTAGAGTTTGAATGCTTGAAAAAAGTCAACAGAGAAAAGGCCATTATTCTGTCACCTTGTTAAAATACGACTATGGTGGTGCTGTTCAAAAGTGTTTACAATGTCACAATGGAAATACACGCAGTGCGAAGTCCTGGTACTGTGGAGAGCTAGCTCACTTTTAATAATGTCCATGGGGAATAGTTTTGTAAGAGTTGTACTCTTTCCAATTAATTTTCAAGGTTTTTAACTGATAGAAAATAAACTGAATATAAGATACAGGGCTATTTTAAAGCTGAGATATGATCCTGAGTTAAAATCTGTGGTAACTTTGTTAGAGATGCCTCATTTTTAGATTGTTTTAGATTATTTCCACAGGTAACAGAATGGGGAAAATTTGAAAAACGGAAACCAAACCTGATGCCATCATGTTATTAATCTGGTATTGCCTTCTGCTGCCTACTATCTTCCTGAGTTTTGTCCTGTATTTCCCTTTTCATCTGTTTCTGTTGGCCTTTTCTTTAACCCTCATGCCATCATGCAGTGAAGTGTGAATCATTTTCCTCATACCTTTAATCACACTCTCCACACAGCCTTCTATTGGAGAAAAAACTTTTAAACTGGGGGGAAATAAATGCTAGCAAACAGAAAGCATGTATAAGCCCTTGCTTCTTCATCCCCTCCATATGAGTTATAACTGGTGGGGAGGTTCTTGTTTTGGCTGTGTATTTGGCCAGTATATTTACCTGCAGAAACCCACTACCATGGCAGAAAATCTGAGCAGGAACAGTAGTGGTTTCCACGTTATATGTAACCAAACAGAGAGGATGGGAAAGCTCCTGAAGTCATAATGCAAAGGGGAGAACGGATGCAGTTTAGTTTAAACAGGATTTATTTAAGATTTAAGCAGATTTTTTTCCCTTAGGGAATTAAGATGCCATTTTAATGTCTATTTCCGGATATTTTACACATTGGTGCAATCACTTTCAGATGACTTAAACATATGCACAGTTATTATTGTTTATTCCTTCTGTCATCTCATACATTTTCATTCAGCTGCTCTTTATTTTGAACCCTCTTTGATGTATCTTGATTTAGGTCTTGCCAAACTGAGAACTCTTAATCAAGAGAACAAATACTTCAAAAAGACTTTCTGGCATTAAGTCTTTTTTTTCCTCTCTCTCTTCTTCTCTCCCTCTTTTTTCTCTTTCCTTTTAACAGGAGAGTGGAGAGAGGGGGGAGAGGATTAAAACAAGAACCTTGCTCGTCACAATATGCGATCATACAAAATAGTGTACTGCTTCCTAAATTTCTTTGAAGCATGCCTCTAAACCTTTTTTGCTCTTGATTAAGCTCATCACACAATTCATGGCATTTGGGTTAGCGATTGTGTTGTTAGGTACCACTGCCTTCTGCAGGGCTCTGAAACTTCCATTACGACGAACCATTGTACCAAACTACGATATACCATTTGTTAGACACCCAGACTACTGGTTTTATTAATTTTGGTAAATATAGCCGTAGCTGCAGAAGCAGTAACTGGAGGAGCTCTCTGATAGTTACTCTACTTTGGACAGGGTCAGGTTCAGTCCTGCACAACTCCTAGTCTGACCTCTGAGGGCTGGCAAGTGGAGGGAAGGCATTCAGGGGAGTGAAATAACTGCTTCAGGGTGACACACAGGTCAACGCAAACTGAAAATTGCGTTGGAAATGTTATGATACTTAAGATGGACCCTGGGTAGATTCTGGCTAAGGGAAGCCCCTCCTCGCCCTCCTGGCTTGGGCTGCATACCTTCATGTGTCAGTGCTGCACTGCTTGGGCCAGGATTTCTGTCCTAGCAGTTTTACCTCCTTTTTTCAATTCAAATTGTTTCTGATCTCTGTTTCTTTGTGAAAAACAGTGATCATCTATCTGAAGAACGTTTTCATGCTTGATATCAACTTGATAAGCAATCCTTAACACGTAGACTTAGAAATAGCCTTTCCAGCTCTCAGTCAATGAATTCAGTTAAGTTGTACTTCCCTTCCAATTGTTTGGTACTTAGGAGGAAATCTGATTGCCCCCCCCAGATAACTTTCAGACAATTCACATTTAATTTTCTTGTAATGAGGTGGTGTTTGTTAGAAAATTCACTTAAATCACATAGTGCTGGTGCTGTTCTAAGATCTAAGCTACTTCCATTCAAAGTGAGAGACACCTGCAGCACAGTGAGCTGTATCTGAGGTAGTCACCTACAGCCCTGTTTGTAGTGAATGGAGCATCGTTGACACATGGGGTATGTTTGGTCTCTTCTAGAGATGTCTGAAGTAGATGAAATGAATGATTCTTTAGAATTGCTTATTTCTTTCCCTGGTCAAAAAGGAGCCTATATTACAAGCTGTGGAGACAGGCATCTGCATTTTAGGCATCCTAATATGGGTGGATGAATTTCACCCTATGAAGCCACACGTCCAAAATTCACACTGTAATAAAATTGTTGTAAACAAGATTTCACTTAACGATGATGTGATCACAGAATGAATAATGGGACTGTTTAAAATTAACATAGTACACCCAACTGAGAGCTTCTCTGGCGCAGCCGCCGCTTCTAATATTATTCCGGACATCCACATAGTGAAGGAAAGATTGAAACTGGAACACTCTTGTCTTTTTCTGGAGACAGAGCTAAGAAGAAATTTAGCCTCAAAGGCAGACTTCTGCACTGGGATGAAGTTTTCCTCAGGTTTGTGAGTGGTGTATGTCAGCAATCCTCCCTGGCTCTGTGTCATAGGTCTAGAGAGGACTTGGACTCAGGACAGTGCATTAGAGCCTTGGTAGTTTTGGGATAACGTGTGACTTCTTTGGGTTTTCTATTATTGTCCTCCTCTCAGGTCATCTTTATAGCATGTCAACTTTTCCTGCCCTGAAGTGTTATTTCTTCCACGTCTCTGTGAGAGTTCTGATCTCTCTTACTGATTTCTTAGCTGTGTTGACAGTTTCAGTTTCAAGTCATTGATACGTTTCATCTCCCATGAATTTTCCAAATTTCTGTCCGTCTTGTTCAATTAATACCTGGCTCAATATTTTCTCCGGGACCCACAGTTTAGTGTTTCCAACATATGCTGGAAAAAGGTCACACATATACAATTGAATTATTTCCTCTGACCTTCTTGCTTGTGACTTTGGTTTTCTCTGGATTTCACTCTCTCTCCCCTGTTTTTTTCTTACATTAAAGTTACTGATTTATGCTTTGCATATTATTTGCAAATTTAAACATTCTCTCTTTTCATTATCATTTTTGGCCACAAACATCCTGATATCTATTTGACATTGCAGTGCCGTTCCAGGCGGATGCTCAGTGTCACCACGCACCATACTCTCACATTTTAGTTTCGTGAGGTAGCAGGGCATCAAAAAACACAAGCTCTTCACTTAAAGTCACTGGTATATCTCAGGGATACATGCTACTTACATGATGTGAAACCTGCCTGTTTTGCAGTATTACTAGTAACAGACAGTCATGAAGGGACTAGTTGATCCTTTATGCTTTAAGGTTTTAATTAGAGGGAATCAGGTGTTTGGGATTAAACATACGTGAGCATTCTGCTGAATCAGAGACAAGAATTTGCCCTCCATTTCCATTCACGTTAATCTAGTCCAGCTGAAAGTTCACAAAGCATGTGCTACCCAGACAAAGAGATCTAGAAGAGGACTCATATCTATTATGTCTTTGAGTAAAAGAACTAGTAAAGTATTTTGAAACTGGTTTATTTTTGACAGTATAGATTTCCATAATCTTTTACTACTCAATATCCTTTTACTGCTTTACAGTTTCATCTTAAAAACCTGCCCTTAGGAAAACCCATGAAACCCAGTATTCCTGGAGCAACTTTTCTTGCAATCATACTATTTCAAATGAATGCTCTTAGGGTAAGGTAATTCAGAAGGTGATTGCAACCCAGCAGTGGAAGCCCCATCCTACATAAGGATCTCTTTGAAGGAGTCTAGTCAGGCTTGTACTCTGCATGCGGCGCTGGGGCAGGCCCTCTGTAGAAATGCAGTGATCAAAGTTGGACTGAACTGACTAGATTTTTTCCCATGACTGGCAGTATTTAATGTTAGGATAGTATCACATTGTTCTGACAATCATTTCCCTTTTTTCAGCCTTAATGGTTTCACTTCAAAATTTGCAGTCTCTGCCACTCATCTAGATGCAGGTTAGATAAGTAGTTACGCTTTGGTGTAATTCCACAGCCCTCTTTCAAAACATCATATACATCTGAAAAAAAAAAAAAAAAAGAAGAAATGAGATTAGACTTTCAGTATAAGCTTGATATACAAATTCCCCAAGCCCTAAGCTTGTAAAGGTTTAATGAAAAAATACAGTAAAGATTCTTAGTCAAGCCAGACCGAAGATCTCCATACACAGCAACTGGCTGCTACATTTCTGTGCTTAGCTTCTGGATTCTGTCCCACACTATTCTGAGTTGTTACGCTTTGAACAACTAACAATAGCAGATAAAGAAACACCCTTAAATGTTTTGCTTAAGAGTTATTTGCAAAATTCTGAATCATATCACATGGCACAAACTTCTAAGATGAAGTTACACAACGGAAAGTGTGGTCAAAACAAGCTACCTGAAAAATATTACTCAAGAATTCATGATTTTTCATCCCATATATTTGAAAAGAATGCACAGTACACACCCGTCAGGATTAATGACTCCAGCACGTACAGGGAGTGAATGGATTTCTTTAGTAGTTCACACCCAAGTTATTGGCAAACTGTTCAGATTATGCAAAAAAATCACCTAGGTTATTTGTAGTTCTAGGCACTGAATCACACACTCGAGCAATGGACAATTTAAGCAAAATTTCTACTTCAGGAAAACAACAAACATGCTCTATTCCTGTTAATCTTGAAATGTTAAGTTTATAAAAAAGGAGAATGGCTTATGCATTAAAAAGAGCTAGTTGAAAATTTTCCAATGGATTATGCTCCTGTGGGGAAATGCTATTACACTGAAAGTGAAACCTTGGATTGAGACATCTCCATACTTCGATAAAATAGATTAAAAATATGGAGTAATTTAGATTTTTTTATTTGAAATTAAAATAAAACTTTAAAATCAGTACACAGCATTATAAATCACAACATTACAACAAGAAAAATAAATATACTAACTTAGAAGAAAATTTTTTGGTTTTAGCAAACAAGAATGTTCCAATTCCATTTGACAAGCTTTCCATAACATTCGCTTTAAAGAAAATTCAGAATTTTCATCTTTTAAAATTCTGAACTGAAACATGTTGCTGAGATAATAGAAATCCTGGTGGAAATATATTGCTCAGTTTTGACCGTTTGCAATATCTTGCTTTTCATGGCTGATGCTGTATTCACCAAAGTTCAGCTGCAACCGTCAGCCACCACTAAGAGCTCTAAGCTACCACTTAGAGCTACGTTGTGGCTTGGTAAACTCTGATTTTCTCAGTTGAGTTTCCACACTTTATGTAAAGTGCTAGACTCACCAGATTGCCCAAGGACTAGTCAGATGGGGAAGTTGGTCTTCATTCTTGACCCCAAAAGTGAAACCTCCATTTTACACTGAAGAAAAAGTACCAGGACTTCATAAGGGAAATAAACTGACCCTGGCTGCCTTTGCCTTGCAGATAAACAGAGCATATCCAGGAAAGCTCGCTTCAACCGCTTTCTGGAATATTGAAGCCCAAATCCACCAATGCTTTAAAAACAAAAGATGCGCTACTTTTGCACTTCAAAATATAAACATTGGCTGCGTCTATTGTCACTGAAAAACAGAGGAAAAGTTTTATGAGAGATGAATTCTCATGAGATTGCCAAAATGTTAATTCACTTCTGAAAGAAATGCTTAGCATTTTACCAGTCTGGAGCAGGAACCTTTGTTATATAGAACCTGCTACATGGGGGCATCCCATAGCTGCTGGAATAGTGTAAGAATAGTAACAACAATGCTCATTGCAGCTCTTGCTAAAAGTAGTAGATGAGGATGCTGCTAGCACAACTGGAAAAAATTAGCAGGAAACATGCAAGCTGGTGTGAGAAAATTTCCTGACAAGTGAGAAATTGCAAGTTATGGAATATTTCTCTAAGGGAAGTGGTAGCAACTTCATTGCTTAAGACGTGTGCAATGAAACAAGACAAATTACTAAATAATAAACTGTAGGAAAAAAATCTAGACAAAGGGACTGAATAACCTTTAAAACCTTTCCATCGGTAACCCTTTCATAAAAATAATTTAGGAAAGGATTAAATTGGCTTCTTGGAAATTTCATGAAGCCATATCATTATTTTCAATGCATTCTTTTGAGTAAATCACATCGCCTTCCACGCCTCACTGAAGTCACCTGCCCTGGCCCACACATCTCATAATGAGTATGGTCATAACCTACTAACTGCTTTTTCTATGCTGCCATCACTCACAGCGTGGCAACTTGGGAAATACATGTTGAGGCAGCTCTGTAATTAATAGCATGATAATTAAATTGATTCAGTTAAAAAAAACCCCAAACAATAAAAATACAGGTTTAAGTTTAAATAGTCACATTCAGAAGTATCTGTGCATTCCTTTCCACAGAATTCATGTGACCGTTGGGGTAGAAAATGTCCAGATTGCATTTACAGACCATATCGCCTGGGGTCAGTCTAGCCAAGGCTATCTTAAATCTTCTCAGCAGCTTAGAATGAATTTTGCTCTCTTTGTTATATCTGGGGTGCCCAGCTCAGGCTTAGAGGGAAGTTAGTGGAGCAAGGGCTGGGAATATCAGCAGAGGTCAGGGGAGCTGGTCTAGGGAAGTGGGGAGACAGGGAAGTTACAGCAAAGTGAGAGATGTGAAAATGGCCAGAAAGGGTCTATGTGTTTTCCAGGAGTCTGGATTTGGGATGTGTGCAAGGAGGAAAAGGAAACAAGTGGTCTAGTGTAAGTGGTTACTGCTTCTGCCTGTCCCTCAGGAGCAGCAGGTTGGAGGGTGGGAGCCAGAAACTGGCTGCTCCAGCTCGTGTTTCCAGAGCAGTCACTCTTCTGGCTGGAGAAGCAAAAGTAGGAAGGTTGCTACCCTAAGCAACCTCTTGTTTTGCTTTGGCCTAAAGCTAGTCCCACCTTTTTCTGCTGTGGTCTGTTCTGGCAAAGCATAACTATAAACCTAGCATAGCCGGCTAACCCAGTGGTGAGCTGACGTCATTTCATGTGTAGTTTATGGAGTAACGAAAAACTGGTAGCATATCCGAGAATTTCAATACTGACTACAACATGAGCATGCCAGAAGAGCAGACTACTTGGAGTGAAGACCCATAGTGAACACTGAGGAGTAGAATTTTGTTCTTACAATTAAATTATCTGACATAATGCAGTTATAATGCAAACACTTAGCTCTTAGGGAAGGATCTGATAAGAATACACATTTGAATTTTATTGTATTCTAATAGTTTTCTCAGTTGATTTGCAGAACATAATTGTACTCCACCCTGCAGTACCATATACAAGGAAATAGTAGCTTTAATGAACAATGAGGAACATCCTTTGTGACCTTGTTTTGTAGAGTCTTGTTTAAAAATATAGAAGATTATTGAATTATAACAGATTAATCTCCACAGATCTCCCAACCTTCTACTTCCAAATTCTACAAGCTAAGCGCAAAGTGTAGTCTCGATTTCAGTTTATTCATGCAAGAAGGCCACCAGCCAGGATCCTCCTATAGCAATTCAGTATTTATTATCAGTCTTTTATTGCATTTGACCTCAGTCAAACACAGCTGGGTGAGGTTTAGCCCTGAGTTATTAGTCAGAACATACAGAATGAATAAGTAAGGTCCATTGTTCTCATTTTTTCAGGGTAACCATTTTTCATAACTTAATGCCTTTAAGGACTGAACTTCAAAGGCTATTATTGCTGTAAATATTCAACTCCTAAGTAATTTTCATACAAAGATGGGCAGTAAAGAAAAATGAATCAGAAAAATACTTTCTAGCTGGTGTTCGGGCTCCAAAAGTTAATAGACTCAATTGGTTTTTTAGATAAAGGTTTGGTGTCTAAGATAAAGGAATACTGTTACTTGAATTGCTTGTTTTCTACTGCATAGGACCGTCACCTGAAGGAAAAAAGATCTGGAAGTGAAATCAGCTCGCTTGCTCTACTGTGAGATTGCCCCGGGCAAAAGAGCCAGTCTCTAGGAGCTGGCCAGTCAGCCCCTCTTTCCTGCCTGACCATTTCATCAAGCCAAGGTACTAGATCCAAACTGGTGGCAACCCATTTTTTCCTATATCCTTGGCAGGTTTATTGAGCTTTCCTCATCTGCCTATGTTTGCCAGTCTGGTTTTCACTTTAATTTCTGAAAGTATTGGACAGAACATATGACTGGAGAATTAGAAGGCTTGAAAATGTCTTTGAAAGTCATGAATATCTGTGTTCCCATATGTGTCTTCTGGCCTTATGTATTCTTTTTCTTATAAATGCTTTTATGGAGGCAGTGCCCCTTCTCATGTACTGTCATCTGCCTCTGACCTATTTGACACACTTCACTAAAGGATTTGATCTCAGTAAAGTACTGAGATATTGCTGCTGGAGGCGACAGATATTTTATGAGTTCTAAATTCAGGAATATTATCACTAGGCATTGTACTAAACCAGAAAGCAGCTATTAAGCTTTCTATCTCTTAATGCAGTGTTTGAAGTCATATGCTGATATCCCTGGAATGGTGTCAGATTGAATCTCCTGGACCCTGAGCCACTGGTCTATTTTATTGGACAGCTTCTCTGCAGCTAGTAGTGTGTTTCATGTACAGTGGTTGGTGTTCTGCATCCCGCTGCCTACCTCGGGCTATTGACTCTCAGCATTTTTGTGTTTGTGACCTAATGCTTTATTTTTAGTTCTGCTTGCACTACTGTAGTGATCTCTGACTTTTCTTGGAGTCTATTTAGCTCTTAAAAGATAACTGACCAACTAGTAACTCACTACTTTCTTGCTAAACTTCTGTCGAATTCATTTACTTGATAGAGTTTAGAAATCTGACGCTTTACCGGGGGCACCGATAACCTATGTGTGTATGTGGCAATATATACATATATATTGCCTTATACTCTCAATTAGAAAGCATTCACTCACCTTTTCATTAAAAAAAAAGTTTTACTGCTTTTATTGTTTATGACAGGCTTTGAAGTTCAGAAGGGAGAGGGCCTTGGGCTAGAGATGTGTCTTTTCTTGTTCCCATGCAATTCCAGAAAAAATTAGCAGAGATATAAGCTGCTAGAAATCACTGTTTCTTGCCTCGTACTCGCGTTCTTCAGAGAAATGTTAAGAGCCTGCACAAAATAAGTGCACATAAACATTTTAAATAGCTGGATTAAAAAATACCACCAAAGGAAAAGCAGCAGCAGCAGCAGCAACCGCCTGGAAACCACAGGCTGACAGCCTCAGGAAGATAACTAGAAACAGACCAGCTTGTGAAAAGCTTTCTTCTGCCCCTCAGAAACCCAGCTGAAAAGATTCAGTGTTGGTTATAGCAGTCCGTTCCCATACTTTGAGACAATAGCTTCCCTTTGTTGACAAATGCATGGGACAAAGGAGATACCTACAATATTTTATGGATCGCATAGGTGTGATCCGGTCTGCCTGAATCTTGTATTCATGGTGACCTACAGCCCAGCTGAGGTCTAGACAGTAATCCAGCCTGCCTGCTTCGATGGACTGCCTACCCCTGTAGGCACCTAAATTCGTCAGGTGCCTGCCTCTGTCCCTTGGCACTTCATCGTGCCTGTCCCCACGCGCTGAGAAGCGCACGTTGCGAAGATGGAAGTCAGTCTTCCTGCGTATGCCCTGCTGTGATCCGGGTGTAAGCGTAGATGGGCACACAAAATCTTCCTAAGATCCCAGAGGAAGCCCGAAGGGGACGAGGTGTGCTCCGCTGTATAGCAAACCACACTGTAGGAAGTGGTGGCGGTCCAATTTTTTGTGTAATGGTCTTACCTACAGTTGTAACGTTTAGAAAGGAAATCTGAGGTTAAAGGATTTAGCCCCTTTAGATGGGCTTGAATAAGATGGACCGCACACCCTTCAGCAGGCCTCCAAAGGCATCTAGCTCTCTTTGCTGACTGAATACGGGACTTAAACTTGGTTGGGCGAGTTGGACTGCATGCCTTATTTCACTTTTGGGACGTAATTCTGCCTGCCAAGATGGACTTGAATCAAAAGGAACTGCACGTACTGTCAAGGAGGAAGTGAAACTATGGCAAAGAGATAAGGCATCTTTGGGTATAACGTCAAAACGTTAAACAATGGTCAAGCAATTGACTGGGGAAATGTTAATTCTGGGTGCCAAGCAGAGTTGCATAGGCTACTTGCTAAGGATCAAACCCCAGCATTTATCAGTTAAAACTTTCACTTTAGAAAGTCTGGAGAAAAGTTGAGGGAAAGGGAGACCTTGGGAGGCAGTGGCCTCATATACTAGAGGTGATGAAAACATGGGTCTCACATAGTGGGTGGACAGCTAGGCTGTCCCAAGTAGGGTGAGGAACAGCAAACTGAAGAGGAGTACCAAGCCTGCGTAGCTTTTTTGTTCCTGCTCGCCATCTGCCTGCGGCAGAATTAATGATGAATTTCTCTGTAAGAAGTTGTTTAAATCAGCAGCTTGTGGTCACATCTATAGGCAGGGTTTTCTGAAGGGGGCAAGGGGTCTGTGGTGTGGGGAGATGCAGTAGATTCCCAGGTCACTGGTGGAAGGGGGGTTTGGTTAGTTGGTGGGAGCTCAGTTCACTTCTGGAGAGCGGGGTGGTCCCAACTGGTTTGTGAGCAGGGTGGGGGACTGTGTAGGTCCCAGCAGGTCACTGGTGCATGTGGAGACCTGGGAGCAGCACTTGAGAGTCTGGGGAGCTTTTGGTGCAGCAGAGGAGTGGCTCTAATTCCCAGGTTTTCTCCATGTGCTCGGCTGCTGCTGGTCTGGGACAGCAAAAGGAAAATTTCTTCTGTGTGGCAAACACAGCTGGCCCTGCCACATCAGTCAGCCAGAAAAAAAAGGAAGGTTTCATCAGAGATTGTAATATATTCATCCAAAGATCCAGTCTAAAGTGCTGGTTGCCACAGTTAAAGATGTAAAGGAAACTCAGCCTGTCATCTCTCAAGGGTGTGCACAAAAGGAAGGGAAAGGCACAGTTCACCCTGAGGCCAGGATACCCAGCGACATACTTAGTCCTATAGATGAAGCGGTGGAGGTCTCTGCTTGCAGGATTAAAAAACAGGATTGCATCTCTGATGGCAATATACATTGAGGAGATCGCTGCATGCAGTACAATTTGTTCTACCTTCTAATTGAACAGAAAAGGCAAATTTAGGAAATTATATTAAAAAAATTCTCTGTCAACAGAGATGTTATTCAAGATTGCAAACAGAGGAAGTGAGAAGTTAGGAAATGTCAAAACAATCACTTCCTCGAAGCTGTAATCAACCCCTTGCATGTATGTGTTATGATACATTTTTTTTTAGTTACACAGCAGTGTGGCCTTTGTCCGCAGGATTCAGTGCACAGGATAATCACTATAAAGTATAAGCAGCTGTTAACAAACAAACAAAAAACTTCTATAAAAAGAGATAAGTTTAAAAATGCATTCCAGCAGTGCTAGCTGGTCACTATGCAAAAAATCAGTATTAGCCTCCAAATAAAAAAATCTTCATCCATCAAGAAACCCTCAGGATTAAAAAAGCCCACCTAGTTAAACAGAAAAAGAAAATGTAAATGTGTCCACATAGCCTTGTTGCTGAAATATGTATTGCTTTGCTAAATAAAGCTGACACTCTGTGATATTGCAGAAGTGATTAAGGGCCTGCAGTGTATTCTTCCAGTGGAAAAAGCTATGTACAAAGGAAAAGGAAAACAGAAGGACTTTTAGTTCATTTGGCCCTGTTCATAGTTTATGCGATAAATGACTACAAGCCCAGATGTTCCCGAGAACTGTGAGCTATTTAAGTCACCTTTAATGTTTTTCTTATTAGATAAGGTTGCTTCCAAAATGCCATAAACCAGAGTTTTGTAACCGTTGTCCAAGGGATTATTTATTGTGGGTTCATTGGTCGCATGTTGTGGCCCCTTATTGCTAGCTGCTGAGATACTCTACAAGAAGTATATAAATACTGTCCGAATATCACTGCTGCTTGTAAACAACTTCAAATGAAAGGGGTCAAGGCCGTCATCGTCAGGTGGTGAGAGCCGTGCGGAGAGGCAGAGTGCAGTTCAGGAGGCAGCCGGGCTATTAATGTGGACGCCTCACCACCAAAGTCGTTAATACCTTTTCGCCTAGGTCTGTATTGCTGGATCCGAGAACGGTTTCTAGCCCCGTGGTCGCAACTTTGTACCGGCTGAAAGCAGGCAGGCGTGCTTTCTTATTCCTCCTTCTCCTCATCCCCCTCTTCTCCCCTTTTTCCCCTATATAATCTGTTCCCTATAGCAAGGAACCTGGGGTCGGGCCGGGGGTGCAGAGCAGCAGCATGGCCAGAACCAGCTGTGAGCCGGGGCAGCCCCCTCGAAGGGCAGAGCTGCGCGGCCCCCCATGGCAGCGGTCCTTCAGCAGAAACTGTCCTTTGGGCAAAGGTGAAAGTGAGGGTTTTCCCAAGGGAAAAAGCAAACCCTGTTGTCCTCCAGGAAAATGGAGATGACGGACAGATAGATCCCTGTAGCTGGTCTGGAAAGACGATGCCAAGAAGGGGAAAGCGAACGTGCAAATACCCCTCTCAGAAAGGTGAAGGGCTCCAATTCCCAAGTAGATTTTTTTTTTTCAGAATTCTTTCCCCGTGACATAATTTTGGTTTTGCCTTGTGTGCCTTGCCCACATGATCCTTCTGCCTCAAACATGACATTTTGAGGACATAGAAATATCATTTTCCAGTCATCTTCTTTCCAGCCCTAGCCATAACTGCTTCTGGCTGAGGCTCTGGGCTCTTTTATCAGGTGGAGGCTTACGAAGTCGCTGTACGGCCCCAGAAGATCTCAGCTCTGCTAGAGGACTCCAAAACGACCCAGCAATTTGCAATCTCTCCAGCTGACAAATCGGAGAGTGAGAGATGGCGTGAGCAGCAGGCAGACTGCTACGGGAGTCCCCGAGTCGAGATCTCCGGCCTCACGTACCGCTGTGCTGAGCTGACCAAAAAAGCCATCGTCCTGCGTCCTGGGCCTCACCCTGCTGCCGTCTTCCATGGGACACACTGGTTTTGCTCTGGCCTTGCGCTACCCTGTCTCACTCTCTAACCTGTAGAAAAGAACTCTCCTCTTTTGTTGGGTTAGGAAGGCTGCAATGGCTCAGAAGTGGCAGAGGCATGGGAAGGGGGAATCCGGAGCCGGGAAGAGAGCGGGGCTGTTCTTGGACTGGCGCAGGCCACCCCTAACGTGCAGTAGGATGAGGTGGCTGAAATTGTTTTCGGCATCCTAAAGGGACGGTTCTGCTCCTCCACGCTGCCCTTCTTTCTGCGCTTCTCTCTCCTTCCTCCCTGCTGTCACGGCTGCAACACCAAATCTCCCTCCTGCTCCTTGGCTTTGTCTCTTGTTTCACCCCACGTGAGCCAGTTCAACTCACTAATCCAGCAGAAAGTTCCACGCTGCTTTTGCTGGGCTGAATTTCTGCTGGGTGCTTGAGTTGGTCCAACTGAGGGGAGGACTGGAAAGGCAGCAGAAGGAGTACTGGGGAGGGGTTGGTAGGTAGGTGGGTGATGGCAGGAGACGTGGAGAGCGAAGGGCTTGGGCCATCTCCATTCGGTGGTAGCAAGCTTTGTTGAGCATTGAGGTTTGTCTCATCTGGTGGCATCTGGAGTGTAAAAACGGTGACTTTCAGACCCTGTAGAGCAAAATTATTTGAGGCTGAGGTTCTCCCTAAGTTAGTTTCCTCAGTGACAGCTGCCTGTAAGGCAGAGCCTCAAACGAACCCTTGCAAGGATGGTCCTGATCCTTCCTAAGTCAGCGAAACTACCCTGAAGTGCACTACCAGCTCTAGCTATACTATGGATATCTTGGAAGTAACTTTTGTTTTATAACCACAGGAAAGTTGCTACATGGTTTATATTTCTCTTGAAGATGCAGAGTTAATTTGATGTTTTTGTGTTAAAGTCTGATGAGTCTTTATATCACTTTCTAATGTTTCTTTTTAATTTCACACTTTAAAACATATAATATAAAAGCTAAACCTTGCCATTGGCTGAGATTTAGCACAAGACCCCAAGTAATGGCCCAGGTGGAGAAGCTTTTAGGGGAGAAGTCTTTCTGTTGCTCAGCTCTCTCCTTGGCAACCTCCCACCACAACAGGACCTGAGTCTGTCTTTCTCCTAACCCTAACCCTAACTGTAGCCAGGGGCTGAGCTTTAAATAAGGACCTCCAGCCTTGGCCCTTTCTTTGCTCAAACCTCCTGTAGGCAGCCCCTTTGCAGCCCCCTGCTCCAAATGGACCCTTAGGCTTTGTCTCACATCTTGCATTAGCTGTGACTCTAAAAGAGGCTGAAGCTTTTACCCCAGACCACCCTTCCCACTGACAAAATGAAAAGGGGAAAAATTCTTTTTGTTGCCTAAACTTTCCCTTGGCAGCTCTTTGCAACCCTATCCCAACCATATCACAAGGTTTTGTGTCTTTCCTAACTCTCTTCCCTAGAAGCAACCACAGAACTAACCTCAGACGAACCTAGCTGTGGCCAAAACAAACAAACAAACAAAATCATGAGGGAATTCTTTTTTTGCCCTAATTTCCCCTAGGCAGCCCCTTTGCAGCTGTACTCCAGCTGGACCCCTAGGCTTTGTCCCTCTTCTTACCCTAACCATAGACATGTGCTGAGCATTAGTCCAAGACTCCAGGTGATATCCCAGACAGAAAATTTCTCAGAAGAGGCTTATTCTTGTCCAAGCCTTTCCTTGGTAGCCTCTCTGCAATGCCAACACAACTGAAGCCCTGGGCTTTCTCTCTCTCCTAACCTCAAGCCTACCAGAGGTGTGTCCCATGTATTCGAAAATAAACCCCAAGGGTAGCCCAGGTGAAGACCATCTGGGGAGAATTTGCAGCTTAGCCCTTGCCTGGGTTGTGGTTATGGTTGGGACTGAAGTTAGGAGAGAGAAAATACCTAGATCTGCCGCAGAAGGACGATAGCAATTAGGCTGCCAAACCAATTCCTGTTTTTTTGTGGCTTGTGATCTTGGTTTAAGGCTTAGAAAATGTCTAGGTTTCGGATTGGAGTATGATGGTTAGGAGGAAGATAGACCCTAGGGATCCAGCTGGAGAGGGGCTGCCATGGGGCTAGCCACAGAGGGTTTGGGCAACAGAAATTAATCTCCCCTAAGAATTTTTTGTTTCGGCCAGGGCAACGGTTGTCTGGTTTTAAAGCTTTGGCCACTTTAAGGTTAGGAGAATGACAAAGCCTATGAAACCAGCTAAGAAGTGCTGCAAAGGGGCTGCCAAGGGAAGGTTTGGGCAACCAAAGGTATTGTCCCCTGAGATGTCTGATCGCTCTTTGGGATGTGCTTGCAGTTAGGGTTAGCAGAGAGCTAAAGGGGTCCAGTTACAGTGGGGTTGTAAAAGGCCTGTAGAGGGAAGGTTTGGGCAATGAAAAGAATTTTCCACTGAGCATTTGCTCATCTTGGCCAGAGCTGGAGGTCCTTTGGTAAGGCCTGGTCCGCACCGAGGGTTAGAGTTGAGGCATTAGAGAGGCAAAGCCTCAGGGTCCGGTTGAGGGGAGTTGACAAAAGACTGTTAAGGAAGATGGCAGGCTGCAGAAAGAATTCCCTCCAGAGAAGTTTTTCATCCAGGACACAGCTGTCCTTTATTGTCTCATTTCCCTAGGACTTTCACTTGTAGCATATCATGTTTATTTCCATTAAAACACTTGCTAAGAAGTATGAAGTGCAGATGTGTCATGATGTCTTGATATGTGTAAACTGAAAACAAAATTACAAACAATCTTATTGAAAATGCTCTCCAGCTGGAAAATAAAAGTTGAAAAGAAATGTCCTGTAATGTTAGGGAATACAAACTGTGTATTAAAGGGTCCCTGTAGAGTTTGAAATGAAGTATGTAAGTGGTAAGGAAACATAAGACTCATAACACAGAAGCTAGTGTATGGGGGCGAGTGAAAGACCTTCCTAATGACCTGTAAGACAGGAATGGCAGGAGTATGAGGCTCCGATTACAATCTTGAACACAGTATGTAATTTAAAAGTAAGCAGTGACTTTATGGGAGTCACCTATGAATACACATAACATACTGGTGGTAATTCAGGAAAATCCCCTGGTTTTAATATGAAACTGATGGATGCAAGCTCAGTCCAAAAGCACCCGTACTAGCTCAGAGGGAACTGTACACATAACTAACAGGACTGGCAATTCCTTGCCACTGCTGTGAAATCCCCACATCTAAAAACTGAAAAGGGAGTTGCCCAGAATTCAGAGTTTCCTGGGGTTTTAGAACTTCAAGTTTCTAATTCCCTGAAATCCAGATTTTGTGTTCTGGCCCCGGTTAGGCTGATTGGTTTTGTCTTCAGACTTGTAGTGCCTGACGCATAAACTGAAAACTAACCTGCCTCCTCTGATATGTTTTTGTGGGGAAGATAACCTTAGCAAACACCTCTGGAGATCAGTTAGTTCTTCCTTTGCACTGAGAAAATTAGCTAATACCTCACAGGGGCTTCACAAGCATGACAGTATTTTCATAACATAGCTGAGGCAGGAACCGTGGGTATCACGCTGCTGTAACAGTGCTATTCACATTCTGTTAGTGTATCCCAAACTCAATTGCTCCCTATTGTTGTACTGTAGCAGTGATGAGATTGTGGTTATTTCTATGATTTCTATTTGCTATTAGGATCTCTATTGTGTGCAGCTGCTGCAAGTTGCAGCCTCCTTTTCAGCTCTGGGTTCCGTTTGCCTTCTCTGCCTTTCATATTAAGAGGGGACAGAAATTCAAAGGGGGGATGCTCACCAAATCACGTGGCAGCCCACGTGTACGAAGGGATGACAACCTGGCTGACAAACCAGCACCCAAACCAGCATCCCCAGCAACGATGGGCCGTGGACAAAAGACTTTGATCGTGTGATGATGCTAATTAGGGTGTCACACAGAAAAAAAGATGGGAAGTTTTGAGGCGTGGGGGGAAAGGGTGTTTAGTAGTCTATTACGGTGACCAGAAAGAAATAAATTTCATTGAATAGTATTTGGAAAAGGAACATGTCTGTTTATGTGTATTCACCGGTGTGTTCTGGAGCAGAAATCGGGAGCAAGGGCAGAGAAAGGCTCCAGAACTCTGAGAAATGGCAAAGCTGGGGCAGGTACACCAGTACAGGAGTATCCAAGGGTTGATTAAAAATGAGGGGTTTTGCTAAACAGCAGTCCTGATCTTCAAGTGGTGAATTCATTTAGCTTTATACCTCTCAAATGTGTCTTGTGTCTTTCCAAAGTTACCTACAGGGCTGTATAAATTTGGTGCCCACTCAATTTTGTAACTGGACTACAACAGATAGACCAAGAGCATCAAAATAGTTTTTTTCTTGCTTAGTTCTTAAGCAATACAGTAATGTGTTGCCTTCAGAAAGGCAGAGGCATCTGACTATCACTGTCATTCTCTGTGAGTGCTGTGTTACATTTGGGTCTCCAGCCCTGGGTTGTGGCAAACCGAAGACTGCAGCTTTTGCATTTCAGCCTGCCTGCAGATCTGGTTTATTGTCCTTATACAGCTGAGAGCAAGCACAAAGTGCTGCTCTCCAGGTCTCGTCTGTACCTAGATGAAAGCAGGCCTGTCTCTCCAACACTTTGCTTTCAGCAATCCCAAATAAACCTCCAGTGTAATAAATAATTTCAAAATGTCTTCTTTGTCTTTGCCTCAGAGGAAAAATCACGAACTATATTCAAATATGCTCCTTACTCTTGCTCAATAATTTTCCTGTCCAATGAACAACTTCTTTTCAGGGCCAAAAGGATTAAATACTCTTTGGTCTTTTTCTCCTGTGGGTCTAACTGACATAGTTTCTTCCTTTACACGTAGCAACTGATTAATGTATATCTAGGTTTAACAGGAATGGGTTAGCTTTAATTCTAAAAATAAACAATAGAAACAATAAACTTGTTTATCAGCACTAAAGACAGAAAGCCATTCACTGTTCTTTGTGGTATTTAGCCTTTACCATGTCAAGCGCTACTGATTTTGAACAGGGCAAACAATTTTCACTTGCACAGTAGGCACTCTGAGCTCCTCTATCTGGTCTCCGCTGCAATTAACATTGAAATAACGATGTGTAACACGTTTGTCACAGAGGGAAGATATTCAGTAGATTTTCAGAAAGACATAGCTGGTGTGTAGATGAATTATTTACATAGCTTAACTGTAGATCTGGGTAATAATTCTGTCATCAAATGCTATCTCACCCACTCCTTCTGTCCTCTGCCAAAATGATAAAACCCTGAAATTAAATTACTATTTTTAAATTCTAGAGCATTATTTTATTTGTACTTACACATGTCTTTTAATATGGTGAATTAAAAAAACCTGAATTTGTCTGCACAACTTGATCTAAGCATGTATTTCACACATGCTCTGTCTGGCTAATGGCAGGTACCGAGCTTTAACATGAAGAGGTGTACATGAATTCTACCCCCAAAAATTCTCGAGTGATGCATCTTCGAACTTGGAGTCTACATGCAGACATTCAGTACCCTGTTATTAAATCATAGCATCTGCCCTTTGTGCTCCTGTGATATTTTTCCAATGCATTTGGATGCTGAGTAGCTAGGAAGATGTGCTCAAAAATGGTAAGCAGGAGCAAACTAAGAAAATCCAACTAATTTTGAATATGGTGATTGTTTCTCTATCAGTTTTAACGTCTAGCACTACATCTGGGGCTATAAAATTGTCACAAGTAATCCCAATTAAGAATTCCTATTTTCTGGATTGAAATTCCAATTCTTAAATTTCTTATAAACTTATGCAAAGCACAACTTTTCTTACCATAGCTTGTCAATTAGTATCCATACCTAGTGATTCTGGTTACACCTCTTACACCTCTGGTAGAGCACTATTTTTCACCTTAGTTGCCATACAACAGAAACTTTTCACTTAGAAATTTTGTTTAATGTATAGGTAAATATACATTAGGTATACATCTAGGTAACCAGATTTTGTACAGACTACCTTACTAACGCTAGTGGTGGCATACATTACTCTTCTTGTTAAAGAAGTATCACTATAAATTGAAATATAGATTGAGTAGAAGATCAATAAGATATGATATCCATGGGGAAAATATGATCTGGGGTATCTAGAAATGTCTCTAACCACGCAAAACAAAGAAGAATGAGCTCATGGGGCTGGAATATCAGATGATAAATTGTGAAATCCTAAGTGTAATTTCTTTGCACTTTGGTTTTGTGGTAATTCAGATTCGTGCTTCATCTTCACACTCATATGCTTGTTCTATATCTGGCACGCACATCTGTTCAAGTGCACTCTCATGTATGTGCTTTCATTATTTTGACCTATTTAACATGTGTGATGAGGCAAAAGTGAGCAGAATGCTTTTATGTGTGCATATGAACTGCGTGACTCTGTGTGCCTGGGTGCATGTGAGTGTATGCCTGCCTGTGTGTGATGGCTGGAGACAGCTTGCATGTGCTGAGCGCGGAGACCATGCATGCAAGCGTGTAATTGAACATTATGAATATCTACTTTCAGCTTTATTGTTTTTCAGACAAGGGGTTTGGGCATGTTGTGTTCAGAATGGGCTCGCCTGGCATCAGTTTTCTGTAGCTAATTCCCTTCAGTGTCTTATTTAAATTCATGCTAATTGCTGTGCATTTGAAGCTGAAGGCCTCTTTCACATAATAACGTACAGCACAGCCCCACAACATGCCTCCGCGATGCTGGTTGTCCCTAGGAGCAGCTGAAATACACAGGGTGCAATGACCGCAGCAGGCTGCACCCCTTCTTTACATTCAACGTACAACGTACTTCTTTACGTTCTCACTTGCTTTTTTTGCGTGCCGAGTAGGAGGTCGTGGGGGCGAGGGAGGTGAAAATGATAAAATTAAGACGCACGACACCGGACACAGTCAGACAACGTAACGCAGCACTGAGTACCTCTGCTTTGCAAATCTCCTGGCTCGGTTCCCCATTCAGAGGAGCCCCCTTCTTTCCATGGGGGGCAGCCGATGAGTCTGCGGCACTCCAGACCTGGTTTTAAATCAAGGCTTAAATTGTGCTTGCATTCTGCTTCAGTGTAAGATGTGTTCATGGTAAAGGAAACTATAAATCCAGGAACAATGGATACAATCGTATTCATATTTATATCTTTAAATTGTCCTTCTGGTGGTTAAACCACTATTGAAACAGTTTTCCTGTTGGTTTCCAAACTTGATCTCAAAGGATATCTTTTTTCCACAGCACACCAAGAAAGGCTAAGTGCATTTTTTATTTTACTTTTAGATCTATTCTACTGTGAGAGAAAGGAGTTTCTATTTTCAAAGTGATGGATTTAGCAAAATAGGTGGATTTTCTACCAATATTATTTGAATTTTACACAATTAGCAGCTGTTTCCCTGCCTGAAATGTATTTAACGATCTATTCCTTGTACATTGCTTGTTTCATAGTAATTGGGGATGTGTTCAATAGTACAGTTTTAAATGCAATCTGCCAGACAACAGTTGTTTTCTATTAATCATCTTAGCTGAAATAATAGAAATACTTTAAATTGTGAATGCCAACTGTTCCTTTAAAAGCCAAAAGCTAAACATCTTCTGTGCCTGTCTGTTCATTTTAGTGAAATAAAATGAAAGTATTGTGATGATTAGATACTTTGGGGCACCTTACAGAAATGCTACTGTATTGCAGAATATAATGAGGCATTTTATTTTCCAGGAATTGCACAAATTAAAAGGAAACATAAGTCACCCAGGTGCGCTACATGACTCTGGCGATGAAACATAATGCTTGATGGTGGCTGAGGCAGAACTGCTCATTTACAGTAAATTTTTTTTCTATTCCTTTTATTTTTAGCTGTGCTCCTCCTATTTCTTTAAGAAAGGGGAAAAAAGTGGAATTTTGGTTTTCCGAAATTTTAGGTCCTTATTATGACTCATCATGTTAATGACAACTGCAGGATTATATGTGCTTTGGGGTAAAGCCACTTGAATTCAAAGAATTTAAATCTGTGGATGGCAGTACTGTCGTGGGATCCTTCAGAAAGATGAAAGGCCAAGAGTGAGGCCTTACTGTTTCAAAGAATAGAGATCTTTTCGCCTTGGATTTGGAAATGGGAAGCTACTAACTCTGAGGAAAATAATTCAAATTAATTGCATACTAATATTTTGTCCAGGATAAGTCTTTTTGGAGCCAAAACATCCAGAGCCTTTTGGAGTCTCTGAATTTCTGATAGTAGCTCTTTATATGCCCCAGCAGCTGGTTGCCTTTTTTAGCGATGTCATGGGTGCTAGAGATTTGGCTTAATCCCAGTTTGAAGTTTTCTACCTAATCAAAGGTTGAATAGGTATTGTGCTTCCTACCTTACTAAATGCTTGCTGAGATTATCCTCTGTCGCTTGCTATGCTTATTATCGCTGTATCCCCAAAGAACCATCCTCTCTGATGTGGTGCTTTCAGAAGTGTTATTTCATCATTGAAAAGATGGATTCCAAATGAAAAGGCACTTGCTACAGAAATGACATTTCATCTCAGGAAGATAAAAGAAGCTGCCTGTGGCTAGGTCTGGATTGTGCTACTTTTCTTGCACTTCCCTATTGATTTTTGAGCTTCAGGCCTTCCCTTGGCCTAAAATGGGGGATAATGTGAATTCAGAGAGATGGCAACGATAGAAAGAACAGAGACAGTGTGAGATGGAGATAAAGATCGGCTCTTTGGGTAGAAGATGATGCCTAGAGAGAATCAGGGGCCGGGGGGGAAGGAGAAAGCAGGGTGAAGGGTCAAATAGAAGGAAGGAATGTGAGGTTAAGCCTTGAACGACTTGCTCATGTTGTGGTCATACGCGATAAATCTGTGTCCTATCCCACTGAAGCAATGCCATGAGTAATCTGTCTTCTTGGCAATTTATGATAACAGCAAAGTTTGGACTCAGTGGGTCTAGGATTCCAACAAAACTGGTTTGGCCTCTGTCCGGGCTGAGAAAAAAACATCCTCCTGCAGTCGCTCTTATCAGGCACTTACTATCCATAGGCCTAAAGAGTGCTTTGACCGTGTAATAGCTCTGAGTCAACAAGTAAAGCAAGGGACTACTATTAAGGAAAGAAGGACGTAGAAACTCACAAGCTCGGCAACAGGATATAATCTGAATAAAGTTACAATTACTCTGCTGTTCTGCACCAGGTCATTCAGCTCTGCCCTGAGTTGCGAATGCCCTAAACTTCTGCAGTGAGGCCACCTCACAGATGAGAGCAGCACGACCTGCAAAGTGCCGCTGACCTTGCAGGAGGTGCTGGCTTCACTCCTCCTGGAGGGGACCGTTCTGGCCTGGGGTGCCCAACAGAAGAGGATAGGTCATCCCTTGTTCTGTTGTGGTCCTTTTAGTCCCTGTGAAAAACTTATCTGCTACTGAGAAGTGATTTCTCTGCTATATTATAAGAGCATGTGGGACCTAGAGGAGGTAGCTTGCTTTCTTAGAGGCACGGGAGTTCCCCCAGCCTTCTTCTCCCTCATTCTTTATGAAGTTGAGCATCATCCTCCAACTGACATTCACATCTGTCAGAGTTAGGGTGACTTAGTAGTGTCACTGTTGGGGTTTCTGAGAATTAGATTCTCGTGAAAATATGCTGAAAGGTATTTTCTACCGAAAAAAAATGTTGACGATAAAGAAGCTGGTGCTTTCTGCCAGCCAGGCCCGCCCAGCTGCCTGGCTTCTCCTGCTCAAGGGCTCCCTGGTATGCCCAGCATCTGAGGCTGACACATTCCTAATCTCTCTGAATTGATGGCTCCCCAGCTACTTGGATCACAACGCCTTTGGCTTCCCAGCAGCTGGCAGCCTGGATGATTAAGGTTTTGTAGAGATTGACTTCATTTTCCCAAAACCATTTTTTGAAAATTCCTTTCGGCAAAAAGTTGGCATTTTTTCATGACAAAAGGATTTTCCATTATGCCATCCACATGCAAGATTCTTCTTTCAGAATGGGGCGTTTCTGACCGAGTGAAGAATGCGCTTCTGTTGTGGTACACCAGGCACTGGGGACCTGTGTGATTGGTCTCTCAGGCGTCCTAGTTGGTATGTGAAATTGTGGAGCAGGAGCAAGGATGCTCAGTGTCTGAGTTTTGACGGGTCCGTGTTTACAGTCAAAATATGGCTTTTACAGAGATATTTGACCAATGAGTTTACTCATTGCAGGTTAGCGCAAAGGAGATAGAACACAGTCATAAAGTAGTCCATTGTAGCAGGGCCTGTGACAGCTCCAAGAAGAATATGTTCTGGGAAAAACTGGAGGCAGTATAAAAGCTTGAGGTCTGTTAGCCTGACACTCAGAAGCTGGTGTTTCTGGACGTCTCCTTTTGCCTCAAGGAATTGTTTCTAAAATGGTACAAATTAGAGACATCTTAGAGATACCTCAATCACTATTCAGACCTAGATCCCCTGGACTAGGGAACCGCAAGATTTTTCCTATGTGATGATCTAAATCAGCATTAAAAATATTTAAGTTGAGCTTCCTAAACTGAGAGACAAAGCCATGTGTAAAAGTGAATAATTTAAAGCAACACACCTGTCTTAAAAACACAGTTGTTCAAAAACATCGTTATCATTTTTGAGAATCTTTATTATTTATTACAAAGCAGTTCTAGCCTGGGTTTGGTCCCAACTGGATTTCATGCTATAAAATATGAGATGAAGTGAGCCCTTACACAAAGAGTTTGGAATAGAAGTTTAAAATGCCACAACAGATAAAGAAGACAGGCAGGAGGATTAATGGGGGATCTTACTGATTTTGATCAGTAGCACACTGAGATCTTATCTCGCATACCTACTCAACAGCTCAGAAAAGAAAGGAAAGAGGGAAGGTTTGAAGGGCTAATTTGGAAGGGTAGCACTGAAAGCTATGTTTACTAAGTGGGGAGGACAGCGTTTGCGTCACAACCATTTATTCAATATCTTACATTTTCTCATTGTTCCATGTGTAGCCATAAGCCTTATGCTCTGGTGATCACTCACACGCTGTTCCAAATTGTTAGAACAGTTCCTGGCATGGTTTTGGCTCATGCCAATTCCTCTTTGACAATTCCTGAGCACAGGAGTTGAGCCAGGCCAGGAACTAGTCCCAGTAGACACCGTGGAGAAGTCTGTGCTGTTTTGGAAGCTGAGCTGAACCATATGGACAGAGACACACCATGCAGTTGGTCCTGGGAGCAGTGAGTGGTCCTGGGAACATTAAATAGCTGTAGCCTGTATATTCACAACACAGCTCACACTGGCTCCAGTTATACTTGGAAGTGGACCAGTGTTCTCTGTGTTAGATCTCAGGGTGTCAAGCAAAGGACTCCTGTTATGGCTCACTGCCTGTGACATGTTGGTTTGAGGGACTGGCCTTGTATCACATTGACAGTCTATGGCTGAAAAAGGGACCGAATTCAATTCTCCCATCTCTTTAGTGTAAGTTCTCACTTTCTTTCTCTTATTATTTCTTTCCCTTATTATTGATTGGGGAGCAGATGCAAAAATGATCTCAACTAGAAGAGAAGACTAGGTGTTTTTCTGTTCTCCCTGGATCATTTAGCTGATGATTCTCACAAAACTTGAGTATGTAAAACATGCGAATATGCTGGGGAGCAGAGACCTTCTGATCTTCCCCTTTTCTAACTGTCACCCGTTCTTTTTCACTTACTTCAATGCCTTAATCAATTGACTATAGAGTCAGTCCCTGCTTGCTCGTTCTCTTGGCCGTATGATTCTTACTTTTTTCCCTGTACGTTGAATTGTTCCAACAGAGGCTTCAGAAAATGAATTGCAAAGCAACTCTCTTTTGAACTGGGGTGAGTTGCTCAGGGGTTAGAATATTTCCTACAAGATAAGAGTTGTGAATTCAAAGTGCCTTTGAAGTGCTACAACCACTTCATAGGTGTTGCTTTTTCCAAAAGCATGGACATTCCCATGATCAGCAGATACCAGCTGTGGGCAGGGTTTATCTACTGGGTCCCACACCAGTCCGGGCAGAGAGGCAGAGTCCGTGTATGATATGGACTTTAGGCTCTTTAGGCACATGGTATTTTGAATCATAGAACCATAGAAAAATTAGGTCAGAAGCGAATCATCTAGTTCATCTCCCCACTCAGGGCAGGGCCAACTTCCTAAATGAGGTCAGGTTGCTCAGGGCCTTGTACAGGAGAGTTCTTTGGATTTCAAAGGAAGGAGATCCCACTATTTGTCAGGGCCCCACTTCCAGTGCTTCACCATGCTTATTGAAATGTCCCTTTCTGAAGCGTGCGATCACTCACTGCATTTTGTCCTTTTACTGGGCACCTCTGAGAACTGCTCTCTGTGATCCCCTTTAGGCAGTGGAGGAGGGTCTCCTTTAGGCCTCTTTTCTCCAGCTAAATAAATTCAGTTCCTTTAGCCTCTCCTTTTCTATGCTTTAGACCCGTTATCCTCTCATTGGCCCTCCAAAGGACTCATTCCAGTTTGCCTTGTATGGAAGGGTCCCAAACCGTACATAATATTCCAGATAAGAGCTCATGAGTGGTAAGTAAAGGGAAATAAACACTGCCTTTGATTTGCTGGTTATCTTCTTGCTATATATGGTTAGCCTTTATTGCTACAATAATAATCTGCTCATTCATGCTCAACTTGTCCACCGTGACCCTCCAGAATTTTTTCCGCAGAGCTGCTATCCAACCAGTTCCCAACCTCTGTTGTTGTGTGAGGTTATTCCATCCCAGGTACAGGACTTTGTGTTTGCCTTTATTCAGCTTCATGACTTTCCATCTGTCTCATTTCTCCAGACTTTGGGTCCCTTTGAATGCCAGCCCGGTCCTCCAGTTTGTCAGCTGCTTCCTCCAGTTTGGTGTCATCCATGAGGTTGCTAAGGGTGCCTTTCCTCGCATCCATCAGATTGCTGATAAAGATGTTAGACATATTACGCCAGTACTGACTCAAGGAACACGCTTGTAACTGGCTACCAGCTGTACTTCACACCATCGAGTACAACCCTTCAAGCCCAAAAGTCCAGCAGTTTTTCCCATGAACCTTGTGTCCATGCAACTAGTTCACATCTCCTCAGCTCTGAGGACACTGTAGAAGAATATGTCAAAAGCCTTCCTGAAATCAAGGTAAGTGATCTTTACTGTTCTCCCCTTATCCACAGTCTTTCATTGTGGGCGACAGTCAGGTTGGACAAACACAATTTTCCTTTGGTAATTCTGTGCAGATTGTTTCCAATCATTTAGTACCCTTCATGCACCAGGGAATGGCTTCTACAAGCTGTTTCTTATCATGTCCTATACTGCATCCACCTTCTGCAAAAAATGAAGCCTTGGAAACAACAGTAGCTTCCTTCCAGCCTCTGAGGCAGTGATTTTAATGTGGAAAAATGCTAACATGTAATTAAATATCCACATGTGCAGTGAAGAGAATAACAATGTTGGGTGCTTCTTTGCAACCTTGATGATATTCTGGCAATGTGTGTGTGTAATGTACAGTATAAAAGGGTTAACAAGCAGGCTTTGTGCTCTTTCTCATTACAGTGAGTCCAGCATTTGTCTTTCAGGCTTAAAGGATATCTCATATCATATGTATACTGCCACATATGTAATTTGTTGGGAAGGACTGGTTACATTGTGGAGATGGCATAGAAATTCCTAACAATCTTTCCTGCCCACAATAGTTTTCCAGAAGACAGAACATACTGCTGCCCATGCACGTTAAATCTTTGGATGAGATAATATAAAATACTTCTGCTGTTCTAATTTCCTCTTGTGTGTATTTTTTCCTGGCTCAGAGTCAGTGACCCAATTCTTTTCTCCATTCTGTCCGAGGTTTTTGATTTTTTCCAAGCTATTCATGTCGACCTCTTCCCCATTGTGGAAATTGCGCCTTTTATTTCCGCTTCGTATTAGCACCCTGGGATAGTTGCATTGACTGCCCTGTTGCTCCTCTGTCCCCAGGCCTGACGCTGGATACTGATAATGCAGAAAGGAGAACGTACAGAAGATGACGTCCGCAGCATGGCATCTCCCACAAATGGTGGACCCACTTAAGGGAGCTCTCGCAAGCCCACACAAAGATCTTCTTGCAGAGTTTACACTGGAAAGAACCCAACCCAATTAAAAAGTCGTACCTAGAAGAAAATAAGTTTGCTTTCCTACTGTGTTGGCTGGAGACATAAACCAGTAAGTGTCTCTCTGCCTGTTTATTTGCCTTTTAAAAGTACGTAAAGACTTGCTCAAACCCCTTTTTGACAAGATGTGTATGGCGCTACATTTAACTAAACAACATATACAAACAAAACGCTCCTTAGTTTTCATAATTGTGAAATCCTCAAACTAGTGCATGCACGTTTCCCAGCCTAGACTGAGGCATGCTTAGGCCAGTTCAAAGGCATGTAGAGAGCAGACCCAGCAGTTTCTCTGTCTTTGATTTTGATTCAAATTCACTTTTTTCATTCCAGCACATATAGGAGGTTGACAAAAGGCTACCCTTGGTTTTTTGTTTCATTCAGTTGCACTTCTAGACCTCTAATTCTTTTTTGTTCCGTGTTTCCCAGCAGTTACTACATTGGGGTTCCTTGGGGCTACCTTAACAAATATCTGCTTTCAGACTCAGATTTTTTCTTGTAAGGAGATTTTGTGCATTTGCAAAATAATCTCCATGGCACCACTCATGGGCTTAGTGTATTAACCATCACATAGACTGTTTTAAACAATCTTCCTGTCTTGACAAGAATTGGTATGAGCAGTGTAATCACTGTTTATCTGGGGGAGAGAGACGATCATTCCATTCAAGAAGTAAAACCACCCAAAACTATGAACGTGCATTTGGAGTTTTAGCCTAGGAATAAATTGCATCTTTCCCATAGCATAGGCAAAGACCTAAAACTAACTGTAAGTTATACACAAATTAAGTTTTGTAACTTCAGTTGCAAGTTAAACATATGGAAATGTGTTTGCTTGATCTGTGGCTTGTCTCCGTGTAGCCAATAGAATTTCTTGAGCTGCAAAAGGCTATATACTTGGACCCTGTGACAGGCTGACTTCTCCAGTAAAAGGCCAGCTTTTCCACATTCCTACAGACATAAAAGAGCAAATAAGCTGCCTGCCACAAGCGCTTTACCACCTTTAATTCTCAAGCCTTTCTGTCAGTCTAACTGATATTGCACGGCTCTGCATCTTCGGTCAGTCTTCCTCACGCTCCTCGGCACTACGATCTCTTAGGGTTTCCTTACGTGCTGGTGTGTATTTGCACACCTTTTAAAGTAAGAGGAGCACAGACCCCCTCGTTTGTCACCAAGACAGCACTGAGGAACTCCTGCATCACTTTTATTTTGGGAAGTTTTTAAGAAGAGAGTGACAGGGAAGTTCCTGTCTCCTAGGTATTTTCTTCAGAGCACTATACTATTCCTCTTACTGCTGGCATTGCAAAAAAATGGAGAAAAGGTATTTTTCATTTAAGATAAAATCCAGGAACACATGCAACTTTCTGGTTTTGCTTTGCTTCTGAATGATGAAACGATTCAGAGTATGTATAAAAAGGCGTCTCATATTACTTACAGAACAAAAAGCAACTAACTTGCTGGCTTGTAAAAAGGAAAAAGAAAATCTTGAGATGAAAGAGAGTTATATTTTACCTCACTCATAAAAACCCGTTTGTTTTTTTGTTGGGTGTTTTTTTTTTTTCCTTTCAACTGAACTCTTGAAAAAGTGCAATTTCACTTCAAGACATTTTGGTTCATATCACAATGTTAATTTTATTAAGCAATAAGACCAGACAGGGCTTGAATTATTGTGCAATAATTTATGCTTAGGTGCATTCTCAGGCATCGGCCTGAAGGCTGAGTGTTATCAAGTCCCGGAGTGTTTCACATAAATTATGTTGTGGTTTGAAAAAAAAAGAAAAAAAAAAAAAACCAAAACCCAAAAGCTAAACTAGGGGAAAGAAAGAAAATGTATATAGGCTACAAGGGTCTGTGTTCTACAGAGACCACCACCTGAAAGCTCCGGCAGCCTCACTGTTAGACTAAGTCCCATCTCTGTTGAAGGCCACATAAACCTTCCTCTGAGAAAAAACTTTTAATGACACGTTACTCACAACATTGATTACTTTGTTTACTCACTCTGAAAAAAATGCTCTGAAAACCACCTACAGCAAACAACTCAACCAAACAGAGAAACACAGAAAATATAAAAGCAACAATGAACAAACAAATATTCCTCAGGAAACAAAGTTAAAGCATCACTTGGGCAGAATTTTAATTGAAAAAGAAAAAGGCAGAATCCTACTAAAGGTCAAGAGAAGTTTTAACATCTCTTCTGATTTTACATGGAAGGGACTAAGGTATTATTACCCTGGGGAAGAGTAAGCAATATAGTAATAAAAAGATAGCCCTTGGAGATAAAGCAGCAAGAGAGAGAAGACAGAAAGGGTTGCGAGTTGAAGGCTATGATATTTTTTGGAACTTCAGAAGATGTTTGCCCTCACCTTGAGGAGTGAGTAAGCAACCAGAATATTTGTTCCGTGCACAGAACGTGCACAAAAAGGTTCCCTTAATGGCCATGAAAATCAGACAGCAACAATAGCCACATGGTAGCACTGCAACGAATGGAGAATAAGGTGCCATTCAGCAGCACCGAATGTATCAGAATCTCATCTTAATCAAATAGCCTTCCCAAACAACATTTAAAATTCTCATCATATACAGATTAAGTATCTTTTTCTTTCTAATGCTGAAGCAAAAGAATCTAGAAACAAAGCAAGCACTCCCCAAACTGCCTACCTTTGCCAATATATTTAGCTCATACGAAGTTAATGTGAATAACCTGTAGTTTTTAACAAAGCCTAGAACCTACAGAGGTTTTCCTGACACCACCAACTTAAAACAAAGCTAGTCCATAAGATGAGCCTTTCAAGCATATTTTTCCATCTAATTACCAATACCTCTTAAAGCTTCAAAATTCACTCCAGATCAGAGTAAAGAGTGTTGCTCAGTGAATATACTTTTTTGAAATGTCTCAGTTCTTCCTGGGTCCTATGAATTTCAAAGGGGTGCCTTTCAGTCAGGGCAACGTCCCTTCAGGTTTAAGCCACCAGTAACACAAGTCCAAGCTGGAAAGGGACGGAAAACCACAGATGCCAAAGAGGGAGAAAGAAGGTGGGAGTCAGAGATGCAGAGAAAATCAACATAAATGTGACATTAAAATTGGAGACTGTTAGCTCCAGTTACAAACCGGGAACATGAGCAGGAGCCAGTACTAGTATATGACCAATTCTCCAGTTGGTAAAAAGACTAATTTCCAGGAATATGTGTTTCTGGAATAATGAAATGCAAAGTAATTGATTAAAAAAATCCCCGTGAAATGTCAGGAGGCAGAACAGCAGCAGAAAGCGCTGCGGGAGGGGGTGGAGGGGACTTCGGCAGCCTGCGCAGCCTTCATCAGCGGGGGCCAGGCAGAGCATGCATCGAGGTCCTGTCACCTCCCTGTCACAGTGCCACCCCATTTATTCCTGCCAACGTGCACAGCTTGAAAAAGGTCCACCAGTACTGCATCTATCCCAGGTCCCCATTGCTCAGGACTGGGAGCCCAGCGTCCCTCTGCCATCCCGTTCCCAGAGGGATTCCCACCACGGGCAGAGGGCTCCGAGGGAGCTCTAGGTGAAATGGGAGGTTTATCCGTATAAACGTTCCGTGAGGAAAGCCGTTGTGCAACTCTGGGCTGACTGATAGTAAATACGTTCCCCAGAAAAATGAGCCCTGTGCTGCGAGTATTAGTAAAACTCCGAGTTTTTTTAACCCTCCGTCTGTCAGGAGTTTGCACTGCAGGTCTGGCAAAGCTGCTTTGCTCACCTGCTTCAATTTCCTCCTCCACAAAATGGGGCTGGGAATTCTCATCTCATAACATTTTTTGCGCATTTGGTTTTTCCTTGCATTCCTCACAGGGATGAAATCAAGTTTTTTTGTACAATTATTTTGGGGTTTGATTTCTTGGGGTTTGGTTGTTTGGTTTTTTGGTGGAGAAGGATAAGGGAAGGAGAACACATCACCAAGGATTAGCCTGTACTCCATAATTTAAGTTAAAGGCTCTATTTTTGGAGCAGGGCTAACACTCTTGAGCTAACATCTCCAAGACCTCAGCCGAGTGTCTTATGCAGAATATTGTGGCTGTTGAACTCCTGAAACTCTTGAACTCTCAAAAATTTGAACTCTACAATTTTTTTCCCGCTGAAAATTTCATCCAAACCAATAAGCTTCCATAAACAGATCAGTTTTGAGGAAATAGTTTTCTAACAAAATTCAGGGTTTAAAAATAATTCTTAAGGAACCTTCACCCTAGCTCGAAAGGAAAACAGATACAATAAGCAGTATTGGCATTTTCTGGAAGAGCTTACGACTATTGTGTTACCAGACTAGCGAAGACTTACTGATGTGGGGAGTGCTGAGGAGAAATAACTCCCCCGTCACTCGGTCCTCCCCTTATCATAACTGCATCCAGTTCTCATGCAACGTTGCAGTCTGCTCATACAACTTACTCTGCTTCCTTAAACCTCACAAGATATTTGCATCCAACATGTAATAGATGATTACACTTCAGAGCAAATAAAGCCCTTGCTGCAAGACTGTATCCACGGCATGCACGTGCTACTGACTCTGCATCAGCAGCAATGAAAAGCATAGGGTTTAATTTTTTTTTTTTTTCATTTCAGATTGAAGTTCTTCAGTCAGGCTCTCTGTATAGCTGTCTGTGCATTTTTCAAAATAACCTTCCCTGAAGTTCTTATTCATCTATTTTGTATCTACTTTACTTTCCTCCTTTGTATGAATGCAATCCATTTTGTTTGCAGAGCTGCTTGAACAGCGCGCTGTCTGCTGTTGCATTAACTATATGGCGACTTCAATGCTACTTCACTATATCTTCAGTAACATGGCTAAGAGTTTGGTCACTGCAGGACATAATTCACAGCCGATGTCAGTCACTAGCAGCCATAAACTCCTTGATCTATTTGTCAATGCTGTGAATTGCAGTATACAAATCACTGTTTCTTTTGTGAGAAAATACAGCAACAGTGAATAAAGGAGATGCAGACGGTGCTCTATGGTGTTCCCCATTTTTTTCTTTTACCTTTCTGTGAGCACAAACATGTGTCTTTACCCGTGCATTTTCAGTAATGATTTGGGTTCCTAGGGAGGAGCACTCAGCAGGGGGAATGGGGAACACTGGATTACACTCCTGGCTCCACAGTGGCCTCTGGATCAAACACAGGGCATTCCTAAAAATACCCTTCCCACTTCTGGGAAATGCTTTGAGATCTGCAGTTCAAAAGTGCCACTGAAGAACTAGATGTTATTGATTAATGTTTTTTACAGGTGGACATTTTAAAAGTGTTATTTAAATTTCACTTGCCCTCCCCCCAAAATATACACAGAGGGGGCAGAAGCAGAGTGAGAACAAGAGAGAGAGAGAAAAACGAAGCTGTCGTAGCACAAAGGTTGATCTGGAAATGAGCAAAAATCTCTGCCTCTCAATGAGCATCCTCGGTTAGTTGTGCCAAATCTGTTCCTCATGCAAACCCGTTGCCTAGGGATGTTGTTAGGTGCTGTGGCCACAGTACTTTTGCCAATCCTGAAGATTTTATTATTTTCTTAATTTGTTGCAAGAGGCTGAAGAAGAATAATAAAAAAGGGAAATAGTGTCTGGTGACCCGTTTGTAACAATTCTAAGCTGCAGAAGATGTGGGGCCTAAAAACCTTAATGGTGCCTCCTTTAAATGTGTATTGTTTCACAGTGGACTGTAATCTCTATTTCCTTGATTGATAGGGCTATGATGCCTAGGAAAGAGTGGAATAGATGGGCCAATCAGAAATAAAGACCTAAGAAAAGGTCAAAATGGTGGAGCACTTCACTATATTTCTTGAAAGATGTTGGGTATTAAATGCCAGATGCAATCTTTGTCATGAAAATGAAGTAACAAGCCACTAGTGTGACCCTCTCCTCTGAATGATAGTCTTGTCAGTTTTTGTAATGCTCTTTCGCCAGGGTTTAAATTGAGGGAGAATGCTGCCTATCTTGTAAAATATTTAAATAATAGAATACATTCAGGAAACAGAAGGAAAATGAGAAAAGGAGGGAAACAAAAAATCCCTTGTTAGATACTTGCTTTTCAAACTTGGCCTCCTAAAATGTATTTTGTGGTACGACAAACCAGATACTAAGAGTTCAGTACATACTGGTTGCATTAGTGTTTTACTAAGATGCTTTCCACTTTGGGTTATGACGAACCCCAGTTCAGCTAGCAGTAGCAACAGGCTTGATGGTGCTTGTCTCAGTATGGGCAGACATTTCTGTTTAGTGAGACAAAGGAAACACCTACTTAAAGAAAAGAAATTTGACAGCCTTTACTAGAAAGATTACTTCCCAGTTGAGATATATAGCCTTTTACAATGCTCCGCATTACCTTTTAACATGTATTTCTACGTCATCGTAGTACTGCCTCAGAGTATTTAGATCAACATATCTTAAACTTTCTATAGAAGGTTCAGCTTGGTCATCAGTTCAATGCCCGGTAGATCTCTGGTCTGGCAGTCTTTATGCTGGCATGTCCCCTTTGATCTTTGTCACCTGCATCCTCTTCTTTTAAAATTTCCCAGCATAAAAAGTTTTCTGGTCATTGAAGGGCATGTTTGGAGAAGTATATTAGGAGAGTGCTACTCTGCTGTCACCCTCTCATAAACATTCTGTTATCTTTTCAGTGGGTGCACTTACTGGCAGGAGTACCAGGGAAAACAATATGAAAAGCTTCTGCTGGGAAAGCCAGGCTTGCCAAAGCTCCAGTGAAACTTGCTTTATTTATGCATGTAGGTAAACTGGGAAGCACAGGGTGGATGCAGGTGGAGGCACATGCCCTGTATAAATGACCCAACTGGGGTTATATACTGAGGCACCACATTTCTACCTCATCCTTCAGGCAAACAATTCACTTCTATTTGGGAGGGAATCAGCAAACAAATAAAATAGTTTTGCAGGTTTGCCCCGTGATGTTAGCGTTAGTTCTGCATCCTTACATGTGGTTAGTGTTGGGTACGGTTTAACTTATATAAAAATGGAAAAAACTCTTTCAGCTGAGGCAGAACCACAGCAAACTGCCATCAGGACAAAAGCAATTTGTCTCTGACTGTACTGGCAGATAACCCATGGTGGCACTGGCTTGGTGCCGTCAGAGAGACAAGGTCGCAGGGACTACCTCCAGCTTGCGGAGCAGGTGGACACAAGGACACTCCTTCTAGTCCTGTCCCTGATGGTTTAGACTGGGAAGCGGCTGTACACCTTGCAGCTCCCCTTCTTGCTTCATGCTTCCCTTTTCTTCCCCTGGAAGTGCAGGCATGGAAGGATGGGATTTCACATCTTGGCAGTCGTATCCCAGTATGGAGTAAGGAAGTGACCAGGATACACATCAGAGCTGAGAGCTGTGACCTGGGAAGTTCTCCCAGCTCCTTCTGTAAGGATGTATTATAGGCATACCTCAACTGAGATTGGTGTGGCAAATACTCTGTGCTGAGATTATGGATTGTCTGTTCCCTTTTTCTCTGGACCCTTGGTTTCTCCTGTGCTTGACAAAATAGCAGAGGTCTAATTTGGCCTCTTACATGTGAAGTATAAAAGTCAGACACAGACAAGAGCAGAAAGACAAGGTCAGTTCTATCAAGGGCAAGCTATAGATGCCACCATGCAGGAAAGAGAATGAGAAAATAAAGGCCTAAATTATGAATAATGAAAAGGAAACTTGCTCTACATACTGCATTTTTACACTTTTCAGCAAAAGACTGGAAATGACTAAATGGAAAAAAGTGAATTTCATGTATCGGGTTTCACCTCCTGCCCACTTTCACTCCACTGAGCTTTCCTTTTTTGACCCCTTTCCTGAGAGAAGAACCCATGAGTCTTTACCTCCTTTCCTGGCTTTCCTGAAGTTCTTAAATAATACACAGCCTTACCGTCCCCACATGTGAGACCGCCCAGTATCTCCCCATACTGCATCTCACTTTCCTCCTTCTTTCTTATTGCCTCTTGTTTAACGGGAAGACTGATTAGCAGTCTAGGAGTGTATCTTTTGTCAGCTGCTGCGTAGTTAAAAGCATTATCTCAAATAGCTCAGCCCAGATACAAGTTTGCTGGATGCGCAGATGTCAGACAAGACAATGTGCTGGGCTCCTCTTTCCACAACAATGAGCTTGGAGCTACAACTCAACAGGATAGAAATAAATCACATTTTCTCCCTTAACTGGTCTTTTCTCACCTTGACTGTTTGCCTTATGCACATTTTAAAGAGTTGCAGTAACACCACCTCAGTTGATTCTTCCCCTCCAACAAGGACAACCAATAACATCTTTCATATAATCTGAAAGATTGCCAAACAGGGTTTTTCAGATATAAAAATTCCCTGCAAGTAATGGGAAAGGGAATAAGGGATGCTATCAAAATGAAATATGCTACATTTAAAATGCTTTCATTGTGGTTTTTTTCTTCTGTATCTTTACTTTAAAAGAAATTACATTATTTCTTTCAGTGATTGTTGGTGTGAAGCTGATCAGGCTGAGATCTCTGTTCACACATCTAGAGCTTATTTAACAGCTTAGTCTTGTATAAGACTGTGTCAACTTCTTTGGCCTACTGAGCTTATTTATTGTCTTTATTCTTTCAAACTCAGGAAGCCAGAGTAGGCTTATAAAAGTCTCATTGGACAGGATTTTTTTCTCCTCGTACAGTGCGGCTGAAACCAGCTTTGCTTTCTGCACACCTTCTCCATTCCTTCCTTCATCTCCACCAGCAGTCACGGAGACCTGCCCACTGAAGACCGAAAGGGGATCTTTTCCCATTCAGCCACCCAGTGGTTCATCAGAGAAGACCACAACCATCAGTCACTTGACCATTCTTACATGGAATACTGCAGAACACTTGCCAGAGCCTCAATTTTCAGGATGCAAAGAAAGGACCTTCCCAGAAGCCTCCTGACTCGGCTCAGATGGATGCTGCCCAGTCGCTTCCCCTTCAGGCTCCTGCAGAGGGAAGGCACTGAACTGTAAGAGGCAGTCGTTCCGTTGGAGTGCAGCAGCCTCAAATTCCATCCGTGACTTTCTTATTGCTAAGCATTCTTTACCACAGCAAAAGTATTTGTTTAATGGGAACCAGATTTGGGTCATAAACCTTAAGCCTATCAAGCTTTAAGTTAGCTAATGTTTACCTTATTGTATTTCTTTTTTACTCTCTCTCTCTGGTAAAAAAAGACATTGCTGTAAAGGGAATGCGGGGAAGCAAATAAAGCAAAGGAAATCAGGAAATACTATGAACTGCATGTGACTCGCAGCTGCAGGGTTCCTCACAATAAAGAACCCTGCCTCAACAAAGTGGCTTATGTGCTTTAACAAATATCAGCTGTTTGTTTGGGGTGTAATGAACAAACTAGAGCCAGAGTGACAACTGCTTCAAGTAATTATGAAGACAGCTTGCAAACTATGGCCCCACTTGTTTCAGATTCTACATGACGACAGTCGGGCTGCTGTTGCTGCCAGCTTTATTTCTGAGCACTTTTATTTCCATATTTCAAAGGTCAGTGTGTGGTGGCGATGGCAGCCAAAGAAAGCCTGTGTGAACGGGGTGTGTGTGTCTGTGTCTTTGTGAGAGAGAGGGGAAAAAAAAAAAAAAGAAAGAAAAGCATTTTGCAGCATTACCAGTAACTGATATATTAATAATAAACTCTTCATGAAGTGTTTATAATATGTTAAAACCTAGAAGCCCAGATGAGTTTGGGGTTTCTTTGCTGCAGGTATCATTTATGTGTGTAGCGTGGAGGACTCTGTCCTGAGGAGTTTACAGTGCTAACGGTAGAGACGGCAGAAGAGTGATCCTAGGGAAACTCAACGTTCTTCTACAGAGAGCCGTGGAAACATGAACTCACTTATCCAGGCACATAGAGGGTTTTACATCCAGGCAAAACCTGAATTGATTTGAAACCCCCTGAATCTCAGACCATTACTTAGGCTGCAACTTATCCTTCCTCTAATACCTATAATTTATGTTTTATAATGCTGCTGTTTTATGTTTATACAGAGGCTGAGGATTTTGTGGTATATAATAATAATCCAAACGAACCAATACTTGTGCTGAAGAGATTATATCACATACGTGGAACAACGCCTGGTGGAACTTCTACAGGATTTTTGGAGAAATTTTACCAAAGTACTAGTCTGATTTTTCCACAAAGTGATCTAATTTTTATTTTGCATGCTTTATTTTCTTTAATGAATTTATCTACTAAATATCTCATGAGATAAATGTGAAATAGCGCAGGAATGGAGGTGAAGGAATAAGGAGAGAGTTGAAAGGAACGGGTTCCTTGGGGAGACATGGCCGGGGAAGCCGCCTTGGTTGCAGAACTGGGAGCCCGTTTCAAGCACACCTTGGTCACACCAGCATTTGTGGGAGAACGGTCTGAAGGGCATATGAAATGAATGAGCAAGTTAAGGGTCTTGACACAGGAATGGCAGGAGGTAACATAAATTCTGTGGAGATTTAAAAGCAAGAGATTTGCATGTGATGCAACAGGAGTGAAGTCCTTGTGCTGATTTCCAAGGAAAAGATTGTGGATTTATGTGAGCCACCTGGCTAGACTGGAAAAAGAAGCCAAGCAGGGTCAAGGCGAGGCAGGTCAGGAGGTATGAAATTGCTAATGAAATAGGAGGAAGGTTATGAAAACATGGAGAATAGTGTGACAAAAGTAAAGAGGCATTTGTGAGATGCTACGGATGTAAAAGTGACAGCAGTTACTCCGGCTGTTGGGAGAGAGCGCAGCCGACAGCCCAATGGTTGCAAGCCTTGGTTACAGGGAAGCCTGTGAATTATCTTCTCAGATGCTTACGTATGTGACCTGAGATCACAGTGACAGGGAGGAAGAAGGAAAATAAATAATGCATCCTGTCCTTCCCATCAAGCGTATGAGCCTTTGCAAGATGCGCTTTTCCCCAAATTACAGGAACTTAGTGATTTCTTCAACCAAATCCGAAAATCAATGCAAAACAATTGATGAAGGACAATAGACTGCTGCCAAAGGTAGACAAATGCTCCTTCAGTGAACTCTGAAGTGTTTATTAATCAGATGTAAATAGCCTTGCTTCTAATACAGTCCAGGTTTGGCAGCTGCCTAATCTTGTTTTCTCCCTAGTTTAGAAAAGACAGAGTAATTTCACTTAGTCTTAAGCCCACTCCCAGGCACCTCTTTGATTCAGAAACACTCTTTTAAGTATATCCTTCATTGTAAACATCTATGTTTCTCCAATATCCACTATCAATGAGGGTCCATATTTTTTTTTTTTTTACCCATTTAAATTCTGGCTCATCACCTGTTTCAATTATGCTTTTATATGTTCCTGGCAAGAGACTGATAAATTTTGAGAGGTTTCCTTGTCTTGGTGCTCCCGTTCCTTTGCGGAGAATTGTCTCTTCCATAAAAGATTTGACCAGTTCATGTGTGATGCATCCTTGCAGGAAAAGGCCACATTAGGTTACATGTGCCTGAGGAACAGAGCATCAAAAGAAAAACAGCCGATGAAAGAAATAAAAGTGCTGAATTGTCTGACATCATGCAGTCCTAATGTATAAAACCTTTAGTCTGAAAAGCTGAGAAAAAATCCTACTGACTTTGATTATTCCCTATGTAGGATAATTTGCAATATCTGCTTGCGACATGCGAGTTGTAAACTAACCATAAGTAAAATTTGAATCCCTTTATGATAGCCCTTTTCTTAGTTTCTTTCATAATAATAGTTTAGTTTTCTTCAAGCCTCACTTGGCAGATTTCCCAGCCTGTCTTTTTGTAGAGCAGCTCCATTAAATTCAGCAGAGAGCAGCACGTGCCGCTCTGAAGTAGCCATTTCACGAGTGGTCTCTGAATTTCTTTTAGTGCTGAGTGCATTCAGTTTCTGGTTTTCTCCTGATAATCTTAGTCTTACAGCACATGCTCACGTAGGTTTCTCCAAGGGCAGTTCAATCTCAGCTGCTCCAGCTAAATGAGGGAGGCAGGGAGCTATTGCTTTAGCTTTCTCATGGCTGTCATTTATAGTTCTTTTCCCAGTTGAAGTCCCTGGAAATTTTTGCTTCTTAGCAAACAAGCTGATGCAGTGTCCTAGCTTCCCTCTTCTGCTGCACGGCTGTTTGTTTGTAGAAATTGGAGTGCTAAGCTTAAATGCAGATATGCATTGAAGTCTCAGTAAAACCCAAAATAGCATAAATAAAACCTTGAAAATTAACCTGCCTTTTTTCTGTTACTACTAATGAGTGATTAGGTTTGTTCTCAGTAACATTTCTACAGATTACAGTTGTAAATGGTAATAAAGATGCAACATTACTAAGCAAGTACGTGGTAGATAGTCAAGATACGTGCTGTTTAGCGTGTATCAGAACAGATTGAAAAGGAGACTTAGCAACACCTCAGTAGAGCATGGTAGCATTTAATACTTGGCTTATTTTTTTCTGGTTTTATAGAGCTGTTTACTTTGAAGTTTAGCTGTTTGTCATTTCCTTCAAGGATGGACACCGTAAGAAAGGGAGATAATCAGTTGCCCAGGCCACTCCATGGGTAAATGATTGAGATGAGACTAAAATACGGGTTTTTGCTTCTGCAGTTACTCAGGTGAGCAGTGTTAAGCTGGGCTCTTATACCATATCTATGACTCTATAGCTGACACTTTTGGAAAGACATTACCACTTGAAACCAGAGCTGATCAGCCATGTTGATTAATGTGTTCGATTCAGTGGCAAATAACACAAAAATGTTTAAATACAGATAACTGATGTGGCTGGGATCCAAGTAAAAAATTGAATGTAAGAGATCACAGATTTCAGGGATGTCTCATAAAGTAGGCTAGTGGTAACAATGTTACTGGGTTTTTTTTCTTTGAAAAGTGGAGAAAAATATCTTTTCCCCTGGATTTACCTCATCTGGGATTCAGTGGGCCAGGACAAGGCAAACCGAACCCTTTGCCTCCACGATGTTAGACTTCTGCATGGTTGATGTCTCCCAGGGTATTTGTGAGCAGTGATGTGCCAGTGCAGAGCGGCTTGTAGGGAGGGCTTTATTTTAGAAGCATATTGAGTATGCTGGGAGATTACCATTTTTCTCCTTGGGTAGTCTCTATCTTTATTCTTCTTTGACAAGAAACTTAGGCTTTGATGCCAAGAAGCACAATGAAAAAGAATGGTTTTTCCCTTGCCCATTATCTTCCTCTTTGTTGAACCTGAGAATACACCTATTTATTTCTATGAGAGTTTAACTCAAGAGCGGCAAGCTACTTTTTCATTTTCATTTACTTTCTCATATCTGGTTTCTGCTTTATGATGGAATGGATGGAATTTTTTAGTGCTTTTTAAGACCGGGTTAAAAAAAAATGGTGAATAGGCAATTATAGCATGGTAATTACATTAAAAAAATCCTTGCTATAGCTGCCATTCTTGCAGCATTTCTAGTTTTGTCTTTATTGTATTACCAGCATCCATTCTCCTTATTATCTGCTGTATTTCTCTTCATTATTAACAACAGAGAAAAAAAAAAAAGTACAAAGAACTGCAGATCAAGTAGAAAATACTGACACACTAAGTTAATAAAGGATTCCCCTAAAGGTGTTTTTCTGAGATCCCAGTCTTGAAGTGTTTAGGATCTTTACGCATCAGCACAGGCAGACGTTTCTGCAGTTCAAGGTCCTTAATGTGTTCTGTACCCCCCAGGCCTTACACTTGCAAAAAGAGGAGGGAGAGGAATCTTCAGTTAAGCAAAATCTTTCTCATGTTCACATCTGCTCTACAGGGTGATACCACTCTGCTAAAAGCATTTCAAAATGTAGATTTTTCTGGAAAGACATGCTTTGGTCCTGAAAATTGAACCTAATGTATTGGTGGAACAGTACAGTGTCAAGTTTTGCTATGTCAGATGGTCTGTGAAGAACTAGAGAGGCTAGGAGATTCTTCCTTAGAAAATGATTTTGAAGTTCCTGACAGCTGGTGCAATCTGGCACATTTTAAAAGCAAAATATTTACCCAGAAACACTTTCAAACCTTTGTATTAAATTTCATGTCGCTTACTTGCCTACTGACATTGTATCTTAGGGTGGCCCAAGGACAAGTAATTCTTTTCCGCTGCAGTACATAGCAGTATTCAGAGGGGAGCAATACCATGGAAAGGGAAGTCACTCCCTTCATTGTGATGTTTAATATTTTAATAATATTGCTCAAAATATCAACTAAAAGTTCAGATCAAAAATGAGGAGGTCATAGGATATGAGGATGTCATAGGATAAATGAGGAGGTCATAGGATAAAATATGCTCTTTGTTTATGATCCAGGAGGAAACGATGTCATGTTACAGGCTTAGCTGTCAAGAGAATGGGGAAAGCATTTTGCTAAAACCAATGTCTTCACATCAGAAAAATGGCAGGATGAACATGATTATGCAGGTTTTGGATGAGAAATAGCTGGGCAAAACTGAAGTGATGCTGGTTGGTGAACTGAAATAAAAAGTTGGTTGAATATCATCTCAGCCTCTCCATTGAAGGTATATACCTATTTGTCAACACTTGACAAAGTCTTGGGAAGATGAGGGAGTTGTGTTTATCTGCTGATGAAATTGGGATGAACAGCTAATGTTGTTTTCTAAATGGCGAGGTAGGAGTGAACAGAAGTCTAGGAAACATCCATTTAAGGCATCATTATATCCATCCGTGAATACAACCTTCCAAAGGACCAAAGGAATCACCAAAGCTGAGCAAAAAATGTGAGGCAGAAGGCTGACGCCATGCGTCCGATGGCTCAGCCCAGTGTGAACGCAACAGGTCTTTAGAGAAGTCTTCCCGCTACTCAGGTCAGCTGTTGATGCCAGTTTACAGCTCTTGTCCTAGCTTAAAAAGCAATTAATGGATCAAGTCTTACCTACATAAAAGACCAAATTTCTGTGGCAGCTGTGGAGGTTACAAATCCCAAATATAAAGACTTATCTGTTTGGGAGAAGAAGGGGGTGGAGAAAGAAAGGTTTGCTATGGAATGGCCTGGCCTTGGAGATCATGCAAATCCAAATGCTGATTACATTTTAGCATGCATTGTAAATCATTTACATCCTATGTGACAGTAATAATCTCAGATTTATTCCTAAATTCATATTTTCCAAAAATCCCTAGTCCACGCAGAATTTTAGCCTGAAAGATGGTAAAGTGGCAGCGACCCTGAAATTCCCTAGGGATTTTAATGTTGCTTTTGATTTGTATGTGGGAAATCCCCGTATCTTAACATTGACACTTATCACTGTGCTAAGAAAAGTAAAATGTAATAAGGTGGAATCCCACCTAAAAGTAGAGGTAAATCTGTGGGTAGAATGGAGAAATGTAGGTAAAGAATGATCTTTGTAGCAGGATACATGCATTGATTTTGGGTGCCAGTTTACCGTTTTCTAAACTGTGGGTAGAGGGCTGTTAATGGATTTTATCTCATGGGGAGATGACCACACAGTGATTTAATTTATACCTTGTTTAATTATAAGAACAATGTGGCTCAGCACTAGCGTCCACCTTTGAGAAAATATCCCTATATAGCAGACCAACTGTTCTAGTAAAACAAGCATGGCACATGGGATCCATGCTGTATACCAACTGTGGGGATTTTGAGGACTAAAATGCATCCAGTTCTAAAATATATCTAAAATTAAGTTTAATTGAGTAGGTGGGTCAGAAGAAGTCCCATTATTTTGTCTAAGCAAATACAAAGGCTAACAAAGGATGGCCTTGGTGCAAAAGTCTGGATATTTATAAACTGGGTACAGCAAACTTCCCCACGCTATGTGTTAATTTATTAGTTTTATTTACTTATTTATTAAAAAGAATGCTATCTCTTTTATCTGTTCTCCAGCAAAGACTGCTCCTTCATGCTCAGCTCCAGTTTTCAGGTGAGTTTAGTTGCCCTTCCCTCCTGCCCTCTGTCCTACCTGTCCTTGCAAATTTGGAGGAGACCACGCTGCAGAAGCAGAGGCCTGGAGAGACCCCTGCAACGGAGGCAGTGCAGCGTTGGCTTGAGGCTTGTAGGAAGAATAATAGCTTTGACTATCAGTGGCCACTGTGCAGAAGCCCAGGGGCTCAGGTCAGTGTTGGCTTGGGGATCTCTGCACCTCACCATCTTCCCGGGTCTCGATAGCCATGGTTGTTCAGCCCTTGTCTTCCCTGACCAGTAACTGTAAAAATGACATTTATGAGCTGTACACCTCTCTTTCAGGCCTCTTTTAGGCTACCGAGGTCAGAAAACTCTAGCAGGATCAGTTCGCTCGTCCTCTGCATTTGCCAATAACGTTACTTATATTAATGTGTCTTTTCAAATGCTGCGTTGTTGAATGAAAAAATTGGTGGAGGTGAAGTTGGAGACGTTACAAAAAATTACAGTTAGTTTCATGTGGATTGAAGGCAAATTTGGAGGCTGGTGCTCTACAGACATGCAATGAAGTTAATTATCTCTTTAATCTCTTATATTTAAACCTAGCAATAAATTAAGGAAAGATGAAATTGATCTGCAGGAACTTGATGGGGACAAAGCAAGGACTATAGAAAACCAGAAATATTGTGCATAATCAAGAAAATTGCTAATGATCACTTTAATCAATGAAATTAGAGATGGAAAGGCTGCTAGGTCAAGTATTCAGTCCAAGGCCTCTGACAGCTTATTTCCTTATCACTGAGAGTACAGTCTTCAATTTCATGCCTGATTTTGGCTTATCCTTCACTTCTAGCTAACCAACAAAATCTCTGAATTTCACAGATCTGATCCTATTTTTTCCCGAAAGCTTAAGGCAAAATGAAGAAGGTATTTGCAAGAATGGAGGGTTAAAAATATGAGGGATTTCCATTAGAAAACATTCTTCCGTAGCTCACCCTAATCTGTTGTGGCTTTGCCTGGAACAGCTTTGCATTTATTCCCTGCCCTGGTCCTTAGCAGCAGCTTGCACCTTTGGCGGACGACAAGAATTTGGCAGATAGGGCTGTGGGCAACTGACGTTCTCGTTGAGGGAGAGTTGTACTGTGTCATGACTTGGGCGTTTTCCACCAGGTAGCTACAAGCTCCCCAAAACATCCCCATGAGCCTCCAGAAGGACGAATAACATCACCGCGGTTTGGACACAGGCTCCAGCAAGCCTGAACTGGAGCAGCTGACCTGTATGACATTTTGCAGGGCACTGGTATGTCCAGCTGGCCCGTGTTTCCAGACTCAGTAACAAGTCAGAAGAAGCGGTGGAAGCACTCGTCTGGTTCTGCCTCTGCTGATAAAGGACCTTGGCAGTGATGGGTTTTGGGTGGCACTTAAGGTTAGCGCTCCAGCTAATGTTTGTGCGTCCAGGTAAACTGAGGTTCATCACATCAAATGTAAGTAGGTCCACTGCCTTATTAGAGCAACAGGCCCATATTCCTCCCTAGCTCAGTTGCTGGAGCCATTTTTTTTTTGTCAAGAAAGACTGGATGGGGAAGGAGAGGACTGTATGTGAAGTGGTAGAGAGGACATGCCTGTCTGTGCATCACAAAAATCAGTTATAGAGCTGTATAACCTGAAAGATGCAGCAAACACTTGAGTCCTCCTCTCTGTTCCCACCTAGGTCTTACACAATAGGGTTGATGTAGTGTAGAGTGGGTATAAGAAAATTGAGTAGTAGGAATAAGAGTTAACTGTCTCATGATGTGGGTATAAACAGATTAAATACAATTTTAAGTACGTACTCCAAATACTGCGCTTACATAGCAAGACGCTCTTTGAGTTTTGAAAGACGAGAATGTTTCCCCATAGACACAAGACATATCACCCTCAGAAACCTGATTTATACCTAGGCTGGATAAGCCTGTGGACCAGGAAAGTGAAGTATGTACAAAGGATAGGAGTGGGGAAAGAGGGAAAATTTCTGGGGTAAAGTGTTGAATAAGCGTCTTATTGGGGGGTGGGGGGGAAGGTTTTGCACATAAACACAGAAAAAAAGATACTGAATAGTAGTATTGTGTGGGTGCTTTTCCTGTTTAAAATTACTAATCTCCCTAGAGCCATAGGTCAAAATCTAGGCAGGACTGGCTTTGCCCTTCATCCTCAGTTTTCATCTCCATGGGAATAGATTAGTGCTTAGCAGCACACGCTGCAGCAGGAAACGGTCTCAGTGTGTGCCATTCCTCTGATCAAGAGCATTTCCTCGCTCAGTATACTTCTATGATCGACTTAGGGTTTCTTTTTTCATGTTCAGCAAAGCCTTCTGCATTATTATAAACAAATGATGAAGTTGCAGAATTGTATCACTTATGTAATTTAATTTGTGCTTTTTCCATCACCCAGTAGGAGAATATATATATAAAAATATATGTATATAAACCCAGGCCTTTTCAGCTTTCTGTGCTTTGATTGTCCATATGTTCCTTTTCTTCTACCCTGGATGGAGTCTCTAAGTATAAAACAATAAGAAGAACCAACAAATTAGACCAGTGTTTAAATTAAGACAACTTATTTCTAGATTTTACAGAATACTAATCAGACCTGCTTCATCTGACACACTTGCTAAGGTCATTTTTCACTTGAATTAACATAAAATTAGATGAGTAAATTGGTGCTACATATGTTGTTTAGATTAGTTACCACTTAAGTCTCTCAACTAGCCAGACATATGGATAAGCTAGGCACAGATTAAGCAGGTCTGAGTTGACATTAAAATCCTGCTCTTGTGATAAATACTGTAATACAAACAAGTATATGGCAAATATAACCAAGACTGCATTCCATTTCAGGGTAATATGGATGCAGCCCTAGGACTATTCTGTATGTGATATGAATTGGTTCAAGGCATGTTAACAGATGACAGTAGAAAACAAAATAATCAAGTTACCTTTCTTTTAATTGTCTCCCTAGGTAGATGTGGAAGAATTTTACAACCTTGCGTATTCCAAACAGTAATTACCCAAACAACCAGAAATTATTTGTAGCTTTAGGTGGGTTTTGGGTGGCAAATTGAAGTCCTTGAATTTTCGAAAAAGCAGTCTAGTTCAGCCTTAGAACGTCAGCTCTTCTTTATAACAGTGCATAGAAGTAATCACAAAGCATTGCAATAGGTCTTTTTTTTCTTCCTAATTGTAGGCTGGAGTAGGAGCCTAAGAGTTAGGTGCTCTAGAAGCTCTAAAATTCAGAAACAGGTAGCAAAGTCACTGAGGTACCTTTTAAAATACATCTTTAGGGCCTTATTGTTTAGTCAGTATGATGGGTGTCTGTACAGAATTTCAACACGTCTGCTCCTCTGTGCACAGAGCAATCTGCTGGCAGAAGCGCACACTGGTCCGGGGGAACTGCTGAGAGCTGGTGTGCACGTATGTCGTTCGTCATGACGTTGCCGTCGGTTCTTCATTTGTTGTCACAATGGCTTTCACAGGTGAGGCTGGCACAGGGGCTCCTTGGCATTTACACCATCAGTCATAAGCTATGCCTTACTGTGGTATTCATGTGTTAACTCTTCTGCTGGCGTGTGTTCAGCTCTGCTGACATCTCTTCATTTGATCTGGTACTGGATCCATCTTACTCTGCATCTTTGAACTGCTATTTGCATTTTTCATTCATTTGTAATGTTGTGTTTTATAGTTAGGACACTGATTTTTTAAAACAATATTATTATATTTGTTTAATCACGTCATAGTGGTGGGATACAAAGGTGCAGTAGTTGTTTGTATTTTTTGAGCTATGGATGAATCCTTTTACTTCCTATAGCTGAGAAATGCTTTGCCGTTATTCATTTACGTTTCCCCTCTAGACACCTGTACTCAAATCCTACTTGAGACAACAAGAGGCAATGAGTTTGGTCTCATCTTTGGCCCTTTGTTGAGCATCAGAAACTCTTCTCACAGCAGCGACACATCTGGCAGCCTCTGCCCTGGCCTGCTGTAATTGGGGTGAAATAGACCCCGACCGAGGCGAGGAAAGCTTAAGCTTACAACTTGCTTGCTGATGCTTTGCCTGGCTTTCGCTAATGCCATTAGTTTCACACTTACATGAACTCTAAACTGCAAATATACAGATCCATTATCCCACATAGCCCTGTGTTATTTCAAGGTGACATTGAGCTACTGATCTGTGTTTTTAAACTGAAGGGTAGTCAATGACCATACTTTATCCCGTAGCTTTTGCACAACTCTGAAACTGCAGCACCGAAAGAGAAATGTATCTGCAAAAATGCTGACCACGTTCATAGACTAACTCCATATCAACGCTATATCAAAGTGTTTATGTTTGCAGGAATGTAAATGTACACTTGATTTAAAGAATTTGCTTTTGTGGTGAAAACTGTATCAAACCTACTCCTGGTTTCTAAACCCCACCTTTTTATTTTGTTCTGCTCCTGCTTTATACTTACATATATTTACATGCAACACCAGGATAAAATACTTTTGACTCCTGTAGTCAACAAGGAAAAAGGGCTTTCAACACTACGCTGCAAGAATTTCAGCTTCTTTCCCCTGAGATTGAAGTATCATAGCAATTGAAGTTGTCAATTACTTTTAAAGCAAGCTGTTTATAGACCATTATTCCCAAGGCTTTATGTGCTTGCTTTCTTTGCAAGTAAGATGATGGAGACAGTTCAACTATTAAAAAAACTGCCACCAACCCTTCTACTGAGTTCTTACGATCAAAAGACCCTCTTTTTGTCTTCTGCCTCAGTCCCCTTATTTCTCAGGTATTTTGCTATGGACTGGACAGTTTGTGAATAACTACCTCATCCGTCACTTATGGACATGAGTATTGCATAGGGAATATATAGTGAACCAAGCATATAAAAATTAGGATCAAACATTTTTCTTTGATTTGTTTCTTAGATTTGTTGTTTTATACTTTGAAGGGCTCCACAATGTGACCATCATGTTAAATAAAGAAATGCCTTCTCTTTTGTGTTCCTTACTTTAGGTTAAATAAGGTCTTTTGATGACTGATAAACGTTGGGTTTCACAAAAGTCATTGGACTTGGTAGAGATATTTTGATGAAATATACTGCCTTGCAAAGGAAAGAGACAAAACCTAGGTAATTTAGAGGTCTCTCTTAGTCCTAATTTCCATGAAAAAATGAAATACTGTAATATTCTTTTTCAGCATAGTTTAGCATGGTTTTTTCACACACACATGAATTGATACACAGCCTAAGAGAAGGATAGTATGGTGATGTTTTCCACGATGTATCAGGGGAGCGATTCCCAGTGACGGTAAAGAAGCATTAATCCCATCAAACAAGGTCCAGGTAAAACCACATCTGGAGTTTGTTGCTGCTCAGTGAGAATGAAATTACATGGGAACAACTGAAGAGGACTACAGCATTGTTGTCTACAGGACTATAAATGAAAGGGGAGTACATCTTAGAAATAAAGATGAGCAAACCAAACTGTTTAGATTCATGGAACAAAGACTGACCGGGGAAAATATTGTTCTGTGTGAATGTGTGAAGGCATTTTAGACACCAAAGAGGGAGAGGAGTTGTTTAAGGTAAAGGACAGTGCTTGCTCTGGAAAAAAAAAAAAAAAAAAAGATATGATCTGGCAACAAATAAACTTGAATGAAAATGAGAGGATGGTTTTGAGACATCACAGGAGTAAAGTTCTGGGACAGCTTCTTAACAGGAGTTATAATTGCAAAAGTCATAGCTGTCTTAAGGAGTCTGGTATTTTCACGTCGGGGTTCATGCAGTGTGGTTGCCTGAAATAGCTGAGGATCGGTCTCATTAACCCAGAAGGTCCCTTCTGCTGTTGAGTATAAGAAATGGCATTTGAGTCAGTAATTAAAGAGTCTTTTATTTTTGTGTGTGAGGGGTGAAAAAGCCTATATACAATTGTAATTGATTTTCTGTTGTTGTTTTTTTAGTTTTGGCTTTAATTTTTGAGCATGTAATCGTTTGACCTTAACGTTATCTTAAAATAGTTTCTGCGGAGGACATATATTATGCAAAGATACATGTGTTGATTAATGGTACACATAATGCAGTACAGCTGCTCAGTAGAGAAAAATACTCTATTCTAAATAAAAGAGGGCGTTATTAATATATTCCCTCAGTTCAACACCTTTAAATAGGCCCCCAGATTGCTCTATTCGTGGACAAAGCGCCAGTGCGCTGGTCTCCGTTGAGAAGCTGTTGCCCCGAGTCATCGGTCTGCTTAAAGTGTTTTTCTTTTTTTTTTTTTTTGGTTTCCATAGTAACATTCAATATTTTTTTTTCCCTAATTGTTCAGTTTCGGAAGAATTTTAGAAAACTCCCAGGGACGAAAACAAAACAATAGCTAGGGAAAACACAGCTGAAGCACTATAGGGGAACCTCCAGCCAACAGATGCTAATTTGTGAGCGTGCAGAGCTCAGGTTTTGTTATCAACAGGAAGTGGTGGTTCTGTAGCTGCTGTTTGGTTTCTCTTCCAGTAAATCTGTACCATTTTAACAGAAAGCAATATGTGGTTCAAATATTTAGAAGATAAATGTATCATTAATTCATAAGAGTTTTTTTTTTTAAACAGAAATTATATTGTGGTAAAGGAAAAAATAATAGCAAGAAAGCATTTGAGAAAAATTGTCAGTGAAGATTTATGTGGAGTTTCTTTTTCAATTCTTTTTTCGGATGAGGGTAATTCTACGATTTTTTTTTCCTTCTGGATTTTATGTAGGGTACAGAAAAAATTAGGTATATTAATTTTGCTGCATGTTCTCTCTGGTTGGTTTTGCTACCAAGTGCTAGATATGCTGAGCTGGGTAATACATTTATTATTACCCTGGCAGAGGCTGGGAACAGGAAATGAATGTCTGCTGTCAGGGGAGGAATGGTTCAAAGCCCTGCGAGGTCAACAGACGATTTTCCATTTACTGCAGTGGGTTTGGTTCAGTCTGTTTATCTCTGGTAATTCATTACGGTTTCAAGTGAGGCAAAGGGGCTGCAGAATCAAATCCATACATGTGTGACTATGGAAAGGCAGTCTGCAGTGTTTAATATACTGTGTGCAAGAAGCAGCTGGGTGCTTTTCTTATCAAAACGTGTGACTGAAGGTTGACGGTAGACTTTAGGGAACGAAGTATCACCAAGGAGCAGGGAGTTTAATGCAGTAATAAAGCCAAGCAAATAAGCTGTATAATCAAATCAGAACTATAAATTGTTGAGGAAAATGGGATTTGGCTTATTATATTCTTGCAGTAAATTCTGTCTTTGATTTATAATCTCAACTGCTACACTTGCAAAATACTGAGTTATATTACTGTATCTGTTGGGGAAAATTGCTTCAGTTGTATGATTCTCTACCTATTGAAACTATAAGCCTGATTAAAATAACATCTGGGAGGGGAGAATAAAATCCTGCGTACCTTATTCTTCAAATCTGCAGTATTTGATAGCACTCATAAATAAACTATAAGCAATGCTGCTTTTATTTATTTCACTCACTTTTTCAGACTTAAAAAAAAAAAACCCGCTGACTTTGTTTATGAGCTAGAATCCCCCTTCCATTGCTTATATCTGTAAAGAGATTTTATTTACTTAAAACATACCTTCTGTGCTAAAAAACATTTTTTACTAATCAAAATGATTTCTACTTCTTAAAGCAAATCTACTGTTAATCAACTCGTCCTGGAGAAAAATGGCTTTAATCTCAGAGACTGCATTAAACTTAGGAAGAAGCCAAATCAATAAAGGTGAAGGTCATGGAAACAGATTATTAGAGCAAACAACGGGCTGCCTACTGTACAATAGGGTTATAAAATAAACTGAAACAAAAGCCTATCAGAATACATCAAGAATGAACTTTATGAATAGGTTCCTCTTCAGAATGCTGAATGGTCAGATTTATCTCCCGCAGGTTTTTTTTTTTGACCCCTTTTCTGCCTCCCTTCCCCCAGCTCCTTTCTCCCTGCTCTTTTCCTCTTGTTTCCTGCTACGTTATAAACTAAATTACCCTGTGGAAAGATCAGTGAGCCCTGATTAACTAATGTGTCAGGTTTTCAATGCCCACAAATACCTTGTGCTGACATGTATGTGATGTGAAAAGAATATTGCTCTGAAATAGGTGAGAAACGGACCACTTTGTTGTCTCCATAGCTGGCTTCTATCTCTCTACAGACATGTAACACAAATTCCCACATGCAATTTTGAGCTGTTTTTTGGAGTGGGAGTCAGGGGAGAGATTGGGGGATGGGTCTGTAAATAGGAAGGGTGAATAGCAGCCACAATGATTGAGGACTTGGTTTAGATTCTAGAGCTTAATAACAGTTAGGGTTAATGGCTTGAGGTGATTAACTGGTTCCAACCAATCATTAATCTGCAGGAGGTGTCTTTCGTCTTGTTCATTATTGGTAAGAAATGACACCCTAGCATTTTGCTTGAACTTTGTTCTTTTGTTGTTGACAAATGAGTCTGAAAACAAATGTGGTGGAATCAAAACCTACGGCGTGATGTCACTTTTCGGGTGCTCATATCAAGGGCTGCCCCAGCGCGGGGGTGGAGCTCCGACCTGACCATGCTGGCAAAAATTTGGCTCCTAATCCTGCACCTCAGTGTCTGTTTTTTTCTTTCCTTTTCTCCCTCACTGTACTGCACACCTAGTAATTCTTAGCACTATTGAAAATCAGGACATTCACTTAACTAAATGTGGATTTGAGTCTTATCCTTGTATTTTAAAAGCAGGGATATTAATTTTTACCCAGAGGTAAATTCAGAATAGTGATGTTACCTTTGCCCATTCCCAGTTTATTTTACCCATAGGCTGGCAACACTGAAGGGAATTTACAGGAGCTGACTATAGGGATTTTAATCTCGGTTCCCTGCACTAGCCTAAGCCAAATGAAAATCTTGACAATCCACTTCAGCAGGGATGACAAGAGCAGTGCTGGAAATTTCATTGCAGCGGTCCCAAAGCTGTTGATAAGAATGCACAAAATTATTAAGCTAAAGCTGGAGAAGGCATCAATCATTTTGAAAGAAGACCGTTTGATTCTTTCCTCTAAGTCCAATCTGACCTGACACCAGCCTGACAACATCCTTTTATTCTATACAGGCCCATCACTGTCTCATTCTGCTACATTGCTAATAGAGCCAGTGACAAAAAAAAAAAAAAAGGAACAGCAATGTTAGTCTGTATGAGGGGAATGAGGGAAGGGGAAAACAGAAAAGGTTAAAGGTTTAAAGGTACAGAAAGAAAATGTCTTTTAAATACTAATTTAAACTTGCTCTACTGTTGCAGGCCTGTTTGTTACCTCCACAGAGGCATGTGAACAGTGACTGGCACATGCAATTACACTTTGAGATAAAATACGTAAGAAAAGCCTAGCATTATCTTTTATTTGAAATATTAAATCTGCCCTTGCTCTCTCTTTTATATCACAGCTGCATGAAAGGAAAAGGAAAGAAAAGGAAAGGAAAGAAAAGAAAAGAAAAAAGAAAAGAAAAGAAAAGAAAAAAGAGCAGAGGACTGCTCCTGTTCATGACCGAAAGAGGAGAAATTCCAAGGAAACCTTGGTGCAGAGGAAGCTTTGGTGGTAACAGTGGATGTTGTGGATAAAGAACAATAGCTGGCAAGAGTAGAATTAAATTAGACTTGGTGCAAAATATACCTATCTTTGCTGCCAAACTTAAGCTAGCATGCTATCGAAAATCAGGATGGAGGCTCTGCTGCGTTCTGGGCTGCCGCTGTGACTTGAGTGGCCTGTTTATTTAAATGACTGAACTTTGTGCACACACAGTAGACTGCTTCCTGTGAGTTGAGAGCTTTGTAAAGTTACATTACAAAATCAACACTGACTGTGACACGCATTGAACTCCTCGTATGGCGAGCTGAACAGGATAGCACGATGTTCTTTTTCAGGTGCACACTTCAGCAGAGAGATTGACAAAATGGGTGAGATTTTACAGCAAACTCCAAAGCAGAAAGCCCTGGAACCCATTTAAATGACTGCTTTAAATCTGATCTGCCTGCTGTTACCATTAAAGATTATAGTGTAAATAACAGTTTAGTCCCAATGCAGAAGATGTCAGAGAGGACAGCGGATAAAGGGCTGTTTGCGCTAGTTCCCATCCAGGCACAAGTGGCTCAGATTCACTGGTCTGATGTGGGTCAAGTGCTGCTGTGGGTAGGAAGCCTCATCACTCCCCTTCCTCTGAGGGTGCAGACCTGTCGTGCCCAGGAGGGGTTTCTCCGTAGCTTCTACAGCAGAGTTTCCAGGAGCACCTCTGCTGACTATCCCCTTGACCACCATAGCGCGTAACAGCCAGGTGGAGAGGAATTTCTGACCTTTTCTGGGAAAAATAATAATGTATGTTCCTGGACTAGCGGTCTGTGTCTCTCTCAGCACGTTGTGGGAGGCGAAGCTAAACCTCCTTGTACCAGACTTATCCTCGGCACCCTGCATTCCCATAGCGATGGCTTTAGCACCCGTGTGCAAGTCCGTGTGCCTTTTCTGGGCTGTGGCTCATGTCCAGAGGCTTCGGTGTCCTCACCGTGTATCTGCGCTGAAGGCAGAGGAGGAATTGCATGTTCACAAGCTGCTACACGCCAAAAGTTCTTTGCCAAATAAAAAGACGTCAGCGGCATGGGAAATGGGGTGACCGGAGCTCTGGGATGCCCATGGCACACATGCACGTGGCAGCCCGGACACATTCCTGGTGGCCTGTCGCCTTGCCTGGCCATGTGTTTTTTGAAGGAAGGGCTACCGCACACTGAAATTTCGGCCGTCAAATCAGACGAAGGTAGCCTGAAGCTCTCCGGAGTGGTGGACGCAACAGTGGTGATTCCTGTGGCTCTCCATGGACGTGAGGGTGGAGGAGGTTAGAGTGACATTTGAGGATAAAGGTACTTTTTAATCTAGTGCCCCTTTCACGGTCTCTTATATCAGCTGCCCTCTTTTCCACCCCATTAACTGTATGAGCATACCCTTTTATCAGCTTAAAGGCCTTAAAATACAGTATTTCGTATGTGGATTAAGGGCAATGTGCGGCTCTGAGTAACTCATGCTGATGAATTCCTCTTTGGGGTGAAGTTGTAGAGGAGTGCTGCAAGGTTGCATGGCTTTTCTGTGTCACTTACAGAAGTATCAGATAAATAGATGCAATTTGTCAAAACCCCAGTTAGAGGAATACATTTGTGCTTGAATACAGTATTTCCCCTAGGGTTTAAATAAGTTTACTTACATTCAATATAAGAAACCAGAATGTATTTACTTTCAGTTTTATAACTAAATCCATGACAATTTATTTTGTATGAAAGGTTAAATGACTTAATAATGGCTTTCTCAGAACTGTTTTCTTATTTTCCGGATGTTGGAAAAGAAATGCAATTTTTTTTCTCCTAGATAGTGAAAAAATACATCATCATGTTCTTGCTTTAGCTATGTAAATGACCTTACTGATAAATGAAAATTGATATTTCAAAGCTGTAGTTTGTTATAGCCTGATGGCATGTTAGCCCTTATCATTCAAGGCAGTATTTAACTCTGAATAATATATTATGCTAACTCCCTGAAATTGTTATTATGAGATTTTAATGCACCATAAAACATGTCTTATGATCTTCAGCATTCTAAAATGTCAGTCTAACATATTAATCTAACATATATCTTGGAAAGCAGTAGTCTGACAAAATCTGTCTTCATATATAGCATTTCTTGTACTATATTTCATACATGGATTTATGTGTAAGTATGGGATTTGCAACATCTGAATAAAATAATTATCTTTTTTTTCCTGCATGTATAAAACCTAGCACAATGAGATCTCAGCCATAACTGGGCATCCTAGGTTCTGTCAAAATTGCTTTCTTAAATAAACACTGTTGTTGGCAAAGCAGCCATGATACTGAGGCAATGTATGTGAATATATTCTTGGTTTTGCACTTGGACTTTTCATGGTGTGCCTTTCTGGTTTGAAAGTGTTGGTCTTAGTTTAGATGTTTCTGTTTTATTTTGGCAATTCTGAGGAAAATGCATTAGCTAATCTTGAACTGGAGGATGATGGGGAAGAACAAGGACAGGGAAATAGATTCTTCTGGGCTCAGATTCTTACAGCATGGAATTTATGCAGAGGGTAGCAAAACCAGGTTTGTGGGCTGCTATCTCCAGTCAAGTGGGCCAAGTAGTCTGTGCATATTCACATTTGTGGGCAGTGAGTCTCAGAGATACTCTGGGCCTCGTGAGGACCACTGCTGAAAGTGGCCATACAGTCAATCTGCTTCTCCCAAAACCAGAGCTGAAAGGTAGGCAGCGTATCTGCTGACCCAAAGATGTTGGCTAACCATTAGAGTCTGCTGGGGCAAGGTGACACCTCCATCATACTTTTTTTTTTTTTTTTGTGATAGTCAGCATGGAAAAAAGAAGCTGTCAGAGAGATGTTGCATCATCCAAATTTTCCTGCAGCTGGTCAATGTAAGTCGAGAAGTGCTCTGCAAGGTTTATAGCTGGACTACTGCAAAGCAGTCAGTTTAGCATTGCGTCGATGGAGCACAGCTGAAGTAATCACTCCAGGGCTCTGTTCTGCTCAGATCTGAATTTAGCAAATGGAGGTCCCAGATAAAAAATTTTTCACTCATTTGTGTCCGTATTAATCAAAATCTTGTAATTCTGGACTTTTATTTGATGGAATTTGATAGGTCCCATATGAAGCATGGTTTAGAGGCGATTGCTATTTTTTCTTACTATTCATTTTTATGGTGAGAACGGATAGTTCACAAAGCAGATTAGACATATTTCAAACCAAACCAAAAAAGTCAATGTACGTGTTGTTACATACGTTCTGCATGTTCTTCCTTAAGTACCTAGAAAATTAGTAACTGTAACCTACATCCTTTCAAAATGTAACAGACATTTAAATGAAGAAAACTGCAAAAGGCAAACATGTTCTTATTTAGTTGCACTAATTAATTAGCAAATGGGATTTGGTCCAAAAAACTCTGTAAAGAAAAATAATTTTCATCTGAAGCCAAATGTTGCCCAGCTGCCAGATCACATTCTTTCTCTACCTGTGGACTAGATGTAGTATCTTAACGCGGTAAGTTCTCGTGAGATAAAAATGTAGCAACAGCTGTCCTTGAATGTGCATTACATTTTCTGGTTTTCAGTCTAAAGGGCTTAACCACTCCCATGCTTAACATTATAAGGATATATTACATTTTGTTTCTTCCTGGGTTCTGAACTAGTGCTAAAAACATGAGGCCTGAAGGCTCTATTGAGATCTGTATTTATATCATTTGAAGACACATGCTTAGAAGCATCTATCTAAACATGTCTAAAACTATCTAATCCAAGACTTCTACATTTAGGTGCTCTGATTTTCTAAAATTTATCTTTGCAGCCTACAGGAACTGCCTTTGATTTTTGTGATTACATGTCTGCGATGATCAGAGACACTATTTTCTTATTTTAAAGAGGTAACAAAGAGAAAAAAGGAGAAAAATAATGACCAGATATAATGCCGAAGGCACAATAATTGAAAGGAAGAGCAATATTTCTTAGTATATTGCGAACTGAATGGAGGCTGTGCAGTTTAAAGGAGAGGTTACAGGGTCTATTGCACAAGAAAATTTCAATTCAGGGCCAGCAGTGGCCACCTGCGGTAGGGAAGATGCTGGTGAAGAAGAGGAAACAAGAAGTATGATGCATGGATAATAGGCCTCATAAAGCGAGGATTCAACAAAGCAGCAGCTGGGGAGACATCCTAGCACTACAGCAGTCTTTGTTAGGTGTGTGCTGCTGTATGCTGCTGTTCTGCTCATTCCTATTGAAAAAATCAACAAGGGACTAAGTAGTACTTAGGAAAATTAGATTGCATTTTCCCCTTATTATAGGAAATGTGCTTTTTTTGTTCAGTAGAAAATAACAGAAAAATCTATTTGTTACTAAGGGGGTTTGTGCGTATCTTCTTTCATAAAACAAATCTCCAACGAGTCTTTCTCATACAGATTTCAGGGAAATAGTTGTCTGGTTATATCTGAGGGAAATTTCTGGATTGGTACTCCTGAAGAACTGTCAGGGGCAGACATAGACTTCTCCAGCCCAAAGCAAAGATTTGTAATGTGCTCATAATGACTGATCTACAGGACCTGGATATGAGCAGGCATAAAAATATTTATAGGCAAATGATTTATCCTGAATGTTATTGACAGTAGCCAACTGCAGACAAATGGCAGTATGTGAAAATCTGTGAAGATCTAGTCATCACTAAAGAGCTCAGTGCTAAATAGTTAAGCCAAGTGGATGGTTCTTGAAATGAAGCCTATAAAGCATTTGAAGATTCAGATCTTCAAAACCTCATTAAATGTGAGTAAAGCTCCACTGATATGGATGGAGTTGCCCATGCATATTTGCAAAAGGAGGGATTTCTGAGCTTGAATGCTTGGCATAACTACTGAAAGTGCAGGGATGCATCTGTACCAAGGCCCAAGTCAGGGGCACACACTGAAATCACCTGTGACGCTCTGCAAGCCCTGGCTGACCTCAGGTGGAATACTTTGAATCACTGAACTTCATGCTTCTTCAATTCATAGGACTGACCACATCATCTACTTATAAGTGTATTTCAGTGGCACAGTATCCAAAACCAAACCAGCCCCTCTAAACAAACCAGGGAGCTTTGTATCTTAAGGTGAAAGAGAGCAGGGAAATTATTCCCTGGGATAACAACAAGGGAGAAATGATTTACAGAATATTTCCATCAAGAAGTTGTTGACAGTTTGAAGAAGGCAAATAATTCAATGACTAAGTGAGAAGTCTGTTATTTTTCTTTGTTGTATATTCTTTGGGAAGTGTGATTTTTATTTATATACTTTCTGAGTAATAGTAGAGGAGAAAGGATAACTAACATAATAGAAGGGAAAAATGTCTCTCAGTTCGACTTTGTAAAGTGAAAGATGTGATCTTAGATAAAGGTTCCTAATGAAGGAAACGAGAACACTTAAAGGGCAGGAAGATAGAAAAGAATGTGGATTTGTGTCATTGAACGAACAAATGCTTCTATAGCTTTTGTTCCAAGTGTGACCCTAGGGTAATCAATCACGGTAAGACTGTCACCCATACAACTTTGAGAGTAAGATGAGGCAGCTCCTGTATATTTGCAGAGGGCTTGGAGACAGGGAAAATATCCTCCACAGGTACCTTGAAGAGGATAAAATTGTTTCTAAATTGAATCCAAATTAGATCATGTGAAATTTCATATGTTCTTTTTAATTTCTGTTGGTATTTTTAATATTATGTATTTTGTTTGTGCATGGACAATGGACAGGAAACATTTTTTTTTGGCTATGACACCCCAACAAATTAGATTCCCCATGGCATAGATCATCTGTTGAAATCAGTGAAGTTATGGCAAGATACCACCAGTCATAGATTCAATCCCTAATGTAGAGTGACAATGTTTTCAACAGGCTGGAGGTGATATTTGCCATGACCCTCCTATACACAGCTGCACTGACACAAGCCAGCCCACATGTTGTGCTGTCTTTTTTTTTTTTTCAAGCAAGGACAGCAAATATTATGGTCCTCACTTCATCCAGATGGCTGACAATAGAAAAAGGTTTTAGCTTGGACTATAGCTGTTTACAAAATGTTTTGTTCGGCTCTGACTAACACTCGGTTGGGGAAATTCTTCAGGGAAGTTTCTACAAGGAACTGACACATCATGTAGATGACTAAGTCATTAAAATATCACTCTTCTGTTTCAGCGAACAGTGTGGTACTATGGACAAAGTCATTTGGGTGACCCAGAAAGGGCAGAGATGTTAGAAAGACTAAGGCATCTTCATTTAAAGCAGAGGTGTTAGCTCTGGTATTCTGGCTAAAGTGAAGTCTGAGGTGCTAAATGTCTTTTGAGGTTTAAAATACATGATCAGCGTCTGGCATCTCATCTTCCTTTTCTCTCCTCTCTAGGGCAAACAGTTCTAAGCTGTTTATGGTAGTGTTGTGTTTCAGGTACATCTCATGGTGCTTAAACCAGAAATTCTTAGTTGTGAGCGTGAATCTATTCAATTGCCAGTATTTATTCATAACATACGGCCATACCTGTTTGTGGATATAACTTCTTATTTTCTTCACACACAAACGGAGACCAAATCTTGACTCTCCTTAGCAACACCCATAGGTAGAAAATGTAGCTATATTAACTTTTTGCAATTTCAAAAGTTTTTGTTTCTGTCGTGTTTAACTTGTGCCGGAGATCAGTTTGGAAAATACCAGTTTTGAAGTGAAAATATATGTTTATATTTATTATTTAGGAAGATCAATAATAATGGCTGATCATGAACTCTTTCATTTTACCCATATTTTTAAAGCTTCTTTAAAGCTATTGTTATGTCAGATATGCATTGAAGCTTTCCCTATAAGTTAAGCATGACAAGCATAGAAATAATTTTCTGGCTTAACGTAGCATAAAAATTGTTAAGATGTTATTGACCCTTCTAATTTAAAACCTTCTCCGGCAACTCGTCCTGCAAATAGTTTCATTACCTTCAATTTCTTTTGGAAATTGGAGACAACTTGTGACTAAGAGACTGCAAAGCTTGATTCAGTGCTTATTTTGCAACTAAAATATGAAGGTCTTTACAACATTACGGAGTTTAAACACAGTGATTACAGAAAGGGAAACTTTGACTCTCAAAATGAGTGCTGTGCTACAAATCATTCAAAAGGACTTATTTTCAGGGACCAACATTTTCCAAAAATCAGGCTCAACTAAGATGTCTCAAACAGGGATTTCACAATCCTTGATGTATTGAAATTCAAGATATGGTGTTCCCAACGGTTTACACACTTTCTACTCTGCTGTTCTAAATGGCCAATTGACCTTGTACCTCAGTGCCCTGTTTTATCAGCTAGTAACACTGCTACTAAAGTTGTTAGAGTATTTTGGGAACTGTATCTCTGGGGTTTGAGTTTGGGATTGTACTGATCCTTCCAAATCTCCAATCATGACAAGATATATTTTTGATGGATGCTACTTTTTGGACTTCCCTTTGTCTGGTTTTCTGGAGGTCCCAGGAGGATTTTCGCTGTGCACAAAACTAAAAGGTTCCTAGCTTGTTTTCCTACATAGTATTTGTTAGCATAGTATGAAACACAGTAAAACAGAGAGATAGAAAAATCATCAATGTCTTTCTTTCCTGCAATTTCTCCAACAAAGCAGTGACACAGTACTTATAAACATTTAGGTAAATCTTTCTTATTTCTTGCCACCTAAAGGAACAATCTCCAAGCCCTGAAGCTGGCTTCTTCCTGCCCTAAGGGGGTGCAGACATCTTTCAGGGTAAGTATAAAACCCCAGTGAATATGTGGGGAAAAGACTCTTTCTCTTCAGGTTGGTTTTTACATGTAAGACTTATCCTCCTTTCCTAAATCGCCAAAAGAAATTTCTACTTCTGCAGAATCCTAAGCGATGATAACCAGAACAGGGGGAAAGTGCATATATAAACGTATTGCCTAATATTTTTCTTAAATGTGTCACTTAGGAGGAAAAAAAGGAAGAGAAAGCAATCTTTGGTAATTTCTTTTTTAGACATGCATTTGCACCAGGGAGGCCAACATCACATTCCCTTAGGTATGAAAAGTGCTAGAATAAAGTCTGAGAGCTCCTCTCAGACTATAGTCAAACACAGCTGCATGAGCTGAAAAAGCATTGTGTAGGCTATAAAACAGGACATACACATAATCACACTTTTCTTTCCAAAATCCTCTCTCCTCTACAATAAAGGTCAAGCAGAACAGCTCCTTCATCTCCTGGTGTTCACGTCTAAGGACATGCACGGTAATCTTCCTCAATACTGAGCAATATTCCTAAAACCACATTATTCATACTTAAGCACTGGGGCCTTATAGAGCAGCTGCTCTGTAAATTCACCAGAAGAAGGTCATTAAGTCCTTGTATGGCCACTGTATGGTATGCAGACCTCTTGGTGCTCTCTTGCTGTGCTGTTCTGAATTTGAGGTGTCAGTGATTAAAAGTCGGTGTGAGATGACTATTTGCAGCTCAGCACTGATGTGACGCAGTAGTTAGTCCTACTGTCATCAAAAAGGTGCCAAAAGAACTGGGGGCCCTTTGACATGTCATGAGCCCTTTACTCTGGTGTAAAATTGTGTTTGTTTTCTTGTGCCTATTTTTGCACCCTCTCTGCCTTCTCATCTTCTGTTTCTCTCCTTTCCTGGTTTTCCTGCCTCTTGATCCTGTTTCATTTCTTGTTTTGCTGTCTTGTGCTGGTGATCTTTCTTCCCTTTGCCTGTTTTAGCTCCATGCCCTCCTACCACTGAGGGATGCCTTGCAGTTGATATTACTAGGAGATTAGTAATGCTCCCCAGACAGCATGGAGCATGCCACACTTACCTAATCCAGTCCTTTCCCTGCTCTCTGTAGATAACTTCAGAACAAGCAGAGCAGAGAGGGGTTCCAATGCTGGCAGTGTAATAATGCACCACCATATGGGGTGTTAAAGTCTTTTTTTTAAAGAGGGCTATTATTTTTCTGTTTTACTGTTTTCAGTACTCCCTTTCCCATCCTACCCTGCCACAAGGCACACAGATGCAGATGTGCCCTACGTTCCAGAGAGGGCACATTTTTACAGTCCAGGTGGACTTCAAAATTACCCCCACGTGCCATTCCATCATCCTTGTAACACCGCATGAAGGATATATATATATTGTATACCCAGCGGTGGCAGTATTATTTTCACGGCGTGATTTCCTTGGTGTCCCGTAACAGCTGTGTCAGGCAGCAACTGTCTTTGCGAGGATGTCCCTTGGAAATGAGACCTTTAGGTCTCCATCGTAAGTAAAATCCCTGGGGGGAAAATACAAGCAAACTGATCTGCTGATCTCTTTGGCCAAAGGCATGAAAGCTGAAAGGGCTGACTTGGCACAACTTTCTTAGTGAACTCAGCCTAACAATGAAAAAATGTATGTGCAAGGAGGAAGGGACAGAAGGAAGCCGAAAGCAAAGTAGTGACAGGACAGATTGCCATTTTGGAAGAGAATAACAGCTTTTTCTTTGCATCTGTGCATGGTCTCACTCCTACATCCAAGGAGCTCATAACATCCTTTAGTAAGACTAATGTCATGGTACAGAGGGACGTACAGCTGAACCTCAGATAAATCCGTTGTCTCTTTTCCCCTGCCTGTGCTCCCTGACATACCACGCTGCTACACAACTGCTGTGCAGCATCTTAATTTTTTAGATTCCCCTCAGAAGTAATCACAGAAAAGCAGTTCCTCCACTTCCAGGTTTGAAGAAGGTACAAATTCCTAAAGGCAACACTGTTTTATTTGACTTGATGCAGCAAAATGATATAAGTAAACCCAAATATAGAATCACAAGCAAAACTGACCAATGCTGTATTTTTGCCATACCTTACCATTGTATTTATTTGTGTGACTTCAACTGCTTATGAGTAGTATTTATAACTTTGACAGATACATCTCTAATAGGAAAATGTTTTGTATGAAAAAATTGACTTTCCCAATTCACATATCACATTGTAACTATTTTAGTTAACGACAACACGTCTACAGCAATGTATTTGGCCTGAGAGGGAAAAAAAGCATACGCAATACGTGGAGTTACACATGGTCTGTGTTTCAATAACATCTGTAACTTGTGAAGTGCTCAGTTTTTGGGATCCAAATTGAGGCACTTCTCAAGAGAGCTTGGTGTTTCTGAAAATGCAGAGAGCTCCCTCTGGAAAGCAATGGCTTAACTGGCACCAAACTTCTTAGTCTGGGTTTTTTTGGGGGGTGGTGTTGGTGTTGGTGTTGTGCTGTATGTAATGTATAACTGTATTTGTACTCTCTAAAAATATAGGTACTTGGCATATGCCTTCACCTGTGCCTACATCACTATCTCTCTTGCCATTTGAGATAACCTTCAAGTATTTACAATTGATGCTCCCATTTAAGAGGTAAGCTCTACAAACAAACGTGGTTTTCCTGTATTATATTCCATACAGGCTAAAGGTTAAATTACCACAACACACCACAAGACTGAGCAGTTTTCTTGACCGTCTTCAATGCTGTTTTAGCATTCTCTAACAAAATAGGCTTGGGTGTAGGTCTATTATGGAAGGGAGAACAAGCTTACCCGCTGCGCAGGAGAATTCCAGGGGCCTCTGATTATCCGTCCTATTTATTGAGCCTTACAATTTCCATGGGGTCTTGGGCACTTTGCCTTGATGTATTGTTTTTGTAATAGGGCATCTTATCTATTTCCCAGAAAACTTTTTTTATGTTGTCCATCTCATTAAAGGAAAGGTTTATTTTCTCATTAACTCCTAAAGGCGGCAGAACTAATCAGCTGTGGATTTTTATTCCACTGATCAATGTCATCTATAAATTGTGTTGGAAGGCTAATTCCTTGTTTCTGCACAAAAGAACTATAGAAATAATGCAGGTCAAGGACAAAGACATACCCTATGTAAGCAGATAGACTCCTGCCAACATAATCTGTAAGTGGAAAGTTAACACTTGGCTCTTTGAAACAAGTTCTGACCTGACAACAGCAATAAGCTTCTCAGAACTGGGTCAGAGAGACTGAAGGGTCAAAAAATTAATTAATGTTCTGCTGAAATGACATGATTTTGGTACTTTTGAGCATGCAATCATTCTTCCCTGCTCCTGCTCTGAAGTAATATACCCAGAAAAGTTATATGAAATATGTCTCTCTACAGATCCTGAATAAAACATAGGAATAGTTTAAAACTATGTAAAAGCAGTGCTGGTACAACTTTAAGTCTTTTTAGCTTTGTTTCTGCAGATAAAGATTTTTCCTTTTTTTTTTTTTTATCAGAAGAGATAAAATAGGCAGTATCTCTGTGTCTTTTAAAAATCAGACACGTGTCTAAAACATCGGCCCTTTGGCCATAGATCTCCCAGCTGTGGTATTGGTACTAATGATTAAATGACTCCATGACTGACTAAAATCTGTTGGATGATGCCCTTCGAAATTTAAGTGGAATGGTCTCGCAGTGAGCTGTGAAGTGTAAAGACAAAAGGCTCACCCTAATGCAAACACAGGAGCGAGCCCAGTTACCTCTCCCCTCTTCCTCCTCCTCCCACAGCCATCACCTAGAGCAGCTGTAAAGGGCATTCTTTTGATTTGTTTTTATCCATCTGCCTTGTAGTGTCAGCCTGCTTACTGTCAAACCTGCAAGTGTGAAGGAACTTGTATTGCTCCTTGTCTGGACGGCTGGTGCCTCTCGGGATGAGAAAAGCCATTGGACTGGCTGCTCTGGGGCTGGAAGTGTGATAGCGGCAGTGTATTTAAACATGACTCTCCTGCAGGATGAATTATTTTATCAGCCTGTTTAGACGTGAGTCATGGAGGCTAGTGAAAGGGTTCCAATGGCTTGCTGCTTTAATAAATTGTCTTTTGTAAACTAACTTTTGTTCCTAGCTTGTACCTTTTTTATATTTCTCAGGAGAAATCTTATCTAGCAAACATCGTGCACCAATAAAAGGTTGCAACGTATCTCTCGAGTATGCACTTTTTGCTCCAGGGTCTTCAGGGATGGTTGATTTACAGTAGAGGAAGAAGTAAATCTGGGGGACTTCATCAACCCTATAAGAAATCCAAGTTTCTTTTTGGCTGTGGAATTGTCCATGAAAGATTAAGTGGCCCACCTTGGAAAGGATATAGAGCAATGCCGATGGGACTGAGAGGAAACCAGGAAAAAAGTGCTCAGGGTGCAGGTGGTGATTGCATGGAGCAAGCGTACGATGCTGCCTCTGCACAGTGAACAATATGGGGAAACATGAGCCGAAACATCCCCTTCTTCTCTGACCTGGGCCCGTGGGATTTTCTTGAGGCAATGCTCTGTGTGCGGCCCATAACTCTACCCAAGCGGACTCAGGGCTAGGTTGGAGCTGGAGGGCATGAGCGGCTTCGGGACCAGCCTTTCCGTAGGGAGAATTTGGCAACGGCCGGTAGCGCCGCCGGGTGAAGATTGGCAGCCGCCCTGCAGTCCTTCCTCTCCCACGGTAAATGCATCTTCCCGTTGGGATACTTTCACTTGAGACCAGCTGACAGGGTTTGTCGGTATTTGTTGACTTTTACGCTATGTGCCTGAACGCACGTTAGCCCGCGCCGTGCCGTGACTAATGCCCAGGGTATGGGATGTTCGTAACCGGGTGTTTGCACAGGGCTGCTGCCCTTGAAGCGGCAGCCGGACGACTCTGCTGCCTGAAAAACTTCTCAGAAAGGAGCCCTTGTTTGGGTACCTGCGGAACCAGACCCACACCTCACACCCTACACCATCACCGGCCGGTTTGTGACGGTAAATCAAACCGGTGCCGATCACCGCTGTGTGCACAGGCAGGCGCGGACCTGCCTGGCGTGCACGCGTGTGCAGCTTGTGTTTATGCAGAAATACACGGTCACAGAAGTGTTTGGGGTGCTTTCAGCCCTTTCTGCCAGCTGATGTGGGGACAATACTCTGTGAACACCTGTGGGAGCAGAAAGTAAATAGAGCGCTCACACGTGCATCCTCCAGCAGCTCAGCGCAGTAAAGTTTTACTCTTCCCCGTGAATTTTGCAGTGTTGTAGCTGGGATGCTCTAATACAGCTTGTCATCCCTTTAACCAGCTAGTTTTAAACAAGAAATAATTTGTGTTCCAAAAATGGTTTCGCTTATATTTTTTAATTATTTGTTCAGCAAATACTTTTATTTCCAGGGCCTTGTTAATTAATGAACAATCAATTTAACAACTGCTTCCCCCTTGTTATTTTAAGAAATACTTTTAAATGTGCTACCCTTTTGCAGCCATAAGCCATAAATATTTCCTTTAAAGGCTTGAACTGGAGAAGTATGTACTTTAGGTTTTCCTTTCCAAACTGAAGCAAATGCTTTAAATGTGCTTGCATTCCTCGTTTGCTATCTTACGAGTTGTTCTCTATCACTAGATAAAGCTGGCTGTTTCAACACACTTGAGTCTTACTGCAGCTTGGTGGCTGAAACTTTCTATCTAATTCAAGAGCTTTTTATTTTTTTTTTTTTTTTTTCTCTACAGGGTTCAGAGCTAAAGTGATAGAGTCATCTGCAACTCTGGCAATAGCTGTGTCTCCCTGCTGGCCAGGGTCAAAGTCTGGCTCCATTCAAGTCAGATAAGTTCCACATTTTGTGCCCTGCTACCAAAACTGGACAAACTCCTGAACTGCCCCTACCTCCCATCATGTAAGGCGATAAGAGACTATAAGCTTAATATCTAAAGGAGAGGGATTTATTTTGTGCATGGATCAGCTAAAACATTATTTGCTTAGATGATGGTTACCCCAATTACGGTTTTGCAAGTAGGCATATTGCAGTTGGCTGCACTTTACCTGGAATAAAACCAGTTGGATCCATAGCTGTGACAGTACCTGAGGATTAAAATGATGTCCTGTGGTTTTAGCATCTGTGCTCTGAAAAGAGATGCAGGAGCATATATTCTAAATGTATAATCAAGGAATGGGAAAAGATTAACAAGCAATATCTGTCCTCTGTAATCAGCTTTGGAAACAACAATAATAGATCTCACTTGCTTGATTATTTGATAGGGTCTAGTAAATGTTTGAACCAAATAGCAAGATGCATCTACAAACAACTGAAAATGCAAGACTTCAGATAATCTTATCTTCGAGAAGCAATAGCAGCTAAACATTTCCTCTTGCGCCTCTTCACCTTTGATTGACCCATTTTCCATCTGTGTACCACCTTTCTGCTGTCTGTCTCTTGACATAAATAATATCTTGCTGATGGGGCAAAATTGGGATTTTGTGAAGCTTTGCCTGACTGACCTGAGTGGGGCTATGCCGAGGCTATCTGCTTTGTCAGATGGTAGGCTACTTAATGCTGTTTCTCTGGTCTAGACGCCTGTCTCCTGAGGACCAGTTCTCCCTAAAAAATCCAAATATACTGGGAAAACAAATTCTCATCTTATTTATTGTCTCCATAACCATCAGCAAGTACTTGAGAGTCTCTCAAACACCAGAGCTCTGATAGCGCAATTGCCACTTGGTGGTTTTTGTAGGTGGAGGCAAAGGATTCATGCCCGCTTAGCAAGAGAAACGCTTTAAATTGTCAGGGCCGGACTTAGGCCAATATAGTTACATCAAAGGTGAGTCTGCAAGGAGAAAAACTGTATTTTCCCTTGACTTGCTGGTCTAGTCCCTTCTGCATTTGTAGTGGCTTTGAGTAGTTTTCCAATAGCCCTTAGAAGTCCCATTCAAAGAAGACATAGAATGCCAGTCAGTTAAGAACAAAATTTAGTTCATATCTTGCATGCACAAGACAACAGGACAATTTCATACATTTTTCTGAACTCTTTGTGTAATCCAAATAATGACCATATTGTTCCATTCTTAGGTTTTTGTAGATCAATGTGCTAACAAAGAAAAATCCTTTCCTGTTTTACAGAATATTGATGGGCAAAAAGACAGTGGTGTGCAAATATGAACTCGTATTTGCATGTTATTCAGGGTTACCTCATTGTCCCCTCACCAGATGTGAAACAAAAATGCAGGATTAATGCAGGAACTGGAGCAACATTACCACCAGAACAAAATGGTTGGAAAAAAGATTACTGTGACAAACACAATATTTAATGGCTCTAACTTAGCTGCCAAAATCACTTTCTTTCTGCCCTTCAGCAGGAACAGGAAGGAAGGAAAATCTGGGTCCAGCAAGAAGCAGTATGCTGGGTCTTAATACGCTGTACTTGGAGACTGACCCCGCATCAATTTTTGGAGTCTTGGTGTCATCGTTTTTCAAAATCACTAGATTTCGCTTAGATTGTAAAACCATAGTTTTCCCATCATTTGCTTATGAAATGGCTCACAAGAAGCATAGCTAAAATCCAGTGTGGAATCTCTGAAAGAAGCATATGGACCTTACAGCATGCCCAGTCCAAATGTTGGTCACTGGGCATGGTTTCGGTTTTGTTATGAAACTCTTTGACCAGTCTTACAACTCTATTTGGGCAATTTTTGTCCATGTTGAATAATTTCAGGACTATTTTCTTCCTGAAGGTAATTTTTTCTTCAGTTAAAACACTGACAGAATAACGGACATACTTAAAGCATGTTTCATTATTAGTACATAAACTAAGAACCAAGTGCTTTAGTAACAACGCAGCTAAGTATTTTCCATTAAACATTTGAATCTCCTGTCCAGCAGTACATGGCCATTGACATAAAACAGAACAAATGTGCCGGACATAAACTAAAGAAGTTGAAATGAACTGCCCCTGAAATAGCATTTACTAGATCTGGCCATAGTATATGAGTTTCTGTGTGGGGGTAGGAGGGACGGTCAGTGAGTCAGTCTGTCTTCCTCTTGGCTGCATATATTTTGAGCAAGCTCAATATAAAAATCTTTCTTAAAGCAGTAACTTATGTTCTGATTCAAAAGCGAAAATTAAATTCAATGCCTTCACAAATATGCTTACAGTTAGGTAAACCTGTACACTTTGCAGAAACAAAAACCTGCAAAGCAACCTTCAAATTATTATTAAAAAATAGTCGACCAAAAAAATCACTTTGGTTTGTAACTTGGTTTTGAAATCATTTACAAAGCCATGGTTAAAGTCCTACTAGACAGGCTATAGAGCGCTGCACTATTAAATACTCTTATTTTAAATTGGGTTAGTCTGTCCTTCGGGGCAATGCCACAATAGTTAAGGTAGTGCCAAAAAATCACACGCTTGCAGAATATTTACTTGGAAATAAGGAGTGTATTGAAAGCCAATGTCAGCGGTTTCAAGATCCTGTCTCCACCAACCCCGTGATTCCAGGCAGTGGGAAGCACACCTGGACAGGTTTCCAGAGGCATAATGTCAGTGGCATTATGCAGGGGGTGGGAAAGGCTTAACCTCATATGGCTGCACAGTTCAAAATGTGTTTAAGACTTGCTTTTTTTTTTCCTTTCTTCTTTTTTTCAAAGGGCTTAACTTTGTTGTGTGAACAGGCGATCGGATGCATCACAGGAACAGCTTGTTTCCTTTTAATGGAATGACATGGCACAGCAGTTCCCAAGCTGTAATATGTTGATTAGGGTTGTGTGTAAACTGCAATCAGGTGATAGCTGAACTGGTTTGAAAGTATAAAATCAGAGGAGGAATACATTTAAAATGCATGATTAAGAAAGCTGGTATAACCAGGTGTCTGAGCCTCAAGTGCGGTGTGTGCTGGGAACGATCCGAGAGCTGCTGATAAATTTAAGACTGGAGAAAAGGAGCCGAGTTGGTGCTTCCCTCCTTGGTTGTACAGTGCTGAGCACTGCATGTTATAAATAATAGATCTTTCTTCAGAGAGTTAACTTATTCCTTAATCACCATGAGGGCTGCGGTTGTGTGCTTGAATCCCAGTTCAAGCATTTGCAGCTGCTCTGACATGTACTTTCTTTGTGCCCTTGGAAGCCAGCCACCCCCTCCCCAAAGAGCAGTCCTTATTTTTTTCGCTTTCCATGCTTTCCCTGTGCTTGGGCTCTGAGGGGAAAGGTTCAGTCTAGTTTAAGAAAAATTGCTGCATTTGACTCGAAATATCCATTCTGTCTCTGAGAACACACTTTGTAACAAGAGCACTTGAGCACTAGGAAAATCTGCTAGTACTTAGAAAATTTACCCCTGAGCATGAGAGCACGTGTGCGTGCACACGCGTGCGTTATTTCAAGATAACAAACCATAATCTAGAAAACTGAAGGCCCGCTTGAAGCTTGTCTTCATGTTAGCAGCAGTTGTTTTACTTTGTTTTTAACTGAGCAATACAAATTTTTTTAAGAACATATATACTGGAAAGCAAACATGACTCTACATCTGCCTTCTTTCTGTAAAAAAGTGTGAGCTGTTACCACCTCCTCCATGAAACATGTCTGTGCTAGTGTGCAGCTGGCTGACATTTGCGCTTATCTATGCTGTTGTCTTTTTTGATTGTTGGATTAAACTTTGCAAAAGGCAGGGGAGAGTGTTTTTGTATGCCATTTATATAGGTCAGAAATTATTTTCTTTATGTACTGAATGGAAGAGAGAGAAAAGAATATGAAATTTGTTTTGGCAAATACTGTATGAATGTCTAAATTCCTGTATAATCATTCAGTAACTTAAATACCCTGCAAAATAATAACATGTCAGGGAACTAGCCAAATGCTTTATTTCTGAATTAAGTTCCACTGGGCATACAGCTCTTTTACTTTGGTACCACTTAATTTCAGGTGAAAGAGAAGAAAAAAAAAAGTCCATGTAAACAGGGAGAGAACTTGTTCTAAGTTCTTACATTTTGGGCATGGGCATGCTGGTGTCTGCAAATATTTCAATGATTTGGGCATGTATTTCTCGCATGCAGTATCACTCACTCACCCCAAGTCGCACTGTGAGACACCTCCACAAAGCTCAGACAGGAAATAAGCAACTCAAATTTCCAAAGACAAACACTCTGACATTCATGAAGCAAGAGCCGGTATTGTTTTGCATGTGAACGTGTGCGTATGCATTTTATCTCAGACCATCAAGTCAGAGCTCTGACAACACTGAGGGTAAGAGGAAAGTACAGGTGTATTTTTGTTACTGAGGATGAGGCTGAGGAAAGACTTTGATTAGAGCTGGTTTGGCTGGGACAACACCTAACGAGACACTTCTGAAGATCTCGTTAACATGACCCAGTTGAGTTGCAATGCATGTGAGGAGTTTGACATTTAGATGTGCATGCAAGCATGCACAAGCTCAATATGATACAAAACTGGCAATCAAATCCACAACGGTTAGGCTAGCTAACACCTACAACTTCCTTTAGGCCTCTGATAGCAACTGTTTTTTGTGAGCAGAGTGAAAATAGTGTCTTCCTAAAGCTTCGGTGAATATGGTATTGTTGTCTGCTTCCTACTGCGAGCAACTGCATTATGTGAATGAGTTATAAATTGTTAATTTACTTTGTGCAACGTATGCAGTTATACAGGTTTTCCTGTGTTTCATCACAGAGTTGGTTTCTTTATAGAATACATCCTATCTGGAGCTGAAGCTGTAGCTTGTTGCCCTGTTAATGTGCTTTCAGCTGTTCGGAGGCAGGAGGTCTTGCTGAAATGAGACGTAATTTTATTCATGGTGTATCCCTGGAGTGTCCCCTCAGCAGAAGCATATGGCAGTTATTCAGACTTGGGAACAGCAGTTTTTTGCTTGGATCAGCCAGTGCTCATGACACTCTTCTAGACATCAGTTTCTGAGTAAATACATTTTCCTGTTCCAAGAACTCACTAGTACGGTTAAAGTCAGGGACTTAAGGCTGATATGTTCCTATCAGTGGGACAAGTGGCTGTATTTGGGTTCTCTGATGACCCTGAATCTGTCTCAGGCTGGAACTGCAGATGGGATGATGGACTGGCTGATTTGCTCTGGAGATCTGGTCAGTCATGTTAGGGGAGCTGTAATGAACAGCAGTTTTTAAACTTCTTTTCTCTGGACAGTATAATGGCAAAAGCTTAGTTTTTGCATTATTTCTGGAATCTGGAACTTCTCCCCAAGAGGATGGTTTCTCTCTTGACCTGAATCAGTGGGAAGGATCAGTTCTCCAGCAAAACTGTCTCCATATGACCCTATGGTGTAGGGGTGTGCACATATGGTGTGCACATATCTACTTGCGGGCTCTTCTCCCAGGTTGTACAGCTGTGAGAAGATGAACTCAGTTCCCCCAGGACATACAAGGTGTAAACACCACTTTCCGACTTCCAACACTTTCTCAGTATTTCCTCACCTCCAGAAGCTCCACCTAGAACTGAAGTCAAAATCACATGGGAGGATGAAGTTATGTATGATACTGTAGACGAAAATGGATCTGGGGAGGAAGGTAAATATTTCTCCTCTTGTATTTCCATGGTGTCCCCTTCCCCTTGCAGCCTACCTGCACCCAGGACCAGGGTGATCAGCACTGGTAATTAAATAGGTCCTGAACAGGTAAGGGCTCTCCTTCGCCTGGCAAGTATCTGCTCTTTGCGCTGCCTGAGATGCCGGGCAGGCAATACGCTGGTAAGAAATTCCCTCCTCCCTCCGGCTCCAGCTCTTCCCTCCCTGTTCAGATGCCCCCCGTGGCTCAGAAACAATAACTGGTTGAACAATAAACTTTCACTGTTTGTAATTCGAATCATTTCAAAGGCTACTTTGTTGCCATAAAACGATTCCAACGAGCTTTTGAGGAGACTCTTACCCTTCTAGCAGCACTCAGCCCTGTTCTCCCAATTGCCTTGTTCCTCGCCGTTATTGAGGGACAAACGGTCAAGGCAGGGCTGTGAGCTGACAACCGCTCCCTCGTCTAAAAGCACGTCTTCTCCACGTCTACAACAACTCCGCACGTAACGACCACGGCAGAGGGGTGAGGGGTACTTAGTTTGAGCCCGGGCTGGCTTTTCGTTATTTTGAGCAGTGCTGTCCCGGCTTACTTTCGAGATGAGTAGATGTTTTAATGCTTAAACAAAAGGCAGACTGCCTGATCTTTAAGTTAAGTTTCTTAGATTTGGAGTGAATTAGTTTCTCTTTCTTGCTGTTACTATCCTGCTAGTTCTTCAGTGTGTGAACTGTATTCACAGTAACGATGGGTACATCTCTGAAAACGTCTCAAATTTGGCACCCAAAGTCACCAGCCATTTCTGAATAATGTCATCAAAAATCCATAATATTTTTCTTAACACTGGGAAAACAACTCAGAATGTACTACAGGTACCATGTGATGACTATCCATTAAACATGGGATATAATTTAAACATTGATGGTAAAAGAATGAAACATTAACATAACAGGCTTTCTCTCCACTTTTGTTCAACTAAATACAGTTAATAAAACTGAGATGCTAATAAGGATTGGATGTGAAGCAATTTAATATTAAAAATGTTTTTCAGTAGTAGAGGATGCTTATGTATTCTTGCAAAACAAAATAATTTATATTTGATTCACAGCTTGCACCAACATATGTTAAACGTAAGTGTAATTAAAAAAAAGCATTCTCATGCTTTTTAGGTTCTGTCTGTTGGCATCTTGTGCTTTTTTGTGTTCCTAAAGAAAGAGGCCATGTATACATTTAGTGAGCAAAAAGGATAAAAGAATTATGACCTTTATTTCCAAGCAAGGAAATGTATGTCTATGTAAAATGCAGAAGAGATGATCTCATGGAAAGAAACCCTATTTCTATTAATGCCTTGTCATATTTTTTGACTTTGTTTGCTGAATCTGGCCAGTTCTATTGTTCCCTCTAAAAATGATGCAAAATAGAACGTACAGTGAGTGAACTGTGCGTTGCTCCCTGCATTGCCGTATAACATGGTCTGCTTCTGAGCCCTGCAACATCTACTCTTTGCATTGCATCCCAAATTTGTCAGGGGGTTTAAAGACCTGTTACAGGCTGTAGGCACTTTGTCCCTTCCCTTCTTTCAGTGCACAGTATGCGTAGGCATAAATGTATATAAAGTGCTCCCTTTGTGGAAAATTGTTGCAATTTTTGAAATTTTTTTTTAAATTGAGCTGGTGTGTGGAACTGCTGTGCCAGAGTATCTGTGCCTTTTTACAGGGCTTCCCAGGAGCACAGTCAATAGCTCACAGTTCCACGCCATATGCTCTCCTCATTTGCCCATAGAAAGAGAGACCCTACAATGGTCAATGCACTACAAATGCCTAAATAAATTAGGCAAATATAGAATAGAGCATACATTAAAGCAGCCTCGGGCAGCACTACAATATGTTAATGGAATAACTGCACAGTACAGTGACCATGAAAAACAAGATTAATGAGGTTAGGCAGTGTGGACATCCTAAGGAGGTGCACTGAAGTCCAAGAGCCAGCTTTTTCACTAGAAGTGAATTATTTCTCATACAACGCTCCACACTGGTTTCCTAAGAAGATCCTACCAAATTGGATGCTGGGCATTTGCATGTATTATGTAGGGAGAAGGTTCTTCCCTCCCACCTCGCCCTTATTTTGAGATACTCTGTGACTCAAGAGTTTCTGGGAGAAGATGACAAGCAAACCAGCTTGCCAATGTCTCATTGCCTTCAACTCCATTCAGAACTCCTCACCGGGAACTTTCTGACCAGTTTGATCCAAGGCACTATTCGAGAGCTGCAAGTGAGAGCAGATAAAGCTATCTTCTTTTTAAAATCCCTGTAGTGGGAGAGGATCTGTATGTAGATACTTGAGCGACAGCTGCTACCTGACTTCTCCTGTTAGGAGGTGAGAATTTGATGCCTTTTTTAGTCCAGTCATCCCAAATGTGTGCAGCCAATATTGTCCATGCTTTTCTTTTTTGTCATTATTTAATTAAACAACATGCCTGAGAAAAATGCAGCTCCTCAAATATACACTGCCAATTATTTCAGTATCTTTGCTTGATCGTGAAATCCACTTCCTCACGTATTTTCAGCAGATTTAGGTATTTTCATGGGTTTCAGGGATAGGATTTTTTAGACATTTTTCTGAGTATTTTTCTCATTTTATATATTTTCTTTTTTTTCTTCTCTGGGTCAGAATAGGTATTTCTTAGTTCTTTATTTGGTACTACATGAAAATGTATCAGTGTAAAAGCGTTTATCACGACTGCACGTTTATTTTTTAATTCAGTAAAATATTTTTCTGCTTTCTGATGGCCTGTTTTTTGTTATTCACTCTTTAGGGCTCAGGATCAGGCTGATGATCCTTTCTTTTGGCTACATTAATGATTTTAAGCCTAAATTCCATCTTCTTTGAAGTCACACATTTGGCAGCCAATACTTCTACCATACAAAAACCCCCCATGTGATTGGGTCTTTACATGACCTCTCACACATCCTCAAAACGTGTCTGAAATCCTTAGACTATGATCGCAAATTCCATCTAAATCAATCCATTATTTGTGCTTTTGTTTTTCCCCTAGGCTCCAAACGCAGGCAATGCAAGTAAAATGTATGCCATTGATCTCTTCAGATCACAGAAGGCCATTTAGAAAATATAAATACTTCTTTGCACCTCAAGTGCCTAAATCCAGTGGCCTATTTTAAATCAAAGACTGAAGAAAGTGAGTCAGGAATTCATCCATAATTTTGTCATCTACTAGGCAAACTAACCTGCTTCAGAAGGGGAATCTCATAACAAAACAGCTACTTGAATTGTTTATATGCCATTAATTTTTTTGGCAGTTACATTATCAGTAGCAATAGTATCTGACTCTTTCTAGCTCTTTGCTTTAGCTTAGGGCCTTAATTGAATTAAAGGGTATGAACATGAAAGAAGTTTCAAGGCTCCCCTGTGTGTAACTTCTTCATGCTAAAATGGTGAACAATTAAAGGAATAAGGTCTTTTTTTCTTTTTGCAATTCCCAGTTGTATTTATTTGAAAAAGATAAGGCAACTTTGTTATCCTCTGGATGATAAAATCGGGGTTGATTTTGCCATACAAGCAAAGCAGGTCACTGCCTAGGGAAAAATACAGGAAGAATTGAATCTTCTATAATTATATTGGGGATTTCTGAGGGAGAGCAATGGGACTCCTCTTTGTCGAGGCAGCAATGCCTTAAATTCAGCTCTGGACAGACAAGCAATTAGAACGGCTTGTTCAGGATCACAGGATCAGTTTCTGTCCCCTGAAATGTGTAAGACAGACAACAGAGGCCCCTTTATAAGAAGAGGTGGCATTATATCAAAGCAGGGTGTCTTATGCATCATTGCTATAGTGGTGATAAAATGAAATGCTTGAATTTGAGCTTTTACTTTTGCTTAAAGCTGTTGTTGATGCTTTATACACAAATGTTAGCGGGTTTTTTGTTCTTGGTGTTTGGGGGTTTTTTGTTAAAAATACAAGGTGGCACACTTAGAGGCATCTGAAACATTGAAGAGATGACCTCCTAATCATGTAGCCTGCTCCACCCTAGTGCAATTTATAGAGTTTAAGGAAGCCATCCTCGGAGAAGGGATTGCATTTGTTGCGATCCACTATTACAAACAGTGACCCAGTATATTTAAAGCATACTCTAAAAAACAGTTTGGAAAAACAGGTCACAGAGTTCATGTTTGCGCTGTCATCAGGCCAACTGTTGTGCCTCAGATGGGAGATACAGAGCTGTGACTTTAATCTATGCAGGGCAGCCCTAATCACTGATATATTTAGACACTCACATTATCAGCTGCAAGGTGGACCTGATTGCTGCTAAGAGCCCAGATCCTCCATTGCACCAACACTCTGCCTGGTGTAGCTATCACGAGCAGGCAGCAAAAATATTCTGAGGTGACCGACATCCATCTGTCCCATCGGTCCCGGGGCTCTCCACGGCATGTCCCACACTTGGAGCTCACCCCTACCACCGCAGTGATGCCTTTCTCCTTGCTCGTAGTGCATAAGTAGCCCGATGCACGCCATCCTTGTGAAGGACCACGCACCTAACGTGCTCCGTCCACTAACGCACGTAGAGCCCATGCGACCAGGATAGAGGTGGTCATATATAGCCCACAGGACCAGGCTCCAGAAGCTGTATATTGTGGGTTTTGGGTCCTCAGCACCAAAAGTTTCGCTCTGTAAATTTGCTTCTCTTGGGTCACAGCACACGGGCACAGCTACTGCGTGGCCTCGTGGACAGGGCCAGGTGTTGTAAGTCAGGGTGAGGAAACACGTAACAGCCTAAAGGAGTGTTAATCAGGGGTTAAATGGGAATCCTACAGGAACAAAAAGACTCTCCTGTCCTGGCTTTTTGAGGGGGTATGGGAGAGCCTGCACAAATTTGAGAAGAGAAAAGGGCTGACTTTTTTTCTTTTCTTTTCGTAAAAGGCTTTGCTAAGGGGAGGTAAAAACAATTACCTGTCTTCTATGAGCTCTGGGATGCACAAATGACATACCTAAATAAATTTGAAATGCTTCACTACTTGCAGTTATACATTGTCTTTGGTTTTTGTCCTGGCGAGTTGAAGAGTGTATACAATTTTATTTTTTTTTCCAGGGGACATACTTGATTCTCTTCAAAGTACTACCCGTGCACATGAAACTGAAAGTAGAAATGTATTTATTCCTCTTAGGGAGTAGGACCTTATTAGTGTTAATAGAATGGTCCCAATTTAATAGTAAAACTTTAAAGTCTGTTAACTGCAAACATCTTCAAACTTCTTTAGAATTTAATTCTCTGTTTGCATCTAAATTGCGAACAACTTGTTGAGGAAATTGTGCGTTGAACTGTGTTTTATCAGTGCTGTAATCCATGTGGTAATCTACTGGTTTTTAAAATTTAACATTTCTTGAGTTTTATAGTGAAATATGCCATTCAAAACTTTAACTATTCTGGCATCAATTTTAAAAAATGGGGTTTTGTTCTTTTTGTATTCATAGAGGGATTCAAATAATTCAAATTAGCAAAGGGATGACATTCATTGCTGTTTGTGTTGCTTGATTTGCAAGGGAGAAACGGTTCATTCAACCATCCTAGAAATAAAAATAATTGCTCTTACAATAATGTATATGCCTAATTCCCTTTGAAGTGACCCTTCAGTATTCCAACAATTTTGATAGCTTTTAATCCCATTTGTCACGTGCATGGGGTAACCAAAGTTCTCCAGTCCTAGGACTTAGAGCTACATGCTAAAGGGCTACTGAGAAGGTACAGTTCCTGACAAGCATCCTCTGGACTCTGCATCTCCACAAGGTCTGATCTCCTACTCTGCTACTGGCAAGAAGGAACTAATCTATTTCCCAGCATTTTAACGCTTTGTCAGTTAAAACTGAGAAAAACAACAAGCGTGAATGACAGTCAATAGGTCAAAAGCTGGGTGAAGGAAAAGAAAATTGGCTTGGTAAATTTTAAAGGAAAGGTTTCTAAATCATTCAGCCCAGTGAAAAATGTAAAATCTTACCCTTTTTCCACAGAAGTCAATGGCAAAACTCTTTTGACATCAGAAGAAAGCCTTTTGGATTTGGCAAGTGTACACACCAGCAAACAGCTCCCAGTAGTGCACAGCAATGTGCTGACCCTATGCTTCCAGAACAGGAAGGTATGGATAAACAGGCTGGTCACCTTCTTTTCAAGGTGTTAGTGCAACTGATATATAATCAATGAAGAAGTTAGTAACGATAACTATAAAAATACTTGGTGAGGACTCATGGCAGTTATAAAACAAAAATACTCCACTGCCTTTGTTTCATTTGCTTCAGAAATGAGTGCATGTAAAATTCTCCTCCACCCTCTATTAAGCATCTGCTCGGTCTCCAGTCTTTGGAGTTAATGAGCAACACTATTGCATTTTTATGTGACCATCCATAACTTTATTTACTACAGGTAATCTTTTATGTCTCTGTTTACCTTTATCAGGAATAGTAAAACTGCTATTGTCTTTGTTCTGAAACTTTCATTGATGACATAAGCACTTCTGTGGTCAATGCAACTGCTTTAGGGCTGGAGTGGGGAAAGTAAAGCAAGTTTCTGGCATTTACAAACACAGGGTCAAAGTGATTTGAGATTATTAGATTAAAAATGAAAGGAGATCCTCAGTTATCAAATGCACTGTGAGCTGACAAAAGGTGAAATTTCCATCTCCACCCCTAGAAAGTGGGATTCTTCTCATCACCAAAGCTCCTTGAGGTACTGAGCCCTCACAGCTGTTGTGTTAGTCAGAGGGTTGTAACTACTCTTCTCTTCAAATCTCGAGCAACTGAAGTTCATTCTTGTTATACTTTTGGCCATTGGCTGGAATATTGAGGTTAAATCAACAAAGCAGAAGTAAGGTTTGGTTCATCATTCTAAGACTGTCTGTTTTGTGTGGAAATCACTGCAGTAGTCTAGCAATTTAAAACACGTACATGAAAAATCCAGGTTCCAATTGCTATTTCTTACTGGACATTCCACTACCTTAAGAAAGAAGATGACCAGTCTTCAGGAAATATCAGCTATTACTAAGCCATCTTTATATAAACTAGTGAGTTTGCCTTTGATACAAAGTAGGAAATTGCGTAACTGATGGCCAGATCATTTCCTCTAGGACTGTAGCAACTGACGGAGCTCTCTTATGGTCACTCCTGGACATCCCTAGTAATTTCTTTATACTGTGATACCAATATAAAAAATCCAGGGGATATGCACCCACTCTTGGAGGTAGCTTTGACCAGATCTGGAATTTTCGGGGGGGGGGGGGGAAATTGGCAAAGTTTTTTGTTGTTGGGTTTTGCTTTTTTAATTGTATTGTATGTGAAACAGAAATGTTTGGGTGCTGGCAGCACCAGCTCTGGTGTGGCTCTGCTGAAACCATGCTGCCTGGTAGATGAGAGTGAAGCTCCGAGCCGGTGGGAGGAGATGACTCTGCAGGAAATACCCTAGAGCTCCAGGGTAACAAAACTGAGTGGAAACAATGAAGGCATGTCTACGCGGAGGAAAGGAATGCGCTACAGACATTCCCTGCTTTGGCCTTGCACAAGTTGGTTTCTTGGTATGAAGTAGTGCAGTTTCGGGGCCTGAGCTGGCTGCAATGACGTGGCATCCGAGTAGGGCTGAGAGAGCCGGTGGGGCTTCGCCTGCTTACGGTGGGGAACAGCACCATGGTCTTGTTCCATAGGATAGATGTGCACGCCTTTAGCTCTCCCTTCTCCCCTGTTATCTCCTATGAATTTCTACCTGTTCCCTCTCCACTGGCTGCTAGCTGAGTTGTGGGGCACAAAAACGCAAGGTGAAGAAAATGTTGCCGCAAAGACCTTTTATGCAGATATTTAAGGGACGCTTTATGCGACTGCTGTATCTCTTATGTAATTTTTTATAAGCAGGCTTTCACGAAGCAGTGAATTTAAAAAAAAAATCATGTTTGAAAAAAAATCAGAGAGCCCTCTTAAATAATTTAAAGGTGAATTAATATGCAAAAAAGAAAAGGAAAAAGTTCCAAAACAGTAAGTTCATCCTCTACAAGCTCGGGACCTTGTATTAATGCGTTGCGTAGCTGTGAAGAAAATGGCTTTCTATCTTTGCCTGTATGTTAGATCCTGCTGGAACACTCTGTTCCCTGCTCCCGGGAACACTTAATGCCGCTCGAAGCATGTGTACCCAGCGCTACATGGAAGAATCGAGCGGCTCCTCCCACACAGCCAGGCACATCTCCTTTCTATTGTAAGAGGGGTATCAAGCAGCTTTTTGTTCCTCTGTCTCTGGAAATGCATCAGAGACAAACACAGGGGAAAAACGGTCACTGTTTGAAGGTGGTGTTGGAAGCACAAGAAGAAAAGCCTTAGATCACAAGGCTGTGCTTTTTTAGATTCATAAATGCTATGCATCTCTTTTTTTTTTTTTTTTTTAAATTAAAAAGCTGTGCTTTTCTTGTTTTTCATCGCAGGCCTGTTTGAGACATCTGGTTAATCGAAATCAGAACCAATGGCCTAATTTTATAGGGGTGTATGTTTCTGCTGTCATGATTTTTGATGTTCTTTAAAAACAATGGAGGAAAAACTTCTTTCTTTTTTGGTGAGATAAAAGTAGACTACTGCCTCTGCTTGTGTTTAGGCCCCTCTCCCTCCTTTTCCAGAGTTATCAAGCATGCTCATGTAACGTACTTGTACTAACAGTCAGACAGCTCTTGTGTCCTGTAAAAACAGTACCATAAAAACCCAGGAAACCCAGGAACATTTTTTCCTTTTTTTCTTTCTTTTTTTTTTTTTTTGGTAGAAATTAGCAATTTATAGGCAATATAGGACAAAGCAAGTTCCTCAGTTTATAGCACATCTCTCAGAAAGGAGAAAAGGCATGTGGTGGGGGCTCTGAGATACAAAGTCTTGGGTTCTGTGCCCTAAAATCACGATCCTGTTCATTTGCAATTATATGGATAATCTCATCAAAGTCAGGGAGATTACTCACATGAGTGAATTTAGGAAAGTAAGTTACTGAGTGTTCACGTTTGTTCATCGCTTCTGGGGAAAGAGTTCAAGTTGTATGAGGACTGGCCAAACAGATTAATTTTAGGCATCCAACATGCAATACAATCCCGTTAAAGGGATGAATGGCTACATTTTCACACAAGCATGTTTGAAGTGTTCACACATAAATGTAGTTGAACAGCAATATATATACGGCTACACAACCAAGTAAGAACTGTGTATCTGTGATTTTTTAATTTTTCTTTTTTTCCCCACCGGATTATATCCAGAAAATCTATCAGTACTCAAAGGAAGGTAATATACAGACTCTCAATGTGATGTTCCTTCAGCCTGCCAAATCTGTCCTAGAGAACTAATTATACTAATTTTGTCCTGAGAATTCACAGGCTAAATTTCTGTCTGAGACTGATTAAAATGCCTGAGTTAATACCATTGCAAGGAGAAGAAAAAGCTGTAACAGGAGCAGTGCCATGACTACAAATGACAATGGGAAAGAGAATAAGTTGTGGTAAGTGTTGGCTAGGAAAAATGAAAAAAAAAAAAAAAAAAGATAAGTGCGTGTTTTTACAGCAGTGTATTCATTGCATTGATATGCAGGATTTAGATATGACAGACCACAATGAAAGCCTAAAAAAGCAGCTAATCTGAAATCACCTGTCCTCCAAAGCCAGACCCTGCACTGAATGAAACACATGCAGGAGCACCTGATTTACAACCAAAAAAAATCATGTCCAGCTTTGGCAGAGGGATGTTAGGAGTTTGTGAGGCAGGTGTGTATGTCTAGCTACATATTACAGTCACTGTTTTACTGTTTCTTCTGTCTGAATAAGAATAGTGGGTGATCTCCTTTGAAGTCTGTGCAGCCCTAGCCCAAAACCTCCAGTGTTACCGTTACAATGTCTCCATGTTTTGCTATTTTGAGGTATTTTTGAGACACGCACATTTGCTGAAGGTTTGTAGATAGTGCTTAATAACTGGTCCAAAGGGGCCATCCATTCGAAACTCTATTTAGTTTCCAAATCACAAACCTAAATAATGCTGCTTAAGAAATTTTTATGACCTAACTGGAAAGTAAATTAAAGGGTTTTTTTTCTCAGATATTTTAAAGGTTTTTTTTAAAAAATCTCTCTACATTTTTTAACTACATCATAAATCAAAGTACATACGCTGCAAATACTAACAAAAAATGAATACTCGCAGGACCAGCATATTGGTTTCTTAAAATCTTAAATTATTTTAATGAAATTTGCACCTAAGATCCACAGACAGTCACAGTTTTAATTCTAACAGACAGGAAATACTGTTATAAAAGTATCATTAAAACTCCTGGGTTTTGGCTAATATAGTTAGGCTGGTGGACTCTCCACTGCACGGAGCTCTGTTCTGGAAATATCTTTGTAAAAAATACGCTCAGACATGTTTAGATGGATCGGCTGGTTAGATGCCTATTCTGTGGACAAACATTATGCAGAAGGCCACACTATAATCCATAATGATTTTTGCTGTCCTTAACGCAGTAGTTGATAAGCTTGTTCTAGCTGTAATCTTGTTTCCCTGCTGCTGATTTCATGGCTCCTCAACTACCAGCATAAGCACCAGAAGAAACCAACTCTCGGTTGACCTCAGGACAGTACTTGTCATTGCTGTGACCCCTGCTGATGGGAACCATTGCCTTCAAACCTAGAGATCAACCCTTCAAGAACACCGCTTAATGTGGGATTAAACACGGGACTAAATGTTAGGCTTCGCCCTGCTTCTTTAAGCCGCTTCAGCATCACGAAGAATCCCTGAAATGCCTGAGTGGGTGTCGGGATCTTCTTCTTCCAGCAGGTCACCTCTGTTGGTTCTCCCTCTGCCTGACCATGGGGGGACCAACAGCCCCACGCTGACCAGCACGGGCTGTTCTGGCAGTCGCCGGTCAGTGCAAGAGCCCATAGACAGCTACTACGGACAAGGGAGTTCTGAAATGATTTCAGGCCTTCCTAAAGCTATACTGCAGGCCAGAAAAGAAAGCTCTGGGAAGCAGAGAACTATAAACCTTTTTATCACCCCTCCCGTCCCAGCTGCACTATGAAAAACTACAGGAGAGGTAAAAATTTGGAATTTGAGGTGACATCATTTGATTGCAGAGCATGACAACAAATGGTTAAATCATTCTTTTCACTTAAAAGCTCCTTTCACTTTAATATTATTGCTAATAACTTTCCCATGCAGGATTGCAATGTCTGATTGTTTATCTCATCTATATTAGCCTCTCCTGTTTTATTCATAAGTGCATACAAATGAAAAAATGGATGTGTAATAATGGTTATGTATAACTCTGTTGCAAGGAGCTCTCTATTGACAAGCTTGCAAATAATCTGCTTCTATTGTCTTAAATTTTTGTTGTTACTGGATCCACACTATGATTGCTTTGTTAAAAACAAGCACCCCTGCCATACCTGCTACTATCCCTCTTGAAAAAAAATTCAACTTTATAAGAAAAACAGATTACTATTTTCTGAATTTGCTTTTCATCTGCTACACGTGCATGCTGTCACATGTTGTTTGCTGAAATCAAAGCAATAGCATAGGAAAAGCCTTCTGTTGAATCTGTCCTGGCCGGATTCCGGTTTCTGCCACCTGAGGCTCACGCCACAAGGAGTATCTTCTCTGTGAGCGGTCCCTTTGAAATCAAACTCACCCCTCACAGAGCAAGCCTTTTTCTGTAGGGAGCAAGAGCAGCAGAGTTTTGTCATTTTAGGACGTCACGAGTTGGTTTTCCTGAAATTACTTTTGCAGAACGTGCCGTAGTTACAACCAACGCTGACAGCTTCCCCTTGCCCCTCTGAGTCTTTCCATCCCCTCTCAATCTTCCTGCAGTGGCAGAAATGTTTGTCAGGCTGTTGCTGGACTGCAGAATGGGACTCTGGCTGATGCCAGTTATCCTTAAACAGGACTCTACTTGTGTGAGAAATGGTTTGAGGAATTTATTGCCTGATAGACCAATCTACAAATGCAGAGTGCGTGCATGTGTGTACGTGTGTGTGTGTGTGCACGCATGAGCATGTTGAAGGGAGAGGGGGGGTTCCCAGTGTGGTCGCAGATCAGACTTTTGCCCTTTCTCTGACTCATACCAGTCTATCTTACACTTTCGTAAGCAAGACTTCTCCATTTTGGAAGAATATGCCACTGACTTCTTCACCCCCACACTTTTTCAGGATAAAACACTCATTGCTGCAACACCGCGGTTACTTTCAATGTCGTAATGCTGGGTTGAGAGAAAGGCGTACAATCAGAGCTGAAGAGCCCTCATCCCTGCCTCGCTGCAGAGTGCCGCCTTACAAGTGGGCTGGATCCGTAAGACATCTCTGAGCCCAGGTCTGAGCCCCAGCTCAAGTCCAAACATGTCTTGTGGCAACACAACATGAATGGCAACCCGCTCTCGAGGACTGGCTTTAGGGAAATAAATCAGGCCCAAGACACCCCTTGACAGGCACCGAAGGGCACTCGCCCTGCAGCGAGAGGGGGGCTAACGGCTTCTGTCTCCGTCTTAATCCAAGTCAAGCAGCCAAAGTCCTTCCGAGAAGGACTCCAGTACCACCGCCGTAGCGTGAGGGATGCCTGCTTGAAAACTTGACAGAACAAGGTGGGAACTCACAACCAGGCGCTGGGGTCTTGTGGGGAGCAGCGTGGACATGCAGGGCCGGCTACGGACTGTCTGGGTTACACCTGCCTCCTGGAATAGCAACTTAATGTCTCTACAGCTGTAACTACATATTCAGAGCAAAGACTGAAGAGAGCTAAAACATTAATAAATGTTTTATGCATCCCATGGTAAGCTTTCCTCTGCAGAAAGAAAAACAAAGAGGCAACCTCTTGCTATATGCTTTCAAATGCTTGCTAAATGACAAAAATAATGTGGCATTTTAATAGCATCAACCTACACTAAAAATAAACTTTATACATAGAATGGACTGTTGATATATTTTATGTATTGCAAACGGGACTCTTCAGCTAACAGGTGAGAGAAAGCTTATGCCAGTCTAAGGCACATATACAGCTTTTTGAAAACAAATACCAATTATTTCTCAACTGTTACTTCTTTATTAGGTCAATGCCAAACAGTGCAAAACCATAGCTAGAACTGACAGTGGAATAGGAAGAGAACAGACTTAACGCTTTTCTATGCTGAAAGGCTTTAACAATATACCGCATAAAAAGCCTGTAACACCTTCACACTTTCTTGCATTTCCTTATTCTGTCAGGAATTGTTTTTCCCAAACAGGAAAAAAAAAAAAAATCCATGCTGTACGTGTAGTGTATATATTTTCATAAACAAATATGTACTAATTCAGATTCTAGGACCAGAACAAACTTTTTTTAAATCAAATAATTCTAATTCTTCTCCTTTGAACTCTTGAATCTTCCCACTTACCATAAAGAACACTCAGTAGCTTCCTTCAGAAAAAGCTGGGAAAAGAGCATGTTGCAATAGTTGCAGGGTGTGTATGTGTGTGTGTGGCATAGATAAAAGTAGTTGTATTTCTATTACTTATTTCCATTATGACAGAACTCACAAAGTGCTAGGCTCTCTCCAAACCAATGGCGAGAAACAGTTCCTGCCAAAACAACATGAAAGAAATGTTGTAAAGGTTGCACTGTATTGCTTAAAACTTAAGAAATATTAGAAGCTGGGTTGCCAGTACAACCTTAGTTCAACCCTTTTGTGCATATTCATTATGATCCAGTCTTTAATTACATGATCACATACTCTTTTTCTTTATTTTCTCTCCCTAGGGCCTCTGCTTCATTTAAAGTATCAGATGGGCTGAATAAGGCAGTTGTTAAATGTTTACATTTATCATCTTCAGCACCCTGCCGTTAAGGTATCAGCGAGTATCTTGCACTATTGACCAGGCAAACTGCCTCCTCTGTGCCTGGAGCTGCAGAGGCAGGAGTAGCCAGCTAGGACCTGGCCAGAGAAAGCAAGAACCACTTCGTATATCCCAAAATGGACAGGTGCCGAAGAAGTTCAGCGCAAAACAGCAGATCAGTGAAACACGCTGGCGTACTGGCAGGAAGCTAAGGTACAAACTAGCAAGAGGCTAAGGCACGGCCAGTTTCTCTGATGTTCTCCACTGAAGTCCTGTCAAGGAAAGTTGACTTTCCCTGATCCTGGGAGCTGTATGCCAAAGTCGTCATCATCGCTAAGAGCCTGCATACTTTAAAGATGAGGATCTTTGGGAGAATTTCACAGGAGGAAATGGCAGCAGCTCCTTTGCTATCCCACCATAGCACTGAGATGGAGGCGGACTTGCCTAGACTGGGAAAACAAGACGGTTCTCTGCATCAGCAGCTCCTGTTACCTCGTTCCCTCCCACAGCTAGGGATGAGGTCCTGCTGGCAGGCATCTCGCAGAGCCTTGGCCTCGAAGTTACACTTGAACTGCTTGCTGGCTGCACAGTAAGAACACCGAGGTAGTTCATTCCTCACTAGTCGACTGGATCTGTATGCACAGATTTTACCTTTCCGTAGACAAGACTCTCTTTATGCATGCTGTAACTGTCTGGAAGCAATAGGAACTATCAAAACTTCTTGATTGGTAAAGAGCTCTGAAGGTATTGACTTTGCAGGAGATCTGAGGGAAATTCTTTGATGGTCTAGCAAGTTTTTTAAAAAAAAAAAAAAGATAAAAAAACCTTTTAAATTTCTTCCCCTCCCAGAGTGTGGCATGAGGTGCGTGCTGCCACATTATGTTCTTAGAATTACAATTCAAGGGGAATGATTCAAATCTGAACCGGACAGCCTTGCTGTCTGTAACAATTACTGCTGTAGCAAGCTGAGGAGAGCTTTTTAAACCTCTTGCTTTGGGGTGCTACTACATAAGACCACTTATCTACTCGGGAGTTCCTAAAACTCCTTCTCAGCATTTGATTCTGGCTGCAACTAAGTAGGAGAGATGAGAAAACGGCCCAGATAAAGCTCAGGTCCAAGCAAAGGTGGCAAACATTATACTCTTTTTTTTTTTGTTGAAGTATTTCCAGTAGTTATTTCGGTGTAATTGTGGTGCTCTGAGAATAACGTCGATTTTGCACAAGAGAAGTGGTATTTTCCAGTAGGATGATGGATGCTGTTGTGAAGGGGCAGAGAAGCATCAGCTGCTTCGAAGTTTGAAAGAGCAAATTCCAACCTATGAGCAGAGCAGAAGTGGCAGCTCTGGATACACCTCACATACGCTGCGGAAGCACTGAGAAGAAGGGACGGCTGGCACCTATGGAGCAGCAAAAGGAGGGGCCAGGTTGGCAGCTCCTCCCTTCTCACAGGACAGAGGGACACTTCATGAGCCCTAATGTAATATTCAGAGGCTTAGTGGGGGGAAAATAGATGAGACTGTGCTCTAAAACCCACACCAACATTTTTAGTATGCAGTAAAGCTGTGAGTTTGAGCTCTCAGAATTATCTTTTGAAGGTGTTTTGCAGGTCTCCCTTGGGTATAGAGAGTCAAAGGCAGTCTCTTGAGGCTGAGAGTCTACGGTAGAATAGATCCTGAGTGCAGAGAAAAGACCAAAAGCGCTATTCAGGCACACCTCTAACACCAGACAAGCAAAAATGGTGTACTTTCATCTTTTATTCAAATTATTTCACACGTGTATTTTTATATATTTCATTACTGAATTATTTTTACTGAAAAAGAAATCTTAGGATTTAATTGTGTGTTATTGCTGTGCCTTTAATGGCCTGATTTCTGATCTTTGACTGGAAGAGCTGTTCATGTAAATACCAGGCTGTATTTCATTAGCAGCTTTGCATAGGGGCAGGGCATATACCCTAGGGGAAGAGTGAGTTTTCTATCAAAGAAGCTACACTTTATGTTTTTAACAAAAAGAGAAAAAAAAAAAAAAAAAGGACTTCTGCTGCTTCTTTCATCTCCCCTTTGGTTCTGCAAAAAGGTACACAAATGGCATTGGGAGGCTCGAGGCTTCACACTCCTCTTGGCTATCGCTAGCTGAGTAACGTCCCTCAGTCTTCCCATCCACCTGGGGCTTTTCCCCTTTCAAAGCAAGGGACAGAAAAGCCGGGATAACTGTGCAATCCCGAGGGAGAACATACCCCTCAGCAGCGCGCATGAGGTGCGCGAAAGACCACAAGTTGTTCTTTCTGGGGTGTCCTCAAAGAACCAGGGCTGAGGTTCGGCCAGTGGCTGCTGAGAAGAAGACACTTGCCCTGCTGACCAGCCGTACCCTTCGCTTGGCTTGCCCCCATGCCCTCGGTGGCCCACCAGCTGCCCACAGGCCCGGCTTTCCTCAGGACCCTCCCGGGGGGACGGTAAACGACCCCGAGGACAAAAGCCACGCTCGGGCCCACCGGGACAACTTCTGGGGGGAAAAGCCACGTCGCCTCGGCCGGCTGTGGGGATCAATAAACCCCCCGGATCTCTGCGAGCCCCCGCCTTGAGGTGGGCGCTCCGCGGCGGGGCAGGGCAGGCCAGAACGCACCGGGAGACCGGCGGAGGGAGTCGGGCCGCCTGCGCTCCCTCACCTCGCCCCCCCTTCCCCTTCCTCCTCCTCCTCCTCCTCCCTCCCGCCCGCCCCCGCCGCTGACGTGGCTCTGCTCTCCCCAGATACAGCGCACGGCCGCCGCTCTGCCTCCCTCCCTACACCGCAGCGCTGCTCCATCGCCCCGCTTACGCGCCCCGCGCAAGCAAACAAACAAAACCCAACAAAACCGAACAAAAATAGGGCGGCCTCCGCGCAGCCCCGCCGCGGAAGGCGGGAAGCCCTCACAGAGCGGGCGGAGGCGGGAAGCCCTCACAGAGCGGGGGCGCGCGCGCTGCCTCCCCCCCCCCCCCCCCCCCCCCGACCGCGGCTCTATTTGTTTACAATCGATTACGTCACCCCCCCCGCTCAGCCGGCCCCGCCCCGCCGCCGCCCATCACCATGGTGCGATCTCCCGATTGGCGGCGGCGCCGCCCCCTCCCCTCCCCGCCCTCTCCTCTCCTCTCCCTCCTCCGTCGCCCTGACGCCATTTCCGCCCGTCGGCGGCTATAAGATGGAGCGGGCGGCGGGCAGCTCCCTTCGCCCCTCGCAGCAGGAGATGCGGGGTGCGCTGCCGCGGCCGCCCCCCTGCCGCAGGAAGAGGAGGCGGAGGCTGCCGCCCCCGGGATGTGAGCTGGGATCCGCCGCCCGCTCCTCTCCCAGTTAGAGCCGCTCCGACCCTGCTCGCCCCCCCCCCCCCCCCCCGGTCCCTCGCCCCCGTCCCGTCCCAACGCCGGCCGCCCCCGGGGGGAGAGCTGGCTGCCGCCCGTCGCCGCCTCCATGCATCCCGCCCTGTACACCCGGGCCAGCATGATACGCGAGATCGCCGCGGCCGTGGGCTTCATCTCCAAGTTCTTGCGGACCAAGGGGCTGATGAACGAGCGGCAGCTGCAGACCTTCAGTCAGAGCCTGCAGGAGCTGCTGGCAGGTGAGACAAGCCGGGGGAGCCAGCCGCCGTGCCGCGGACGGAGGTGCCACCCGCGGCCACGATGGGGTTCCCCCCCCCCCCGCCGCCGCCGGGGCCGCGGGTGGCACCTCCGTCCGCGGCCGGCCGGAGAACGGGGGTGTGTGTGGAAAAAAAAAAAAGGGGAAGAACGGCCCCTCCGAGGGGCTGGAGCCGCCGTGGTCCCTTTCCCGGTACCCCCCCCCCCCCCCTCGCCCCCGGTGCCGAGCAGGCCCCCGGCGGGTGGGGGGAGGCAGGAGCGGGCTGTAAACAAAAGGGGCTCGGGCGTCGTGCAGGCAGCCCCCCCCCCCCCCGCCTCGTCGTGGCTTCGTAGACAAAGCTTTCGGAGCAGCCCGGACTTGGGCTCTGCTCACAGGGCTCAAACCGCCCGGTTTCCAGAAGGAAAAATGCTCCAAAGTTGCTTTTTTTAAATTTTATTGGTTTTGGTCAAGTAAAATTCAGCGGTGGACGATGAGTCTCGGTTCCCCTTTCTTCTGGAAACATCTCATAGCCACCCGACAAACCCCGGTTAGGATCGAATACCGAGGGGTTTCTTCGCTGCCCTGTGGGTTTTGTAATCCCGAGCCCGTGTCCCAGTGTGCTTAATGGTGGCTACAAGTAGCCTCAGACCGATAGGGTTTTGGGTGGGATAAAACTCCTAAGGTAAGTGAAGTCATTGGTATCTCGCCCTGGAAAACAGGCTGGGAAGAGCAGTGGTGAAATACAGCTTGAGTCAGTTGGTAAATGCTGCCCAGCTCCTTCCCTAGTTATTTTTGGGTGCTCTTAGAATGTGAGGAGCTAAGCATGGGTGTGATCTCAAGAGGATGCTGGAAAGGTGCTTTTTTCCTTCTTGGTTCACAGAGTTTTGAAGCCCTTGAGTTTTTCTGCTATGTATGTAATTGCGTCTGTATTTTTGTATTTGTTTCTGCGAATGCCAGGAAGTTGCACTTCACTCCTTTCAGATGGCAGACGTTGTTCTCTGTATATGGTAGCACGAAACAGTAACTTTGTACATGAGTACTTCCCAAGGGACGCTGCGCTTCTGCAAATCCTCAGCAAAAATAAAGGCTATAATGTTTTTTTGAGTCACTTAATGCTAAAATAATAAGCTTTCCAACATCTCGAGGTGTGAAATTTGCGAGAGAACAATGATCACTGTACGTCTTTTTGAGCACAGAGTTAAGGAGGATAATCTTTTTTTTTTATTTTTTTTATTTTATAGAACATTATAAACACCACTGGTTCCCAGAAAAGCCATGCAAGGGATCAGGTTACCGATGTATCCGAATCAACCATAAAATGGATCCTCTCATTGGACAGGCAGCACAGCGGATTGGATTGAGCAGTCAGGAACTGTTCCAGCTTCTTCCCAGCGAACTCACTCTATGGGTTGACCCGTATGAAGTCTCCTACCGTATTGGAGAGGATGGCTCCATCTGTGTGCTGTATGAAGCTGCACCAGCAGGAGGTAGCCAAAATAACACCAACATGCAAATGGTAGACAGCAGAATAAGCTGTAAGGAGGAACTTCTCTTGGGCAGAACTAGCCCTTCCAAAAGCTACAATATGATGACTGTATCAGGTTAAGATATAGTCTGTGGATGGATCACCTTAAAATGGATGGATAAATTTGGTTTTTACTTTGGGTGGGCACCTCTGGGGATGGATTATGGAATTTAAACCATGTCACAGCTGTGAAGATCTGGCACGCATTAGAGTGGTATACTTTAAAGTGACAGTGCCATAGTTTGGACAGTACCTTTCAGTGATTTAATAGCCTGTGAGTCAAAATGATTGCAACTTGCTAGGGAGTGAAGAAGATCTAGGAAGGGTCAGTTTCTCCAAGACATCTTAATTTCTACACCAATTTTCAACCCCAATCTGTATTTATAAAGTGATTCTCTGCAGTAGGTCTTGCAGAGTAAATTTGCACTATTACATTTATTAATTGTTAGCATTTTTGGCAGCTCAGTAACAAGACTTATTGTTATGAACACCATAGTACTGGAAATTTTATTTTTCAGACTTTTACCTAGCACTTACAAATATGTATAAATGTACATAAGATAAACTAGTAAGGATGACCTGGGGAAATGGTCACATCTTTACATTGGCCTCAGAAGTAGCAAGTGATCAGAATCTGCCATGGCAACAGGCTTTAAAAAGACCATATAAAGACACTGTCTGAACTGTGGTGTTAGCACCAGCCAGCTATCTGTACATTTGCTAGCTTGTAGTTTTCTAAGACTGAGTAAACTTCTTATTTTTAGAAAGTGGAGGTCTGGTTTGTAATTTCCTTGTTCTTAATTGGGTAAAAGTCTTTTCCACAAACCACCATCTATTTTGTGAACTTTGTTAGTCATCTTTTATTTGGTAAATTATGAACTGGTGTAAATTTGTACAGTTCATGTATATTGATTGTGGCAAAGTTGTACAGATTTCTATATTTTGGATGAGAAATTTTTCTTCTCTCTATAATAAATTGTTTCCTATCTTGGCATTTTAATTAATCTCTTGTCGTGATTACATAGGATCAGTTAAACTATTTTTGTCTCACAGTAGAAATGAAATAGGTACTATAAAGGCTTAAGAGCATCAATGGCACCCTGATGCTAGGGAACACGTGGTACAGACATGGATTAATGAAGACCTCGTATATAAATGCTTGGGAAGTTTAGGGAAACACAATGATGTACATGTCACTTTAAACCTTTTAAAATCAGTCAATGTGGAAATAACTCCAGGGCCAGTAATTCCAGGATATGAGGAAAAGGTACAGAAATAACATCCACCAGAGATGACTTGAATAAATCCAGAGGATTAAAGTTTACTTGGCTTCCTGATGAAGGATATAGCAAACCTAAATGTCCATTTTGACCTACTTGCTCACAAGTTCTCAGTTCTTCCCTGATGGATTCCCTGCTCAATAAGAGTTTCTGGGACAAATGTCCCTTAGCCTTAAGAGCAGGTTAACCACTCTACAGAAAGGTTGCTCGCCTTTTGCTTTCTTCAGATGCAAGACTTTCACTTTAGAAATCATTAAGATGGGATTCAACAAAAGGTATGTAGATCTTTTTTCCCAAACTTAAAAGGTTGGTTGAGGCAAAGTGAGAAGCCCATACTTATATGTGTATTCAAAGTTAATGAATGATGTGGAGATGTGATTCACTTAAGCACCACACTAATGTCATTTGTATACAGCACAGCGGTTAGTTACACTTGAGAAAAATTCCTTACCACTTTCTTTACACTTGTTAAAGTGCTGGAGTAAAACTCAAGAACTTTCTGTTCCTTACCTCCTGTGTACTTTGTTCAGTGAGTGTTTAATAAAAGGCCTACCCAACTTGGTCACTTCAGTTATGAGAACTGCAGCTGTTGCTCTGAAGGAAAAGAAAACAACCATTACCTGCCAACTAAACTTGCTAGCTACGGATAGAACTGAGCTTCAGACTCGCCATGCGTTGTGGCAGCTCCTGCTCAACTATGAGCCTTTACAATGTGGCGATAGTAATGTGTTGTATCTCCAGTCCAAACCTTTGTCTTCTGATCTGTGATATAACTGATTATATATAAGCAAAACATAAGATGGAACTGTCTAGCTTTTTTTACCAATTTCTTTCCCACTGGTTTGGGTTTTTTTTTTTTTGAAAGTTCAGCTTTACAAATACTATTTTTACCATGCTCTGCGTATGTATGTCAACATTCAGCACTTCAAAGCATTTCTAGGGCTTCTCCAGTACTATGACTTTCTGGCATAGGCTGGTGGAAGCATAAGTGCTCCTGAAGCAGGGAACTTCAAAGAGCTTGCTCAGGATCTGGATCTGGCAATAAGAGATCTATTACCAAAGCTTCAGAATGAGCTTGCTTTACAGCACAAGGGTTACTCATGTGTAGAGTTAAAGTTTAGGTTCACATCTTGATACCTTAAAAATTCTACTACTTTTAAGATGATGCTTTCAAGTTGTTAAGTCTGTAAGCAAGATATTTATTCAAGCAACAGGAGTACTCAAAGACATTTCTGTTGGGTTATGTGTCCGCAGGCAGCATAAGTGTATACAAATAGAAAGAAAAACGTTGAGCTTGGCTTCGTGTAAAGCTATATTAAACTCATGAAGCTCGCTGCTGACTGAGCTGTGCTTGGTATATCGTGGTGCTGCCTATAGTCTTTTCTGCTGCACAGTAAGAACAGCATCAGAAAGGGTGGCTGTATAGTTGGTATTTGACATGCACATTATGAAAGCATCAGCTGTCGGTACTTTCTTTTTGATAAGTTAAGCATAGCTTTGCGAGGCAACAAGTACTCCATCTGCGAGGCCGGCATGCGACACTGAACCAAGAATGAGCCTGCTCCCTTAGGTGGTTAACATTTTAGTCCTTTTACGGTAGGGTGCTTTCATTCATGACATAATTTTTAACTGCAGCTGTAACTAGTAATTGGTACAACCTGTGTCCTCAGAGTTGTTGGGATTTCTTCCAGCTGGAATTTAAATATCACACAATGTGCCCTTGTCTGATTTTGAAAGTACTTAGCATACTGTGGCGGCAGGGCATACGAAGGACTGCTGAGAGAAATGGAGTATGTCTGTAAGAGGAGGCTGTTGCCAATCCTATGTTTTGGTGCAGGTAGAACAAACAGTGCACTAAGCTAAATGCTTGCCACTTCTGAATTTCATTTAAGGTGCCATTATGAAACCAGCAAGGCTTTTATTTTAACGCAAATACTAGAGATGAGAGAGCAAGATTCAAGACCTGCTTGCCCAGTGCACATTAGTTAAATTAGTTGGACTTTCCTTGTGAAGCACTGAATAATCCTGTTGTTCTGTTGGTGTTCTGAGGGCAGGCTCAGCTGTTTGCAGCTTTAATGTTACAGCTCTTCTTAGACTGATGGACCAGTCTGCTAAGACTTGTTGACCATTCAGTGAATGTCTTTTTAAAGTGTACAATTGCCTTCTAGTTTATGCCAGGTGAGCAAATGTTTCTTTTTCTCACAGCATCTTCCCCCACTGTGCTATGTGTGGTATCAGATCCTATGCACTCGAGTTTGCTTTTGTATTTCATGTTTGGTAACGATGCTCCTCCTGTAAAGACTTGTATTACGTGTATCCTGTAAGAATCTCTGTTGCTCTGTTCTCTTTGCAGTTGTGTGCTTTTTTCCTGCTTATTCTGGAGATCTACATCTGGCTTAAGCAGTCATTCAGACCATGGTCTGTCTCTTCCTGTAGATCTTGGGGTCACTCTTAGGTCTGAATAGAGATGTGAGGGCTTTCATTCAATCACTGATAATGCTGATCTTAGTCTTCTACTTTAATGCTGACTCTGCAAAGATTTTCTGGTAGATCTGTGTGACAGGCCTCATTGTGCCACAGGATTTTCTTATTATTGGTTTGTTCTATCAGTCTACATGAGAATTTGGAAATAACCTATGTGAGGCACTCTTCTGATGTGAAAATACCATCACCAGCTTCTACTTTTGTTGTCATCTTGTATTGAATGAGTTCATAGGATAAAAACGTCTCTCCTATTCATCACTAAAAAGAGTCGTCTTGGATCAGAAGATCAAGATGTGCCGTCTCGTGTCATAGCTAGTGATGACAATTCTGAAGGCTAAATGTTGTTAAGCCTGTATGCTCTCGACGGCCTTCAATTTAAATAGGTAAAAAAGAGTAGCTTGAGAGATAATTTAGAAGCAGGGGGAACTGTACTGCAGCAGTAGGACCTTATAAAACAGTTTACTGATGTGCAAACCATAAAGAATCCGGTTAATGCTCCCGGAGTGGTTGGTTTGTGCTGATGCTTGTAAACATTTCTGTCACCAAATTAAGCAGATGTCGCTGAACATGAACACTAAATCCGCATAAGGTGTCCTTCTAATTAACCTTGCTTACTTATGCTGGGAGAATACGATCTCTTGTTATTGTGCAGGTTAGCAATGAATAAAATGAAGAACATTGCTGCTTTTCTTTTTTGTGTATCTATGTAAAGCTTATTTCTGAATTTCCATAAATCAAGTAGCACTCTACATTTTCCAAAGTTTCCTCTACTTGATGCCATAATTTTTAGGGAAAATAGTTTGTATTGGCAAAAGCTGCCACTTGACTGAAGAACATTAAAGCTGTTTTTAGTTTAAAGAGTGAAACATGTATAGACTGGAGATAAATAGCTCTCCTAAAAAGGAATGTATATTTACACATTCTTGGTGTAATAGCAGAGGTTATTTTTACATGTTTCAGATTTACATTCCAATGTGGCATAAAGTGAACATTGTGAAGCAGGATGTTAATTCAGTGGCTTTCAAGGGTTGGTAGAGCAAGCTGGGCTTAGACAGTAAATGCTGTATTAATGGTTAGCAGTGACAATTTCATCAACATAGGAATTGCAGGGTATAATTAACATCAGTTGCTTTGACACTATGCTCTTAATGTATGGTTTCAACCTTTCTTTCAGTAGCAGTTGGAGAATGCACTGTGACAAATTATTGCTGATGCAAAGTAGGTCAACAGTAAAATGGCTGACTTACCATAAATGAACAGATCTAAATTATGGCAACTTAATGTCCAGTGGAATTTTCTTAGTGGCTAAGTCTTCTGCGCCCTTGCGTTTCTCTAGCACTAACCTTGTATACAGCTTTTCCTAACTCCTTATTTCCCAACCATTTGATATTTTTGTCTAAACAAGAAGAACATTTCCTCCCAGCTGCTGGGAAGAAATCCACACGAGCAGTAACGCTGCATGCGTGACAGCCCATCTTTGCCCTTGTAGTGTTAATTCTGTGACTGCAAAGCTGGCAAGAAGCGACTCGCAACTAAGGAAAACAAGTAAAATGCTGCATCTTCAAGTTTTGAGGTTTTCTCCACTGAAAGTGACCCGTGACAACATACGAGGAAGGGAAATAGGACTGTGAGGATACTGGATGAGAAAAATCCCAGGCTGAGGGAATGTCAAGTACGTTTTTGCAGAGGGAAGACTTTTTACCTCGTGATTCCTGTGATCAGCCGCTCAGTGTCTCATCACGGCTTGCAACAATCTTTGAAAGTTTTCTTGAGAGGTGTAGCTTTATTTGATGCTTTTACCTCTTGGATGTCAGGAAATGGCCTCTAGCTTTGCAGTTTCTCTGGGGCATTGTAAAATCCAGTGAGATTGGTTTATGTGCTGATTGTATAACAGAATAAAATGATAAACAAATGAATCTCTTAGCATTGTTAAGGACACAAGGGAGGAGAACTTCAGTGTTCTTGGAGCGGCCTTGAATATATGCAAGGAGCAGCGACGTCTGAAATGCCCAACGACAGGGGCAGGGCTGGGGATGCTGCCCAGCTTTCACGGTTGGGTTCCAGCCAGCAACGCTTACCTAAAGAGCTACAACATGGAGCTAAGGCTTGGGTACAGCTTCTAACTCCAAGATCAGCTTCAAGACAGATTTCTAGTACCAGTAGTATCATCTGCTGACGTTGGCTGCAATTAAGAAATTCCAACAGTGTGCCCTTGCTGTTTTGTGTTCTGTAAAATTCAATTATTATTGCTTTTTGTAACCTAAGAACGTGTAATAATTGGTGGTGTCTTTGGAGTTGTCTTGGCGACAGGTTAATTAACGAGTTTCTTGTACTTTAAGAAGAATATTGAAATACAACATTCCTTCCATGCATTGAAGTTTAAACCAAGTTTTATTTGTATATACACAGGGGCACATATGTAAATTTCTTGTATAAATATATATATAGACACACACATATTTAATTATTAGAGTCTTTTTTAGTGGGTCATCCTGAAGTCCCTGCTTGCTGTGATTTAATTCACAGGTCACTGCAGGTGTTCTGGAGATTGTAAATTCACATAGATGGGGGAAAATTATCCTCCCTATTCACTTTTTATGCCTTAATACGTTGGTATTAACAAGAACATGTATTCCTGTTTTTCAATTTTCTGAATGTGAATTTGCAGCTTGACTCAATTTGCTATTCAGCTGAGCAGATTTTCAAGATTTTCTGTAGAATTTTAAAGCAAATTATAGTTGTCTAAAGGAATGTTTGCAACGTTTTAATCAATTTAATACCAGGCTGAAATGAAAGAAAGCTAAGATACTTTCAGAATCTTAATTGTATATTCATGTTAATACTTTGTAACGCAGGAGAAAGATTTCTCTGGTTTCTGGTAAGCAGTTGTCTGAACAATCAGCAAAAGGTCCATTCTGATTGAGCCTAGCACCCTTCACTAGGTGGGTACACAGGAACAGTTGCTTCTGTCTGGTACAAGTTCTATAGGGTGTAAATTAGAAATTTGTTTGCAAGTGTGAAAGGCTTTACATCATAACTGCAAAATAAAATCAACCTGCCCGTGTGGTACACCTAATCCTATAAAGTTACACTAGCGATACTAACCAACCTCTGCAGTTCCACCTCTAAATTTAGCTTGCATTACAATAATCTCTTTTTTAACACCTAACTGCTTGCTTCCTTTGTCATTTACAGCTTATCATCTAACTCCCCAGTTTGCAGTCAGCATAAGGTCTTTCTGTTTGTAGACTTCAGATCGGTAGGGAAAAAATAAGGCAGTGGAAATGGCAGTATCAGTCTGAATCATGATGACATTAAAGCAAATGATAAATTTAGTTCCATGTTTGTAAAGGATCTGTTTCTGGGTGACGAAGGTACCAGACTCAAAATTTTGATGATATTTATCATACTTTATTTGTTGTCTGGATATATTTAACATGGGTGAGGCTTTTGTAATACAACTGAGAAAAACCGTGTTGCAAATATGTAAGTACTTTTCAGAAGGACAGCTGAACAAATATATCTGCTTGATTGTTTATCCAAATGTTCCTGTGACTATCTTCAAAGCTTGTTGCTTGCAGAATTGACAAGTCCTGCATCATGAACAGCAGAACACTGTCTCTGAATATTGAAAGGGATAGTTTCTGCAATTATTCAGTAGAAAAATATGTGCACGTCATTCAAATTTGAAAGCACTACTCGCAGAGTTTACTGAAGTTGAAGTTAAGTCCAAGCCAAGCTGATATGTGTGCAAAATCTCTCCTGAATTATCAAACCGATGTAACCCCATGACTAATTCTGCGGTACAAATATGCTGATTTCCTTTTCTTGCCCCTTTTTGGTACACCCCCTTATCTACAGGAGCATCCCTTTGTGAGCAGTTTACAATCAGTAAAAGGAAGATTGGAGTTCCGATGTGATCCGCACTTTTAAAATCTAAGACCCCAGCCTTTGCACATTCCTAGTTTTACCGTTATAAGTACCATGAAGCCTTTTGACTTATTCATGTGAATACGTCACATGCCCTTCAGTATTTTATGAGATCAAGTATGTGTCAAAAGCTTTCTCAGTGAAACAGAAATGTGTTTTTCATTATTTCCATAGGCACTGGAAGGCACATTAAAATCTTTATTATTGACTGAAAAGAAACTTTCCCCTTTATTACTGTAGAATAGAGATAGTGAATAGGCTGAAAAGAGAATGCTGCACACCTACTGCATCATGATCTCATTCTCAACATGATTGCCTCGCTGCTTGCCAGTTCCAATGTTCATGAGTCACACTCCAGTATGTGATTTGCTTAAAAGCAATAAATGTCAGCACTTTTATTTACAATCCGCCTTTGAAGATTTGGAAGTCATAACTTCAACACATTTTTTTCTGCGACTGTGAAGGCTAGCAACTAGCTTTACCTTTTTCTTTCAAATGAAAGACGACAACTTTGACTGATGCATTGCTAGGTCTGACCTAGCTGCAGCGGGTTAAGGTGTGTAACTATCCAAACCCACTCCTTCCTCCACTTTGCCAGAAATTACCCTCCTGGTAGGTGGGGCGGCAGAAATGGCTCTTCCGACTCTTGCTCAAAATTAGCTGAAGTTGTTCGGGTTGGTCGATTTGTGTCACGTCACACCACGATGCCCGAGCCGCGGTGGGATCTGCTGGGGAGCTGGCAGCCTCCGGCAGACGGCTGGGGCTGGGGGAGATGGGGCGAGCTCCACGCCTGTACGTGGGGAGAGACTGCTCGTGGCACCTGCCTGCAGCGGCTGGGATGCGCAAAGCAAACACGCTCGAGCTGAAATTTGGGGAAGGGGACATGTATGATCTGTGGGAGAGGGAAGGGAGTGGAGAGAGCAAAAGACCAGACAAATAATCCATAGGGTGAGTCAGTGGGAAAGAACTGAGTGCGATTCCAGCTTAATTATGACTCACAGTCCCATTGTTTATAGTACTTGAGAGAGTGTCTGATCACATGGGCCGTAACGTACACATTTATACGCTGTCCTTGAGGACAAACGAGGGAATTTACAGGGGGAAAAAAACCCAACAAGCTTTTAATTTTAGCTTACCTCTTCCTTGTGTATATTTGAAAGTTTCCATTTATTCTCTATCTCATTGCCCCAGGCTCCTGTGCTAATAAGCTTGGCAAATTTTGCTTGTGAACTAAGCGTCCTTGCTAGAAACCTTACAAGCATTGTACAGCTGCTTTTAAGACACCTACAGGAACGCGGGGCACCGCTCCGCAGCGTTCATGTTACCAGCTTGTTAGGTAGCACGGCAGCGGTACTTTGGGAAACTGACTTTGCACATTCACAATTCAGTGGATAATCCTATCCTTCATCTTCACGGTCCTTGAGTTTGGTATGTGTTCGACTGCCTCCACTGTTACTATATATTGCTCATGTCCAAGACAAATGGCAGTGCTGATTTGCTGGAATTAGGTTCTCAAGTGATTATTTTCTCTGCAGTCTGCTTTCCAGATGTAGCTGTAGGCAGCGCGGATCCAGCCTGGGCTGCAGATACCATGAGGTCAGCGGCCAGGGGAGCTGCAGGGATGGAGAAGGCAGTTATTCTATCGGTGCTGGTGGTGTAATATAAACTGCAGAAAGGCCTTTTTGGCTAATGATTTCTAAAGAACGAACCCTTTTCAGTGGAAATTATTCTGGGAGAGGTAATTGTGGTTGCTTGGCTGTTCCCATGGTGGGGTTGCACACTGCCTTACCTTCTCAAGAATGGTCAGGCTACTGAAAATGTTTAACAGTTCAGTTACATGCTGCATGTACGTAAAGGTGCATCCACGCAAATATACAAGAACCTAAATTATTGCTATGAAAGAAGAGATTGGAGTGGCATAAAATGTGTGAGAAGCTTCTGCAAATGCCTTGGTATGGTTAAACAATTATTGCGTAATATTTATGCAAAAAAGTGGTGGGGACAACCAACGGCAAGAAAGCACCCTGTGTCCTTCTCCCTGGAAACATGGGGAGAATTCTTATACTTAGGCTTTTTATTGGAAGTTCTGACCTTTGGAGAAATGGCAATGAGAGGAGGGAACTGAAGACACTGGAGGGTGGAAAGTCAAATGAAAATCTGGTGTTAGGGCATGTTAAATCCCATTACAAAATGTTCAAGCCATGAACAAACGTCCTTTGCTGAACTGTGACACAGGTGTCATCAATTTGAATTGAAATTAATTTGGTTGATTTTTAGCTGGAGTTGGAGAGACTGATCCACAGGTGGAGAAAATGCTTTCAGAGAGGCTTGTCACCTCTTTATTAGTGCCCTGCATCCAGCTGAGAATGCCTCTCCATGGCCTGTTGGCTTCCCTCTCCCAATATTAACTCTCTCCAGTCATCTCCATGCCCGAGTCTGAGACCTCTTCCCTAGGCTCTCCTGATGGTCGATGAAGAGAAACAGACCCTTCGTGGGAAAATCCTCACACTGATGTCAGTGTCCTAGGCTAGAAGGGATGCACTCTGGCATAAGCACTGGGTTCTCCATATAAAGAGAGTGAGAGCTTGCTCAGATATCGCTGACTCCGTCCAGTTAGGTGAGTCTCACCCACTCCTTCTGAACGGTCCTACATGTAATTGTTCAATGTGCTTTAACTTGCAATATATTGATTAGATAGATACCTGTAACTATTTTATTAACTCCTAATGCCCCAAATGAAGAATAGCTTACTCTGCTCACACGTTCATTTTGAAATCCACTGGAATTGCAGTACCTTAGAGGAAATCATTAGCAATATGCTTCCTGAATTTCGGGAACATGTGCTTGGTTAGTTGGAACGGTGGAAATTTATTTCTGAGAAGTGGCAGGGTTTGGCTTGTCCCGGGGCAGCTTCCCGTGCTCTGTGTTTGTGGGCATACACGCTGTTCCCCAGGGAATTTTTGTATTACGTGCTAATTTATTTGTATTATTTGCTTGATGTAAAGAAGAAATAAATATTTATTTCAGTCCTCATCTCATGCTTCTCTCAGTTTTCCAAAGCCAGCTCCCAAACACAGAGGACAAATTCTGCTGTTTAGTGTCAAAGTAAAATGACTCATTTGAAATCATGGGATTCACTTTGGATTGACGTCAATGTAATTGCTAATAAAGTTAAGTTCGCTAAGCATAAAACTGGACATTTTAAGTGCAGCTTCCTTGAGAAAAGAGTGCTCTAACAGGACCTAAACACACATGTTTTTTTGTATCAGCTACACTGAATTTACACGTAAAATGCACTGAAGTGGTTTCGTTCCAGCTGCCAGGCAGCAGCCCCGGGTTTTGTGGGGAACCCAGCTGGACTCCGGCTCTCGGGCCGTGGCTGTTGGGGCTGTAGCTCTGCCAGATGAATGATACCCCCAGCTCAGTTGTGCCATGGTTTAGACAGGAGTATCAGGCTGACAATAAACAGTTTGAGGGATCTCAGGGCAGGACAAGGTCTCTCTGCTTCTTTCAGGTGGCATTGCAGAGGAAGAGTAAAGCGTTTTTCTGATAGTGGCTACCAAAGTGCAAGGGACGTACTCTCACTGCATCCCGGGAAGTGCCTGGTGAAGGGAGTCTCTGCCAGTTTAACATGATTGTTTTTCCGAGTCAAACACCACCGGGTGATAGATGTTGCCTGTAGCACTCTGCAGTCTTGCAAAGACTGCTTGTGCCATTTGAGTGTTTTTCCCAGTACCATAACATGACATTACTTTTATGTAGTAGCTAGAGATCACGTACCTGCTTACTTTTTGTAACCCGCTGGTGAAGTTATCAACAGTGAACCATAAAGAGCCAGAATAAGCTTACAACTGGTTTTTCTTACACAGTTCCAGATTATTGCTATCTTTGTCTTCTCAGACATCCATTTTTGCGCAAGAGGGGCACACTGCTGCCAGGCTTTGGGGCTCTAAAATCCAGAAGGGCAGCTGGGGAGCCAGGGCAATTCTAACATCACTGTTATAAAATAGTGAAATATAAATTTTGGAAGCAACAGGGGCTGCCCACATGTTCTCTTACTTTAGGAGACTGCTAAACTCTGCTAAAGTGCTTGTTTTCATTTTGCTCCATCAAACCAGGAGGATGGTCCTATTGAATCGGCGTCTTGTGAAACAGGACTGTCTCATGGCACGGAAAATGCTTAGTCATGAGAGGGAAGGGCAGCCAGGGTCACTAAAGGAGCAGAGAGCAATAGATAGACTCTTAGAGGTGTCCCTGGTTTAGGTAGTGCACTGAACAACACCTTATCTTTCGTTTAATGTGTTGTAAATAAGGCTGCCTTCTACTCCTGTTTCTATGCAGCTAAAAGTTCTAAGATCAGTGATGGTGAAAAGGACCAGGCAGTGGGCTCATCTTCGCAGCAGCACACAAGCCCATCGACTTTCATTGTTTCTCATAAGTTTTTCATTTGTGTTTCCTTTAAATGGTAGGAGGGTTCTGTTTGTTTTTATCTTGCGCTGTGCGTTTTATTGCACAATTATAATCAAACATCACCTTTCAGCTGAATGTTTGGATATTCAGTGACTGCACAAACCCCCACAGTATCACACTTTTTGCATGATGATCCTTTAATATGGTCATAGTGTGAATTTATCCCAGTTGTAAATTAATACACTTAGAAATAAATAATTGTGGGTTATTTTGTTTTGCTTTGTTTTGTTTTTCAAAGTAAGTTGCTATTTATTCTTGGCTTGCTGTCTATACTTGTGCATGCTAATGGATCGTTTTAGTTAAATCCACTAAAAACTTTCTCAGTTGACTAATGTCATTCAGATTAGATTATTGTTACCTTGGATTAGAGGGAAAGATGCTGTTGATTGCTGCAAATGAATTTCCTCTGTGTGTCTGGCAGTATAGGAGTGAGTTGTGGTTTAATTTTTTTAGATTGAGTCTGCTCCTGCTCCCAACAAAGAACATTCCCGGGCTCTACTTGATTTCAGAGAGAAGAGGATTTGTCCCTTGGTGCTCCAACATACAGAGCTTTCATTTGTTTGGATATTTTTTCCAGTCATAATAGCTTTGTTAAAAGAACTGTGTAATGTATCATGGAACACAATAAATGGAGTAGAACTGGCTGTTCTCACAAAGAACGTCGATGGAGACTCATCACCGAATGGAAATGTTTCCAGTCAAGTTCTGCAGGGACGAGCACTGTAAAAGTGCTATTAAAGATTTTCATTAGTGTTTTGAAAAGTCATATAAAATCTCTGCTCTTAAAATGCCTATATGCCACAGTTTGGAGGAGCATAAACCAAGGACAATAAAGTGCTGATACTGAGTGATCTATATTGCTTGATAAGCGGTCCATTTATGTTATATTTGACCTTATTGAAACATATGCAAAGTCGTCATTCATTCAGTTAGGAGTAAGAAATACAGGTCCTCTGTCTATGCAATGGGAAACTATGTCCAGTGGCTGGAATGAATTTGCAGCTCGGCAGATGAGGAAGAGTAGCAGCTAACAGCACAACGTTGGGGCGGAAAATGAGACCCTTACGTGTTTAACATTCGGGGGGAAGGAGAGGCGTGATTTTACTTTGCAACATGGTGTGACGGATGCTAGGAAGCTGCTTATCGTGTTGGTGTAAGGACTTCAGAAACTGGGGAGAGGGCAGAGCGGTGCCACCAGAATGACATCGAGGGGAAAGAGTTCCTGGCAGTTGGACCTTAGCTCTCTATCCTGGTTAGCATATGAAAAGGACAGGACTGAGAAACCACTTAACAGCCTGAAAGAACCTTCCCAGCATCAAATACTGGGTGACCAAGAATCCTACAGCCTTATGGAGAGGGAGATAATGAGAAGTTTGGGAAATGCCTGAATCCGGGCATTTTTTGGAAGTAGATTACGCATTTTTCACAAAGACGGTTTGATCCTTCGAGCAGCCCACCGAAGGAACCAAGGGCCTCATTTCCTGATGGCTGCAAATCAAGAACATGTGACTTTCTGGAAGATATATTTAAGTTAAACATAAGTTAGTAAGTTTGTTATTAGAAAAACTGGATGAAATGTGGAGGCCTGTGATATATGAGAGGTTGAAACAATAGAACAGTGAAGAAAATATTAGATCATTAGCCCTTTTTTTTTTTGTCCTTAAACTCTGCGTTTACAAGTGCTTAAGCTTCTGTATTTTGGGCATTTTCTCACTTTTCCCTGCATTCCCTGAGCAGTAACTGGCCATGCCATGCTGTCTTGGTAGTCATTCTTTGTATATAGGTCTAAGGTTCATTAAAGGTGTGCAGTTGTTTTTGTACCCTCTTCCCAAGCTGTGCCTTATTGCAGCTGTCCTGACCAAAAAAAAAAAAAAAAAAATCTTAAATATTTTATAAGAGTATTTAGGGATCAGCCTTTTCTTAGAGAGGAAGAACCCTCCTTCCATTAACATCAATGATGTATACACATTTAGAGACACTTCCTTTGTTTTCAAGGATCACTAAGTTGTTTTCAGCTCTGATTCTTTAAAAAAGTTGCATAATTAAACAATCTATATATACCTATAAACTATGCCTTTCAAAATACTTGATGTTACTCCACCTTTCTGAGTGTAGTCAACCCCTCTATTACTATGGCAGTGAAGGAATATAAGAAAACTTCTGCTCTGAGCAGACATAAAATAGCATACAGATAGTACTATGAAAATGAAGTCTTTTGTACGTTCACCTGAACTGGTATAAGAAGCCTGGAGAGAAGGGGAGAGGTGCTCAAGAAATCTGAAAGGCAAAGGTGCTTTTCTTGCTTATTTGATATTGTTGAAATTGTTACCTTTCAAAAATAACATTTTCATTGCTTTGATGCCTGTTTTTTGCTTAGGTTGCGTTATCATTTTGAGCTCACAATTTAGCGAGTAGAGGATAAGGTAAATACAAAAGGGAAACAAAAACATGCCCAGAGTTTATATAGGAAAAGTGACTGAATGTCTACAAGGGACAGTTGTTTCAATGCACATTTAAATATGTATTAGAGTCCCAAATGCATCTCACAAGTACAGAGCATACTTTCCCACTTCACAGTGAACGAGAAGCTGGTCTTCTAGCCGGACCAGCCACTTTTTCACACTTTGTCAATCGCTATTGAACAAATCCAAATTCTTGTAACCTGGGCATTTTTGTGAGCTGGTCAGATCCATGGAACTGATTCCTGTGTTCAGCCCTGCAGATGCTGCATTAATAAGCATATGATGGTTCTCCCTGCATTTTATTGTCATGATTGGGAACAGTTAATTTTGGAAGCTTACAGCTGCGGTTGGGTTTAATGTCAACATTTTGTTTAGGCTTTTTGGTGGCTCCGAAATCACCTTTTGCCAGGAATATTACTTTTTATTATTTTCCTTAAATAAAAGATCCATAGAGATTCCCATCAGTTTTTGTGAAAGAGGCTATATAATATAGTTCCTGCAATACCGTGAGGGGAAGGGGGCTGAAGTAAAGGCCCTGGACATCTTTTTCTGTCCACGCTCCTTGATACAAGATAGTCATCTTTGCCCATATTGGTGCACGTCTTTGTCCTGCAGCTGTAATGGTGGAAGTAGCCATTGAAAAATGGGCTTAAACTGCAATACTGAAAGAGTTTGGCGTGCTTGACTAGAAGGACTTCAGGGACCTGAAAGCTTGTGCGCTGCCGTCTTGGTGGTGAGAGAAGCCGCTTTGTCCTCTTAGAAGCCACGATCCCGTGCCTTTTCGTGGCTCTTCCCGCAGAAATGTGCCTTGGGAGCAGCCCTGGGGAGCAACGCCACAAATGTTACACCAGATTTGCGTCATCAGACGGCCCGGGCTTATTAGAAAGCTCCTTCTATGGACAGCTTTATAGTTTCACACCGCTTTTGGGTAGTGGTGAGGAACCGCCGAGAGAGATGTGAATGCCAGAGAGAGCAACCAGCTTTGTACATTCTTCTCCTGCATTAGGTTCACAGTAAACATGAATTTGCTGGTTTCTCAGGGTTACACAAGTGTTATGTCATAATAAATAATCTAAAGAATCGATGTTACATAAATTATATATTTAGGGGTCAAACCACACAGTGGAAAAAAGCATTCAAATTGCCCAAAAGCAAAATCCGCTAAAATTCTTACTGCTTGTAAAAAGCTTTAGCAGCTTTCTGAATGAAAACATCCTAAAATCAGAAACCTACGTGGTTTGACTAGAAGATGTGGAAAGCAAAGGTTTCTATGTTTCTGATTTTTTTCCTCATTTCAGCCTGTCAAATTCATTCACTCAATTTAATCCAAATTTGCAAAGCTTTTGGTATCTCTGAAAGAGGTTTTTAAGTGGTTTATTTTTTCTTTTGCAAACAAAAGGGAAAAAAATCTCAACAACAAAACCTCAGTTGTAATTTCACCTGTGTTCTCATGATTTTCTCTAAAGCCCTAAAGAAAATGAAAAACTACTTCTTCATGTACTTTGTAGCTCTTATAACCTGAAGATCAATTCAGTTAAGCTTGTGATAGTTTCATTCCTGGTTTTCAGAGAGACTGTATTTTCACTCCACAGAGCTTAGTGTTAAAAGCTAATGGGAAATTTCACTTATTAGTAAGTGATTTGTTTCTGTCAGTACTAAAAGAGCAATCTTGAGATTAATATACCTGCACGCCTTGTACGATGGTAAATAAAGGAGCGGCCTGCTATCTTGTATCTGGGTATGTTGTCACCAATGTTAAGCCAAGGTCAAACCCTTAGTTTCAAGCTTTAACACGCTTCCATTTGCCTTGTTCAAACACTATCTATAGGCTTGTACGCTGCAAATGGTGGTATGAGGCTCATCCAAGGGTCGGTCTGGATAAGTGAGTCAGGACTCGGGTCCACACGCAGTATAACTCGTGCTCAAACTGGCACAGGAGGAAAGACCAGAAATCTGGAGTCCCGGCAAAGTTTTCCTCCTTTGCTTCTTGTCTGTTGCTGATATCGCGTGGCCAGGGGCACCGCCGATCAACTGTTCCCAATTGGGAATAGGAAAAAGGAAAATAACATGATGGGCAGGGCAGGCTCTGGGGGCTGCCAGGCTTTCTGGGTGGCTCTGGTGTGTTTGAACCCATCGCAAACACAACCACACCGACCGACTGAGCCGTGACTCGCTGCAGGCTGTGGGGGTATCTTAAGGTAATATTGCTGATTCTTCTGTAATAGTTCAAACTCCTGAGGATACAGTTAATCTGTAGGTACTGCCACTTCACATATGTTAAACTTTTTGTTTAATTTTAGAAATGCTAGTGCACACAGATAGCCAGCCTGAAAAATATGTTGACAATAAAGCACTCTGCATGTAGTGGTAAGTAGAGATAATCTCTTAACAAGGCTCAGGTTTTGGAGCAATATGTAAAAGATACGAGAAGCAAAAAAATGCGTTGTGTAGGAAGAGTTGTGTTCCCTTAGAAGAGGGTGTATCTGTGTGTGCAGCAGCCAGATAGCTATCCAGCAAAACACTCTGCAAAGGGCAGTGCTGGTATCTAACTGCCAGATCAGCAGCTCTGCTTCCTCCTAAGGGTGCATCATCCTGTATCCCAACAAGGGCATATGGCTTTTTTTGTGTGTTTTGTTGGTTATTTGGGTTTTTCTCTTTTTTTGGCGGGGGGAGGATTTTGTTGACCTCTTATTCCCATACAATGAATAAGTCAAGATCATCTGGCGTTAACACTTGGAAGAATATTTGAAAAATATCACCTCAAAAATTCAGTCCTCCTGACACTGAAGCTGTGTGCCACACGCAAACCAGATATAACTACACCAGAACAGTTAATAGCTTTTTGATGAGGCATTCAATGGGAGGCAGAAGGCTTAAGCTGAAGCCCTTCTTCCCTTGACCTCATGCCACCAGCCTGTCTTCTAGAGCTGTGTGAAAACTGCCTGAGTATGAAATATTAATTGGGAGATACTCACACTGTACATGGAGCTTCAAACTATGAAGCTATTTTAGGGACCTCTCTCATTCATTTTGAATCAAAATTTTATTCTGGACCTGAGAAACCATTTCCTTCTGAACCTTTTATCAGAAGTAAGCCATTCCCATGAAAGTTTCCATTTCTATAAATTAACATTTTTTCCAGTGTGGAATGAACTTCCATTTCACACTGCTTTGTAGAATTATGCAGCTCTTTCTTTGCCATAGAGAGGTCTTTGTCAGCTGGGGTCCCACTCTGGTGTTGAGGGAGATGACACATTCTTGTATATAGGATACTCGGACTCAGAAAGTTTTGCTCTATAAAGCATTTGGTTCATTTTCGTGTTGCTGAGCGACCGGGGCAAGTTCACTTCCCTTGTCCTGATATGCTGATTTCTGTTTGAAAATGAGAATACTGATACTGATCTCATTCACACCATGCTTCAGAATCTACAGATGGAAATGCTACAGGTGTATTTTATCTATATGACTTATGCATATTTTAAGGCAACATTTTGTATCAACAAGATTCAAAGGTTGGGCTTTTCTAAACATTTAATTTTATTGGCACTCGAATAATGGAACCATGTAGAAGAGGTACATTATGTCGTCTTCTTGCTGGAAACAAGAACTTGATCCATAGGACTGCATCCCCTATGGGTCCTTTGCTTTTTTGCTTGGAAAATGGCACAGTTTATCCCCAAAACAATCTGGTGTTACGCAGTAGGCATCTGATTTGAGACAGCCCTGTTGGCTGTGACCTGCCCTTTAGATTCATAGAAGAGTTGGATGTCCGGTCCGTGAATATGGTCAGATTACTCTGATTTCATTCATAGTTTTGTGGTCATCTTTGTCTGCTACCGTGAAGTGCAGCTTTGGCTGCTGTGAAGGCCGGGGGGGGTTGGGCAGGGAGTGTCCTGTCAGTTTACATCAACTGATGATTTTGCCTAATGATTTTTGCCTAATGGTTTCCCTCTCCCTACTCTTGTCTCTTGGGGTGACACCTTATGGGTGGTGTTGACTCCAGAGCAGTACCCCCGTGTTAATGCATAAGGCTTTATGCAGGAGTTGGGCACTGAAGTATGCTATCACTGAACACTCTTCTTTCAATATATAGTGATGTTTTCCCTATTTATGTCTCTTCCTGAAATTGTGAGCGTGTCCATCCATCTGAGAAAAAACCAAAATTTGGCTCTTTCGTATCCTGGCAAAAAGCTTTTTGATTAATCTATGTTAAAGTAATATAATTTAGTTTATTGTAAACATCTAAAAACCACTGTTTTGTTTTGGTTTGGTTTGGTTTTTTTCATGTTGGCATCATCTAAATCAATGTTTTGTCTCTTGTTACCATTTTTGTTTATGCGTATGTTCTCTCCACACACAGGTACTGTAGTTTTTAAGGAATCAATTAATCTTTCTTTCTCTCTTACAAAAAATCATGTTAATATGATATCCTGCAGCTCTCTGTTGTTTACATAGTATTAGCACAGGGAAATACTACTTTCAGTTTGATACATAAAGCCCTCCTTGTCTCTTGTGCCTTTTGTCTGTAGGCTATTATGCATGTGACTAAAACCATGCATGACTTGAGCAAATGTTTGAATAGGGTTCTTGTGCAGTAGGACTGTATAAGCCATTAGCCATACTCTCTTTAACTTGGTGATGAAAACATTGTGGTACATTTGGTGGCACAAAGTAGAGTAAAATTGCTTTTGTGGCAGCGGAATAAATAGCATCCTAATTTGGTTTTGTTATTGTGCACGTGTGTGCGCTGCATACTTTTGGCAAAATTATCAAGGACTAAGCATGAAAAGTGTTAAGATTATTTGAGTTCTGGGCTGAAAGCTGGGCTGAAAAGAGAAAAAAAAAAATTGAAATTTGAAATCAATATTATTCTGTCATTTTTGTGATCAGAGACCTGAAGTCTGTTAATTGACATGTGAGGCTGTTGCTAACCATCTTTTCTGTGTATAAAGCCTTTTGTAAGAGTGTTGTTTTTCTTTCCTCTCTCTATGATGTGATGAATACTATGATAGCGACTTGAATTTTTGCTGTGGGAATGTGAAAAACATGGGAAGCTGCTCTCTGCCAAGTTATTTCCTTAAGGATCCACTTTACATACTGCCAAATCAATGACCTGTCAGGTGTAGTTATGTGCCATAGCAATGATATGAGGTCAGTCAGATGAAACCAAGGTATGTATTCCCAGCAGATCCCAGCTATCTATTTAACATTGTCAAACGAAATTTTCTTTGGTACAGAGCATCCTCTTTCAGTTTCATTTGTTTCCAGATTTGATTAACTCTGAATTTGCATCTATTTTGTGAAATTCTAACAATGGAAAAAATTATTTATTTCATTTATTTTGCTTTGTCTTGAAATACTATACTATATGTTTGCTGTTTTGTCTTTTAACACAAACCCATGCTTGTTACATCTATTTGCAACTCTTCCTGGTCTAGAGAAAGTGTCTATTTCATGTAATAAAATAAACAAATATGTTCTTTGCTGTAATGGCGAGGTGGTATTTAATTAATCTATCCTACAGTAACATAAATTTAGTGTCTCCTAGGCACATAAGTATTTCCTTAGAAAATGCCATCTTATAGCACATTTGTTTTGTCTTGCAAGTCCATATTTGTGAAGCAGAAGATATACAAATTGGGTCAGTATTTTTACATGGAGTCACGTCTCATTGTGTCCCAGAAAACTTGCATTTTACCAATGTTTCAAACCTTTTGATACCAGAGGAGAAACTATTTTCTTAAAATGGATTCAGGATTTTCCTTTTTTTCCTAAATAAAATAAAATTTTAAAAAAGTTCCGCTTGCCTAATGACTGAGAACTGCTAAGCATTAAAAACAAACACGCATTTGGTATACCATGTACTGCATACAGTATATCAGTGCAACAGCATTTTTTTTAGCTATTGCATGTATCTTATTGAAAGCAGAAGACATAAATGATAATGCAGAAACTAAACATCTGGATTTAAAAAATGCATTTCTTTTAAGTAAAGTTACAAAAAATGAAAGAGGAAAGTGAGGTTTTTTTTAGAGAAAAAAGAGGCAATGAAGTAACAGGAAGCTAAAACCAGAACTTTAAAAAATAATATATATTAAAAATATCTGATTCAGAAATGCAGACATCCTGACTAAAAGCCGCTGCAAGATTTTGTACGAAAAATCTGTTTTGTTTTCAAGATGTTGTAATTCATCCTTAATTTGTTGTCTTGCTAAAGATAGTCTAAGCACTATCATTTGAGCATAAGTTAGTGTTAAGTCTGCATTGTGATTTCTGTTTTTCAGATATTTTGAAGTCATCTGTTGATTTTCTGAGCTGCAAGACCGGTGCTGAATCATTTCAACAACTGTACTTCATGTTTCAAAAACATGTGAAAAAATTACAGTTCTTCAAAGAGAAGCAGCAGAGATCTGGTTCCACAATGGAGCGCTGGAAAAAGAACACAAAGGTGGGATGTAAGATGATACCCTCATCCTTTCATGGGGGATAATTTGTAGCTAACTTATGATGATGTCGATACACAATTTGAGGAAACGAGCATCCCACCCATTTTTCTTTGTGCGCTCCATAGAATTCACATCCTTCCATTTTTGTTTTTCGTTTCCTTGAATTGTGCCTCATAACTTATTGTCATTGCTCGTTAGCTGTTGATGTGTTACGAAGGTTGTCCAGACAGTGACACTGCGTGGAAATAGCTGAGTAGTTCAGAAGAGCGATTCATAATTCATGGTGACCTTTAATGAAATGCAAAGCTAAAGCAAGCCGCTTTTAGTTTACCACATCTGAAACAAAGTGGGAACTATTATTATCTCTCTTATCTTTGCTGTCATGATACTTAAAGATATTCTAGTGCAGAGGAAACATACCTTCACACGGCAGCCTACTTTTTTCATTGTTTTGGTGAATGGGATGCGTCATTTGAACTCTCTTTTCCCTCTGACCATCAGATTTAGGACCTGGTTGACCAGCTTTCAGCCAGGGCTGCTACATGGTTTGACAGGCAATCCTGAGAGCCACAGCATCTTTCCACCTCGCCCCTTTCTCCGGGCGGGGAAGAGATACTCCGAATGCAGCACTGTTTGCATTTTCTTTTTCCAATTCCTCCCTGTTTTCCCGAGAGCAGCAAGGAAATCCCAGATCCAATCTCCTTTCTCCTTCCTACCCCGCCAGAGCCATGCCACAGTAGCGGTTTGGGTTGCTCCAAACCAGCTGGCAAAGAAAAGCATCCATCTGACAGCCACGCGGGATGGCGAGGGGGAGCTGGAGAGGACCGCGCTCTCCGGGGTAGCTGCGTTTCGGGCAAGCCGCAATCTGGCCCTCGGTGTGCATCTGCCCGCAGCGAGGGTCTGGCAGCACCGCTGCCAGGAGAGAGCCCGCGGGAGGGCAGAAAGCGCTGGGGGCCACGTCCTCAGCTGCTGCTCCGCTCCAGCGGGACGATGAAAGCCGGTCCTGCTTTCATCAGGTGAGGAACCAAGCCTGAAGGCTAACTCAGTGAATTTTCCCCTAATCCGGTTTATCAGAGGGTGAAATTGCCCTCTCCCCCCCGCCCCAGACAAAAGTACTGGCGAGACCGAGCGCTCGCCCTTCCAGAACACGAACCCCTCCTGGAGCCTTCCCCTCCGCTCCCCGGGCTGCTCGGTGCCCCATGCCCCGCGGCTTCATGCTACTCAGCTGAGTTTTCCTCCTCCTGGTCGTGCTGGCTGCCCACCTCCCTGCAGAAGACACTGCAAACTGCGTCCCTGAGGGGGATTTTTGTCCAGGTGCCCTAGCCCAAACGACAGCTTGTGGGGCCGCGGGGGTGAAACACCGCCCGTCCAGCCTATCGAGGGACCCCGTTTTACACAGTTGGTCCTGAATGGGGAATAGATGCTCATCGAAATGACAAAAGAGGCGCTATCCTATTGCCTTACGCAGGTGGGAAACCTACTTGCGTTGGCCACATTGCTTTTAAGCAATTCCCCTAGTTCCCGCGCATAAAAATATCTGTCCCGTGAGCCTCGGATCTCCTGTGGGCAGCTCATTTGGGACATTTCACAAATCTGTCTGGTGGAGACTTACTGGATACATCTGGTTTGCTCATGTTTCTAAAACTGAGCAAAGGACTTCTTTATTTGTGACTGTTCCCTCCATTTGCATGACACGGGGTTGGTTACCCAAGAAGGGATGCCTGCCGTGCTCTAAAATGGGGAAGATTATCTGTGTGCAGCTTGACAATGAAGCTGTGTCGCAGCACCTGTTCAATCCCATTACAAAGAAAATCAGGATGGCAGGAGTAGAGACAGAGCAGAGTGCATAAGATGCAGTTTTATTCTAAGTGAAATTTAAAACCTACTACTAGAAATAAACACTTTCTTCACAATGCGGTAGTAAGGAAGGGAGAACACATTTTCCGAGCAAATTGCAAAAGTTCAGGAAATTCTTGGCTCGCTATTTGTTCCAAGTGATATAAAGGAGAAGGAAGAGACTCTATCCAGCATAAATCATATTTTTAAGAATTTCCCAATATTGCTTCCTGTCTTTGTGCTTGGGCAGCAGATTGTATACAGAAATAAAATAAATTTGCTTTATCTTTTCAGAAGAAAGTGTCTGCTATACCATTTGCTGGCTCTCGTTCGTTCGTTCATTCAAAAACAGCAGGAAAAAGGCTTTTGTATTAAGAACAGTCAAGGTCAGGGATTTTTGTTTTTGATGTTGGCTGACAGTAGCTTGACTTCTCTGACTACTATTTCCAAGTCAATCTCGGATAGCAATCTAATTGCTAGCTTACAGGGAGATATTTCACAGCTACAGGTTAGCTGCTCTGAGCACAGAACAGAAAGAGATTTCAGGACAAAAATAAAAGTCTCGTACTGTCTCAGGCCCTATTCGTGCCAATCTCAAATTAAGTTAATCGAGCCTACTAAAGGGCTGCCAAATTTGACCCTGATGCGGCAAACTCTTTTTCATGCACACTCACCTTTGGAAGCTGTACGAGCAAAAGCTTTACCTATGTGACCTGCTTTACAGAATCAGGGCCTTATACACCAGGATTTACCATACCAAATATTTATTGTCATAGCAAGCAATCAAAAATGCAGAACAATGTTGTGATTTTGTGAAAAAGAGAACCAACCTTCTGTAAGGGATGACCTGTGTGTCTGGGGCATTTTTCAAGCCACACTACGTTGACATTGCACAGTCAATTGCTCCGTCTCATTTGCAGTCAAACTACTATATTTTTAAAGCCTCAAGTTAATGGCTAAATGAAAGTAAAATAAATCATTAGCCAAAATATCTATGCCATAAAATGTCAGTATGGAAGTATGAGCACTTCTTGTTGAGTTTATTTTTCTGGCAACAGGGTGTTTTGGTGGCAGGCAGGCACAGCAGAGATGATAGAAATGTGGTGTTTATTCCCTGGTCTGTAAAACCAAGCCACCACATAAGAGTGCAACTTAATCATACATCCACTGACAACTCCTGTTTAAGCCACTCATTATCAGTCTGTGACACAGAGAGAAATTTCGCTTTCTTTTTCACCTTTTAATGTAATTCTCAAGATTTTATGAATGTATCAATTAGAGATTTCCGGTAATGGAAAGCAGGTTTCAAACTCTGGAGAAGTACAATAAATCACCAACCATATGGGCTTTTGTCATTAAAAGAAAGCCGTAATAAGACAAAAGCTGAAGTAAGTTAAAACAGCTGAACAGCGATCTGAGGCGGTCTTATGCAAAACCCGCTACCTTGGCTTGTTCACAGGCAGCTTCTTTAGAAGACTGAAAGAAAACCTTTTTCAACTCTTTATTTCTTGGCTACGTCGGAAAGCAAGCAAAGAAAAAGCCAGCTCAGTGCCGCTTTTCATGCTCTGCTTACTTTGTTTTCACATGAGATTCTGTACGCTACCTTTGTTTTTTTCCCCTAGCTTTTTAGAGGGCTCCTTGTGCAAAACAATAGAGAGTCCCGATAACAACAGGCAGTTGCTCCAAGGCCTAGTTGTTCAGCAGAATTCACTCCAAGAAACCGAGAGGGGTGTGTTCAGCCTTTTTTCCATCACCGGCCTTTACAGTTAGCAGGCCAGATGGCACGACATGGGCGCAAAAAAAAAAAAAAAAAAAAAAAGTAACGACAATAAATAATACTGCGCCTTGCAACGTGGACCGAGCTCGGTTACTTCCACTTCATCACACTGTTTGGAAGTGCCTTTGATGTATAAAAGCACCCCCTAAGATAATGAAATGCGGTGGCAGCTGGCTAATGGCTGGGAAAGTGCAAACCCTGCATTGAACTCTTCCCACCAGGCTATTCAGCACCCAGGCAATGTCAGTCTCAAGGAGACGGGGAAGAAACGGAGGTTTGTTGCTGTGCAGCTTTTGGGCTTGTGGGCAGGCTGCCGTAGGTGGGGTATTATTTGCCTTGCTGAATAGAAGTGATGTGCTCGAGGCACAGGGAAAGTTTTTACTGTCTTAACACATTAACCTTGCAGACTCTGTCCTAGAAATGTTAAATGAAGCCACAGGGTCATGCTGCTTGAAGAGACGCTGCTCTTGGGTAGACTTTAAAATGAGCTGTATTTTTTTTTTTTTTTTTTACTCCAATCCTGTCAGTCATGCAATCAGGGTTAGTTTCCTTTCGGGGAGGACTCTCTCGTGGCTCGGCTCCATGGGAAATAAAAAAATAAACACATCCAGTCCTTTCTCTCAGCTGCTCCAGGCTTAAATGTGGGGCAGGGTAAATGACAAAGATCCAAAATAGACAGCAGACACCGACAAATATGAAAACCCTATTTGTTCAGGAGCTTTGAAACAGTAGGGGATTTATTCCTTGAAAACAAAGAAAAGTTTCTGGTCTCTCCGTTAAATGATCCTGTCTTAATAATATTATAATGAGGTCTGACCTTGCAACTACTTGATTAGACGTGCACTTATCTTCATGCACGTCGTTAGTTCTGCTAACCTCAGTGCCACAGTTTGTCACCAGAAAGTTCAGAATATGCACGGACTTTGCAGGTGTGGGGCTTGCCACTGCCAAAGGCGGCAATACCCTGCCTCAGCAGAGAAGGTGCAACACGAGATTTGAAATGAGGTCTCATCATAAAAAAAGTAAATGGTGAAAATTGAATTTACCGGCATAAATATTTTGGGGAAGTAGAGATCAGCTCTGTCTTTTATTATTTGGCAGAAAAAGGATTATTTTTTTATAGTTAAATTCTGGAATATTCACGCATAATTATAAAATTCAACTTGCCAGCTGTCTAGATTCAAGGGCTGGCTTATTCTGAAATATTACTCTCCTGGGTGTTATGATCTTGCAAGCAAGGGCAGGGTCATGTATGACCAAATGGTCATGTTGTGACGCTTTTACCCCCAGAATAGAAGTCCATGATTGCCTGAGAGCTACGGTAGCCTCCGAATCTCATCGATTCAGGAGGGGGCAGAAGATTAAAAAAGGGACATTTTTGCATACTTTGTCTCAAATAAGTACTAGATCCATACTCGGGGCAAGGCTGCTGAATCTCAGTGTGTATTTTCATTGACTGTATGCCAAAGGTGTATTGATTATTGTCAGTTAGGCTAATGTGTACCGTATCCCACAGTACAGCTCTAATGTATTTCCTAAGAGTAAACATAAGTCAACGTCACCAAAACTTTCAGTGCCAAGCGGGAATAGCACTATCGAATACTAAGATTATGGCAGCAAACTTCTGATCTATTCCTTACGATCCCTTATCCTGGCAATGTGTTGTTGCTTTTTAGGAAAAGTCTTTTTGTTTCATTAGATTTGACATTCGGTAAGAAATCCCAGCCCGGGTGGATATATTGGCTCTATCAGTCAGCCTTTGACCATTCCTTCCACAGAGCTTGTTTTCTAAATCTGGTTTTGAGAGCTGTTTGTTTGACAGACTGATTCGCAGACTTACGGTTGTTTGTTTCTGACTCTTTTTGATTGCTCTGCTAATCTCTAGACTTTGGCCTCGAGGCTATTATTTATATTGCACTTTTATTGGTGTTTTTTATTTGAAACTTTGTTTTCAGTAGATTTGCGGCCCCTTTCTAAACTGCTTTTCTGATTAAATTTTGTCAAAGAGGTTGGGTGGATTGCTTTACTTTTTTTTTCCCTGTTTGTCCTCCTCCTAATCATTCAGTTGAGAACTCACCTACCTTTTGTTTGTGCCTGCCTTTGTGATTTGTTCTCAGATTAGAAGGGGCGGCTGCACAGCTTTTACTTTTATTAGTTCTTTGCAATGGGTCAGGCAAAATATTAACTACCCAGGTACTGCTCTCCCAGAACCTCGAGTGAATTACAATAGAACTCTTTCCTCCACAGTTCAGAAAAAAAATATATTTTAATTCTTCAACTGTCACTTCACGCAGGATTTTTTTGTGTGTGTCTAGATGTACCTGCTATAAGGATAGAATGAGCTTAAGTATCAGAACATAGGAAACAAGCCTGACTTTTCCGACAATTTGTCTAAACTTATTTTTGCAAGAGTTAAAGAAGTGTGAAATTCAAATCCAAATTTAGGCCCTCCAATGCCGGGAGCTCAGTGGGATAAATGCAGGCATCCAGTATTTCCTGAGCATACGGCTTTCCAAGGCGTTGTGGTTCTTAGCTTTTTGATTCTTTGAGCTTTATCTACCACAAAATGTAGTTTGGTTCTTTTTAGATCTGCTAATAAAGTGGCTTCTGTCTTGATTTGGGTGATTTACAAAGTTTTACTATTTCTCAGTTATTGAGCGTTCTGCTTGTTTACATTTACTGCTGACCGCTTGGTCAATGCCTTATCCTTAAAGGGGAGCCAGCTCTCCTACAATTTACTTACAATAATCTCTCATGTGGGGCTTTCTTCCTACTAATACTTTTCCAAAATGTGTTTTGTTTTTCTTTTGGCCTCAGTGGTAGGTGGGGAGGAGGGAGAGGGGTGGAATATGCAATAGATTAAGCTAAGCTCCCCAAAGACCGATTATTCATACCAAATTTCAGTTCTTCTTTTACAAATTTTAGGTTACTAGGTTTCAATTTCTCAAACTTGAGGCTCCAAAACCTTGGCTGAGCAAGAAGCTGAATGGCCACAATGACAGCTAAAGCCAACGGTCTCTGCGAGCCCTTCAGTTTTTCAGGAATTGGAGGGGATGTTCAGAACTGGAGCTTCAATCAGGAGAGAGTTAAGTGCAGAACGCTGCTGATGGTAAACACTTAAGTGCCTAATATTTTGGATTCCAAATTAACTGATGCACAATTAGGGGGTTATTTTGAAAATGTAGTTCTTGGCAAAGAATGATAACAGTGTAATATACTAGCCAATACTGAATTTGTCCATGCCCAAGTCTGTGTGTCTACATAACGTGTGCTGAGGGCTGATAAAGAAGATAGTTAAACTGGTTTTCCTGTTAACCATTGCTATTTCTTTGTATACTGTGCTGAATGGTTATGTACCACCTAGTGGGACCCTGGTTATTGAATTTTGTTTTTTCTAATTATGGCATGTTTTACAACAGGCAGTATATGTCTGGTGATTGAGATGTGTTCATCTCCTGAGCGATCCCACTCCTGATACGCTAAACCAGGTTACAATTTCTCTCACTTCTTCACATTTCAGCTACCAGCAGTGGGTCTGCTTCACTCCTTCTTTTTAGGCTGAATGCTTAGGTTATTCCCTCAGCTCTACGCTGGCTCTTTTAACCTCATTTCTGTCCAGTTCTGTATAAGTATTTGCCTCACATGTTTCAAAGGCACATTAACATTCATCATTCTCCTGACTCACGCTTTCTAACCTCCTGGCTGAATGGTTTTCTGGGTTCGTTTCCATTGCTCATACTTTGTGAATTTTTGGCCGTTTCAATTTGCATTTTTATCAGTCCTCTCAACCATCCATCTTTAGCTTTTATAATGTGTTAAGTGATTCTTTTGACATCTGGGGTTGCTGAAGCGACACATGGGATGGATCCCACTCTCTTTTCAGGCCGACGTGGTGATGGTCTCTTGAGGTCCTTTTAATGAAACCTCCACTTTCTGGACTGCAGCCTGAGCTCATTCCAAGCTCCATTTCGTTCCGCTGCAGGTTCCACTAGCGCAGTGTTTCTTTGAACCACCGAAGCTGTTATATTAATAATTGGATTATAAGAATAGTGAGTTGTTTGATCCTTTGTGTGCTTTTGATGCTAATTCTACTTTAGGGTTTGGTTTTGTTTTGTTTTAACACAAATATACCTTAAATAAAGTTAGTTTCCTAAGATATGCACGGATTTGCTTCAGCAGATCAGGCCCCATTCTCTACATTCATTTTGAGTTTTGTCTCCCAGCCAGAGTCTGTCAGAGGTGCATGGCATTTGAGAGAGATTTTTCTGTCTCTCAGGAGTGAGATTCAACATCTGCTGTAGGACTGACTTCAAAGGGTTTCTCCCAGTGCCACCTCTGTGGAAATTTAGCATACTTACACTGGCAAATCTATGAGTGACTATAGTACAGCGTCTTATCTGCTGGAGTCCACAAAGCATTTGATAGTCTTCTTCAAAAACAATGCATTTAGGTGGTTCATTTCCAAAGGAAAAAAGTCAGAAAAGCATAATTTCTAGCCTACAGTAAAAAAGAAAAACAGAATGTTTTGTGGATTAATTTTTTTTTTTTAAATCATCCTGACTGCCTTTTCTCAGCAGTGTGGTAGTGTACTTTTGAGCCACCAGGTCAGAGTTTCTCCTGGAAATGCGTGGTAATTGCCTTTGAGCTCCAGAGTGCTCCAGAGCAGACCTGCCCTCTCCAGGAGAAGTCTTTGAGGGTATTTCCATTGCTCTGATCTATTCAAAGTGGGTTGCTGGAAATCTCTGGGCTTGCTGCCAGAAGAAATGGGATTGATTGGAAGACCCTCTGTGCTGCAAGAAACTGCAAGCAGAATTCTTTGAGAGGACTTATTACCAGTAAAATGTAGGCACTCTCAAAGTGAGAACAAAGTAAAACTACCAGTGTCAGCTAGAAGAAGGAGGAAAGGAGGAAAGAAATGAAAAAACTTAGTGTGTAGTTGATAATTAATCTGTAAGGTGCTGCAGACTGCACTTAGCCTTTGTAGTATCTAGAAAGAAAAAGATGTCATCTACGATCACACATATTCCCCTGTACTTCCATCAGAAGGTTGTTTAGGCCTTACATCTTCAAAGATTTGTGCACATATTTAATCTTACTGAATTTTCAAATGGTAAAATTAAGCATGTAGGTCAATCTTTGCAGGAACAAGATGTGCACTTTTTTTCCCAAAGTGCACGTCAGCCAAACTAAACTGCAACAAAAAATCAGGGAGTGTTTCCAAACCATTGTGCGTAGACTTGTTTGGAGGGGTTCCTGAATTGCATCTCTCTCAGATTTCACTGATACTCCTGAGTATCAGGAGTGCGATGGATACGCATGATTTTATTTGAGTTATCTCAAGTGCTTTACAGTGAACCAAATTTCCATTTTCCAGTAACTGAGTTTTCAAGAGGAAAAAAATTAGTCTTACTCACTCGTGACAAAACACGGAAAACACACTCATTTGGGAGAAAAAAATGAAATCTTATAAAAATCTGCTTTGATTAAGAAACCAAAGCATTTTATTAGGAGGCAAGGTGGAAACGGGATGACTATTTGGGTGGAATAGCTCAGGTTTTGTGGGTCTGCAAAGATCTTTCTTGATGAAATGTGCCCATATGAAATTTTCCAAAATAGTTATCTGCCTTGGATGGAATATTTCTGGAAAAAAACTTTAAAGGCAAAGTAGTTAAGTCTCTTCTGAAAGCCACTTTTAAGAGAAAAGATGTTTTTCTTAATAAAAAGGCAAACCCCCTCAACCTTTCAATGAATTAATTGGGGAACACTTGCAACTCTACAGGTCTGAAATCACATTCTGAAACCTGACAAGGTTTTTTATTTTTAAGGAATTTTCTTTTTGCCGCCTTCTCCTTTGGACAAATTGACTGGTGTTGGACAACCTGAACATTTAAAAAAATTGCTTCGTATGTGCTCTGCTGAGACTTGTTACATTTTGGCGGCTAAATTCTCAGAAAATGGGAAAAAGACAAAGCAAAAGGGGAAAAAATAAAAAAGGAGATCAAGGAGAAAAATAAGATAAAGGAGATAAAGGAGGAGAAAGAGAAAAAGAAGATAAAGGAGAAAAAGAAGATAAAGGAGAAAAAGAAGAAAAAGGAAAAAAAGGAGAAAAAGAAATCTGTCATACGCAGACATATGCTAGCTCCAGTGTGCCTTGCTTAAATCAGGACTTTCTCTGGTGCTGCTTCTCCCGGTTGAAGGGTGTTACCTGGGTGCCGGGAGCTCTTGTAGAAGGTAAGGAGACTGCTCGTGGCTGCTCAGGTGGTCTGGAAGAGGAGTTAATTTGCTTTGTATGAGGAGTGATCAAGAGCTAAGGTTCAAGCCCGGTGGTAGTAGGGGGTTACTTACTAAGATAAGGATCATGAAGGATGAGCTGGGAATGCTTCGTGGTGGAAAGAGAGTAGAAACATGAGGGTCTGGGAGAGTGAGACCAAAAGAGAGGCTGTGGGGAAATCTAGGAAATTAATAGGGAAAGCTGGATTGGGAATGAAGGGTATTTGCATGGAAAATGTTGGGAAGACTGCAACTGTGAATGGGATAGGAGGGAATGCTTGGGCCTTGGATAAGGAGGCTGAGGTGGGAAGGCTGGGACTGGGAGAAAAAAGTAGACGGCATAGGGAAGAGAGGGACGGGAGCAGGGCAGTTTGGGCAGGACAGATAGGTCAGGACAAGAGCATATGGTCTTCTCCTGTGCATACCCCTATCCGCAGCCTGGAACGAAATGCCAGTTTCTTCACTGGCAGCAAACGTCTGTGAAATTCACTGCCAGATTAGGTGCCCATTCTTCTTTAGTTTAATCAACCTTCAAAAAGGAAGTATGAAATAGAATTTGAAATAGCTGCTTGTTGAGTCCACTGCGCACACTGAGGCAGGGTGGAGGAGGGCAGGGAAGAAATGTGTGGTCATAAAATTAAGACTATACCTGAGTGCATTCGCATAAGCAGGCTGGATTGATGTTGCCCAAGCAGCTTTCATTCTGGCATTTCCAACCTTTTGAATGCTGATTCTGCAACTTTGGTGTAGTTTTAATGCACTTTAACTATATATGAATAGAAAACAGTAGAGATGTGGCACAAAAGGCCATATGGCTGGTCAGAATTAATTATCTACAGATCTAGCTCGTGATTGGGGAGGCTCCGCAGTACGCCTTTTCCTTTCAACTCTTGTTATTTCATATATTCATTTAATTTAACAATAAGAAACTGAAAACATCACAATGTGGAGTGAGGAAAGCTTTTTAATACCGTTTGATTGTTTGCCAAAGTTTTTTGCAAGTGTTCCTGTTAGGACATATTATTATGTACTATATACAGCATATTTATATTCTTACAACATGTTTAAACTTCTCAGTTATAAATTTCTTGTATGTCTAGAATTGCCTGGGAAAGCAAACCTGCACAACCTGCCCTTGTCCTTCTTCCTTGGCAAGGTCGATGCACCTTTTGCCAGGTTGGTGGGATCTTGAAGACAAGGTCAGAACTCCACGGCAGACTGCAAACGGGTGTGTTTACAGGGGAATGGGAGAAATTCAGAGAGGAAAGCAGAATGATTTATGTGAGATGAAAAGATAGAAAAGTGATAGTAAGAGATCAAAGTATGTTGATTCAGTTGTATAATTTGGCCTCAAGACTAATAAACACAGGTTACAGTTCACCAGGGGGATTTTTTTTCTGCTAGCCTGTTCTCCTCCCAACCGGAGAGGAGGGAAGGGGGATGGGAAAGAAAGCAATTCTCCGATCTACCTTGTTTTCATTTCTACCAAGCTAAAGCAGAGCTCAAATGGGGAGTATTGGAGCATAGCTGTGTGACATGCTCCTTTCCCTGCCTGTCTTTAATTCTTCTTTTTCGTCCTCTTTTGGAAGAGGTTGTAGTAAACTCTATTAAGTATTAATGTTTATCACACAATGAATTTTGGATTTTTTCATCAAAAATAAGGCAAGTTCCTCAAGATGCTTTTCGTGGTGAAAAACGACAAAAAGTGTAAATGGGAATACTTATATGATCCTTTATGTTTTAGTGCTAGAAGTATGTGAACAGTGAAATTGCAGAAGTTCAGAAATGCCAATAGGAATGCACTTCATTGTTTCTTCCTCAACAAGTTCCTACATGCACCTTTTACCACAGAAGGGAGATTTCCTCCTTGTGTCCTTGCCCAGGACTAAAAAAAAAAGAAAGCAAAAAACCTCCCTACGTTAAGTTCAGGACAAAAGGAAATAAATTGTCCGTAGGGAGGCTGGTGCATAGTTCCTTAAATTCCTGTTCCCACTGAAGTCTCTGGGAACTTTCTGATGATTTAAAGCATGGCCAGGATTTCTCCACTGATGATGAAATCTTGGCCTTCTAATTCTTTGGAAAGTTAGTTTTATTCTTCACTTTCTCTCATCAAGGGGTTTCTAGAACAACTTTGTGCTGCAACACCATCCAACATTTACTTATGGTGTGGACCCACAGGGCCTGATGGTGTATTGTCCTGTAGCTATTTTCAGCAGTTGCAAATGGTTAAGGAACATTGCCTTAAGAGAGTGAAGGTGTGCTACAGGCATTGACCCTCCATGAACTGTTTACAACGTGCACAAAGCAACAGGTAATTCAGCAGTGTTGTTCTCATAAGGAGCTCTTCTTCCCTTGCCAAGATATTGGCTGTCCTCTTGGAGCATCACTACATTGCAGGTTCACCCTATGTCATTGTTCAAACAACACACGTAAATAATAGATGTTTTTGTTCATTGGCCCAAATCTGAAAAGCTAGAGGGGAGTGCGAGAAGAGTCTGAGTCAAGCAGAAAAGAAACTATTCACATTTTAAGCTAAATTCAAAACCTTTGATTTAACTTGTGGGATCTTCACCACCTTTTTCCCTGTCAGCTGGACTGTTTTAAAGCAAAAAATGTTATTTCAAAAGGAAAAGTAAAAATTTCCTTTAAAAAGTATTAAAATAAACATTTCACCTCTTCCAAACAAGCCCTTCAATTTTAAAATGTCAAAATGGAAATGTCACTAGTCACTATTTAAATGTTTTCCTATTACTTTTTAGTCTCTCTCCCATCAGATAGGTAAAGCCTGAATTATTTTTTTCCCTTAAATTCCCTGGGAGTTGTGGGGAGACAGAAATATATTCATCATGTATACTTGGCCCAGCTATAAAACTAAATAATCACTGAAGCATCTTCTGCTTGGGTATTGAGAAGCATGAGATCTATTATTTGCATTTCAACCTCTGTATATCATAGGCTGGTGCTGCTTGCATATAATTCAACCTTCTCTTGCTCAGAGTGGAAAAACCTTGACAGAAGTTTGGGTGACTGACTTGCTGCTTCCTTCCATTCTCACTGCATTCTTTCCCACAGTGTGAATGCTTATTTTGGTGTAATTTGGGATTTGGAGTAGTTTGGTTTGGAAGGGACTTTTAAAAGTCATCTAGTTCCAACGCCCCTGCAACGAGCAGGGACATCATCAACTAGATCAGGTTGCTCAGAGCCCCGTCCAGCCTGGCCTTGAATGTCCCGAGGGATGGGGCATCTACCACCTCTCTGGGCAACCTGGGCCAGGGTTTCACCACCCTCATCGTAAAAAATGTCTTCTTTATATCTAGTCTGAATCTACCCTCTTTTCGTTTAAAACCATTACCCCTTGTCCTATGGCTACAGGCCCTGTTAAGAAGTCTGTTCCCATCTTTCTTATCAGCCCTCTTTAAGTACTGAAAGGCTGCTATAAGGTCTCCCTGGAGCCTTCTCTTCTCCAGGCTGAACAACCCCAACTCTCCCAGCCTGTCCTCATAGGAGAGGTGCTCCAGCCCTCTGATCATTTTTATGGACCAGCTCCAACAGGTCCGAGTCTTTCCCGTGCTGAGGACCCCAGAACTGGACGCAGTACTGCAGGGGGGGTCTCACCAGAGCGGAGCAGAGGGGCAGAATCCCCTCCCTCGACCTGCTGGTCACGCTCCTTCTGATGCAGCCCAGGATACGGTTGGCTTTCTGGGCTGCGAGCGCACATTGCCGGCTCATGTCCAGCTTTTCATCCACCAGTACCTCCAAGTCCTTCTTGGCAGGGTTGCTCTCAATCCCTTCATCCCCCAGCCTGTGTTGATATCAGGGGTTGCCCCAACCCAGGTGCAGGACCTTGCACTTGGCCCTGTTGAACCTTATGAAGTTCCCACGGGCCCACTTCTTGAGCTTGTCCAGGTCCCTCTGGACGGCATCCCATCCCTCAGGCATGTCAGCCGCACCACTCAGCTTGATGTCATCTGCAAACTTGCTGAGGGTGCACTCGTCTATGTAATGGATGAAGATATTAAATGGTACGGGCCCAGGACAGACCCCTGAGGGACACCACTTGTCACTGATCTCCATCTGTACATTGAGCCGTTGACCACTACCCTCTATTTAGGATATTAGTCTTATAAAGGCTGGAAACTATGATCTTTTGAAAAAGCTCTATTTACATGAGATGGGCCCATTAATGTATCTTTATGCCTATTTGCATCCTTCCTGGGTAATCTGTAAAAATAGCTGCTTTCTTCCCACCAGAAATTCCTGTTCTGTGAGGTGTATTCTTCTCCACTCTCCTTTATCCAAAATACTAATACTAATACTTTTATCCAAAAATGCTAATTTAATTTCTAGGTATCTTACTTCCTGCAATAATGGAAAGCTCCTCAAGTATCTTACTACGCCTGCTACTGTTTACTATATCAGTTCCACATGCTATTATGATTTCCTGTAAGAGGAGATGAATAGATGAGTTCTGCAGTGAAATCAGGGGAAAAAAAGTAAAAAGAAAAGCCTGACCAGTGCTTTTAAAGAGAGTAATATCAATGGAAAAATGTTAAATTGGTTCCACAGTACAAGTGTTAGATGTAAAATCTTGCTCTAGCACAGGCTCCTGACTTTCTCTTTGGTTTTCTGGCCAGCGACGGATGTTGTTTCTGCCACCTGTTTGAAGACAATTGGACAACTGGGACCATGGAATGATGTCCAGTTGCCTTTTTTAGACTATGAATAGGGCTTTTGAATTTGGCTGTGCTGAGCAGTTTGGGGCTGAATCACTCTGTAGACTTGCCAGAGAAAGCGTTTAGCCTATGGACATGAGCCAAAGCCCACTGAATCTCACAGCAAGGCTCTTTTTGGCTTCGGTGGGCTCTGGCTCACGCGCTATATGAATGACAATTTCTTCTCTGGAATTATCAAAAATTTCTCATTTTTAGTTTCTGTTTTTCTTTTCCCAAAGAGTCTCCCCTGTATTTTTCAGTTTGAACTATTGCCGCCTGGCTCTGCTCTTCCCTTCCCCGCATGGGATGTTAGGGCTGATGGTAATGTGGATGCTCCGTCATGAAAAAGTCAGGGGCAAGGAGCCATCTCAGAGCTCAGCTGCCTGAACTGCTCTGTACCCACTGTCCACTTTTACTTGCTTTTCATTTCTGAATGTGTGCTATTTTGAAACGCCTCAAATACCGTTGGATTCCAAGCTATTTTGGACATGAGCATGTCATTTCCCTTCCCTCTGCTGCAATCACAGTTGGATCCTGCAGGCATTTCCCATAACAGGCCTCAGTTATCAACGGCAGGAGTTTTAGTGTATTTCCCTTCGCAAAGACTTTTGTTGCCAGATGGGAGTTGTTAGTTGTTTATATCGGGCTATGAGTAATGCCCTTTTGCTAGCACTGTACACAATGTTTTTTCTTCTGACATTTATTCCTTCTGTTGTTATACAATGTTAGCTTTGCAAGTTATAAAGAACAACCTTTTTCCCTCAGGTGTCCTTTTGTGTGCTTTTTGCTCATTTTTTGAGATTCTTTCTCTTCCAATTTCAAAGGTAAAAAGAATAGATAAAAATAGAAAAATGAACAACAAGCGTAGAGACCTTTCCCAGTCTGCTACTCAGTGCTGTGAATTGATGCTAAACATAGATTTGTGGGTCCACTTTCAGGTTTCTCAAATTCCATTTCTTTTTGAGTCTCCTTTACATCTGTTATAGGACCCTGCTTCCATGCTGTTTTCCTTGGCTCTGTGGGGCACAACCTAAATTTTACCAGCTCCCAGCACTTCCATTAAATGGTGCGGCGAGCCCTTTCTCTGCAGACCTCACTCCATCATAATTCATTCAATAAGACCTTATCCTGCAGGCCATTGAGCATGTTCTGTGAGAAGAGCCCTCAACCCATGCTGATTCTTAGTATTGACTCTCAGTATTTGGTCCATCAGCCTGAAGTCTTATCTTGATAATGAAAACTGTCCGTGATAACTTTAGCACCTCTCTCGTGCTCTTTCATTTCACAGATAGATGAAAACTTTTATCCTTCCATCTGCTTGCTTCCCAACTTTTTTCTGCCTTTTTATTCCAACAAAGTTGGCTTTAGCATGACAGTATAGACTGTCTGTAAGGCACTATACATGCTGTAATGGTGTCAAAACCGTGTAGACACCTTCAGAGCCAAATTATCATACTTGTGCTACAGTTCTGCATAGAAGACAGAGAGATATGCCAATCCCAAGCCCTCCAGAAGGCTTTGGACAGCCCATGCCTACCACACTATTTCCCTGTGTTGCTTCTTGCACGTAGATGTATAAAAAATCCGCTCCAAAAGCCCACTGTCAGGAAATCTCCCAATTTCACACAGTTCCTCAGGGACCTATGGATCAGGGTCCCTGTAGACCTGCCAAGAAGATGTGTCTCTTTGACCTTCCATGCTGGCTAAACAGTTTCACGTTTTTTAAGTTTACGAACCTGTACAACTTTCCCACCAGAAGCACATAACCCGTTGCAGTAAACTAGAACCTCCCCAGCTTGCTCTTGCTCTCGTCAGTTATCTTTCACATACCTCTTAGAAATAGTGTTTAACAACTGTAAAAGCTCTTAACCGTAAATATATGGGTAACATCTGCACTGTGCACTCTATAATGATAGTTATTTTAGGAGAAACTTGGCAGAACTTCTAATCGGATCCTAATTATATGTTTGCCCTTTTGCCTTTAGCCACCACTTTGGAGTCTCCCCCTACTTAGGACTGTGGAAGCGTTTGTGAGAACATACAAAGAAATAGATGACTGTTGTCAAGACTCTGCTTTCTCTCCAGCACTAACTCAGCCATGGAGAAAAATAAAGGAAAAAATATGCCCTCAGGCGTGCTTTCCTTGATGCATATAAATTCAGGTCCCTCGAAAATATTTATCTGTAAATAAACAGCTTGGTTTAGTCTTGTTTCTCAAGGTTATCTGGTTGCAGGGTATAGCTTGCGCTTGGTAATAAGTGAAAAACAAGTTTGATCACTGGAATTCTGTTATTTTCATCTGCAATATTATGCAAGATCAAGGTAACAACTTTTGTTGCCAGCTGGAGCTGCAGGGTAACAGGCTGCTGCTGGTTTTCCCTGTAGACAACAGTAAAGAACACATTTTATGTCAAGTAATTGCACTAACAGGTGCCGTTGAGCAACTGTGTTTTGGTTGCGACACTGTTGTGGCTCAGTGCTTACCACAAATGTTTATATATAAAAAAAATTCAGTTCTGCTTTTAAATTCCTATTCAACTGACAAGAAAGAAGAGGGTAAACAAGGGTGAAGCAATAACTACAGTTTAAAAGCTAGAAAGCCTCCTTCCCACTTCTGGTGGGTGAATACCACCGTCCTATCACGAGTCTTTCCTTGAACGTTTATCGCAGCAACCGTAAGCCGGCATCCAGCGCTGACAACATTAAGACCCGTAAGAACTGGGTGAGATGCTTGCAGTGAGATAGATACGTGCTGAAGTGATTAGGTCACATATTTAGGGAATAATGTCGTTTCATGCCCCGAACGCTGGACACGGACTGCTGCGCGTGCAGTGGGTGCTCTTCCTCCCTGCCTTCCTCCCGTGCTCGACCCTGCAGGAGGGGCAGTCGGCGCGAGGTGCGGCAAAGGGAGTGCTGGAAGCACAGCACTTGGGAGTCCAGAGCGTTTAGGGAGTAAAGAAATGGTGGTGAGCTTGGAGAAGGTTCCTCCTGGTCTTGTGAACCTGGGTAAGCTAACCTGCTAAAACCGTCACCTCGTTCGTGCCAGGCTCATGACAGTGTTTAGTTTGAGCTTTTCAAAACCGTGGACAGCTGGGGAGGAGGGCACTCCAAATAAGTGTATGAGCTGAAATACTCCATGCCTGAGCTGAAAACCTCGCGTGAGCTGCCCCAAGGGTGTGTTTACAGTGTTGTAGGTATATACAGTGATGTAATGGGACTGATATAAGATCTCCTAAAGACGGATTCTCCAAATCAAAAATTAACCATCTGAAAACGGGACCAGTGGCTTTAGCTATCTCCTTAGTGTCCCCATGAAATCAATGCACACCTTATACTGTCTAACCTAGATGTCTATTCCAAAATTCAATGTATCTCTTTTTGGAAGCCAAACACGTATGCCTGCATCCTGCCAAATGCATCCAACCTAAAAGACATCAGCTCCTCCTAACAAACACACTGAGAGCAGTCTGGAGACAGTGCAGGAATCCAACAGTGTCTTGCTTGCTTTGTCTAGCACCTCCACCTCTCTGTCTTCCTACATCTTGTGCCTACAGTCTCCATGCCTTGCTGGTCTGCCTTAGCTTCTTCCTCAAAGCTTCTTTCTTGCTTTTATCATGGGTAGATGACTTCTGCAAGGACTGCAATATTTGACAAGGCCTCCTTCCCATGTTTTCCTCGGCATCCATCTTCTCTGTCTTTTCCTTCTTAGAGGACACTGTGTTTGCTCACTTGTGGGGCTTCCTCCCAACCCTCCAATTGCTCCCTTTCCTCCGTGCATACCCACTAACTTATTTTGCTGAGCTTTTCAATCTTACTGATTTCTTTTCACTCTAAAGCCAATGACTCTCAATCCAATTACCGTATCTTAATTTACTGTTTATCATCGCTACACTAAATGTACACATGCATGTTCTGAGCCATAGCCGAGGCAAGCGTATATACTGTTTCCTAAACTTCAGTGAATATGAGTTAAGATAATTCACATTACTTCACATAGTCTAGGGTTAAAGAGTGCTCACAGTAATGAACCCTAAATTTGACTCATTCTATATTTTGGCACCCTAAGACTTCCCTGTTCTCATTCCCTCCACCTTTAATTCCTTCTCTCTGTGATTAGTAATTTTCTTTTCCTTTGGACTGGTGTAATAGCCATAGTGCTATGCAGGTATCTTTCTGAATGGGTTATTTTAGCTCAGTTTTGAAGATGGAGCTAAATTAATCCATGACTTTTCCATGTTACGCTGTCACACTTTGTACCACCAGAAGAGCAGATGACTATTCTGTCTGAAACAAACATTAGAGTAATCTCACAGAGGCTTCCAGGGGGATTCATCCTGGCTCCATCACAGGGTGCTGTGAAGCTTCTCCACGTCCTTGGCTGTAAAATGCCACTCCCAGCCCTCTTGCTTCCATGCTTGTGAGAATGAAAAACTTTTTCATGGTATGGAGCAATGCTTTCAGTTTGGGCACTCTTTTTAATTTGTTTTCCCAAGGAAATATACCCCCGCACTTTTACTAACAGCTGTTTATATGCATGGTTGTGGAGGAGTCCCCTTGCTCTTGTCTGCTCAGTGTCTTTGTTGCCCTTAGAGCACTCTTGTATCATGTTATAGACAGATTACCATTGCTTGGTACTCTTCAGAACACAGTGTTTTACAGTGTCTTCGTAAAATCCCTTTCTTACACAATGCCCATGCTACAGGCATCAATAACATTCATATTTTTATCTCTTCATCTTCCTTTTTTTTTTTGTAAACAGCTCAATGAAACCACCGAAGTTGGCACGTGTTTCAACTGAATAGCCACAGCATTGCAGTGCTGTGCAATACTTTCCCCATCCTCTCCCCGTACCCCAGATGTCACGTTCCCTTACACTGACACATCTAAAATGTGGTTGGATACTACTGGCAGAAACTAAGATGGGAAACAGTTGAGAACCACTTTCTACCAGGACAACATGGCTGTATCCAACGGGGTACTGAGGGCATTACTTACCTGCTCACGTCAGCGTTTCTGGCAGGGGAAGTCATGGTTGAGCAGTGAACCATAGTGCCCTTAAAAGGGCTTTCCTCGTTTGGGGCTCTCCAAAAGATTTTGGGCAACTTCAGGCTACGAAGACCTCTTCTGTATGATATAGTTTGACTTGGTCATTTTTGGGCACTTGATTGGTCTTAAGAAGATTTTTATTTTTGCGTGTAATAAGGCTAATGTGGACACAACATGGTAGTACATCTTTTTCGAGTTCTTACAACTGCTACTTGCTTTCAGCTTTGCAGGGGCAATCTAATGCTTCAGACTGGGCTATTCTGTTGAACTTCTAAAAATTGCCCTCTCCTGCTGTCAGCCAGCAGGTTCTTGGGACCTGCCTTTGGGTGCCATTCCCACGGCTGCACAGTTGCCCTGGGCACAGCAGTGAGGACATCCCAGCTCGCGGCATGCGCAGCACCCCTCGTCAAACTGCAAACCAGGCAAGTTCACTAGAAATAAAAAAAAATCTGTATTTACAGAAAAGCTTGCAAGACATTTGGATAAAACTGGGGCCGTGGAGCGATTAATGGACCGAGATGAGGAGAAAGGGTATAAATTTCATCATTTAACGCCAAATTTCATGTAAAGGTCCTGAGGGATTATCTGAATGCGAAGCTCAAGCTTAAACTTGTGAGACTATATGAAATTAAAACAAACAAACAAAAGTGATGGTACACTTGGGATAGAGTAAGTTGTTTCAGCCCCTTATTGCATTTCCCCATACTGAGAGGGCTTGCTCGCTGCGGCAGTGGCGCGGCAGCTGCCATCTCACTGCAGAGCACCGCAGACGGTGACGAGAAGAGACAAACTCTGATCTTCTTTTGATGAGTTTCTGGGCTTTCTTCTTTCTGCCATTCACATAGCACGGGAGATAAAACAGCCTGATGGAAAGGGAGCATTTTCATCTATCATTTTGTTAAGCAAAATACCCACGGATTATAACTCATTTTTTTTATAAAAAATGATTATAACTCATGTGTTTTATTGAAAACACAGGTGAAGGACAAGAGGTGATTTACTTTGGTGAAGTCAAAGGAGAACTGTTAGTTCCTGCAGCAGGAAACCACCTCCTACAGAAAGAAGGTTGCAGGATAACATCTGAGCTGGAGCTGGGACTACTGAGGGTCAGAAGGAGCATTGAAAGGCAGGGAGGGAGCAAGGCAGAGCTGTGTCTGGCACAAACTGCTGGTTTTGGGGAGGTGTCATCAGCTCCGGGTTTCTCCAGGTGGGAGCAGGGCAGGGTGGGACATGGGTCACCTGTGGGAGAAGCCCAGAGGCTGGTGCTGCTTCAGCCGCCCGGGCAGCAGGACGCCCTGGGTGATGCCAGCCTGTTACCCGCTCCTCAGCCCCGTGGAGGCAATGGCAGCTGTCACTGAGCTTGCTTCAGATACCAAAACTGCTTCAGATGATGCCATGGACGGTATGGCACATCAGACCCTGGCCAGAGGGCTGCTGTGTGCTCTCATATGCCCACTGTCCCCACTAAGGCTTTCTGTCACAACTGAAAACTACCAGAGGGGGAAAAAAATGCTCTTTTCTCTTTGGTAAAAAAAGATCTAGGCAAGCAGTATCACATGTATTCCCTCAAATATTAATAAAAAAATAATAATTCCGGTGGAAAACAGCTTCTGTTACCAGGAGTTCGCCACCTGAGTTGAAATCCATCCGAAGACTATTTTCTTTGAGAGATCATCTCACGTGTTCCTGATTACTGCTCATATTTATGATGCTTAGAAAAAAAAAGAGGTGTCTTCACTGCCTGCGACTTGGCTCTGCCGGCCCCAGGACACGTGCTTGTGTGCTGAGTATCTCCCCATCCGTGGGGGTACACAGTGTTGCTGGCAGTGGGGCGGTTGTGGTCTGCGAGGATGAATGCTTTTTCTCTCCCCGGTGACAGTTGTGGTTGCTGAGGGGCTCCTGTTTGCTTTAAAATCATGTGGTGAGGCTGGTGGTGGTGGTAGAAGGGAAGAGAAGGAGGGGAGGGATCTTTTGCCCAAAAGAAGGTAGTTACTATTTAACTACACAGATTCGCTGCCGCACACCTTTGTGTAAGAAGTTCACAAACTTCCTGCAAATGCTGTTGCTGGGAAAGGGGAGTCTGCTTAAACCATCCGCCTGTTTTTCTCCTTCTGGCTGCAGAATGAGCATTTGCTATTCCTTTTCTGGAAGTGCTCCTTACCTGCCCCCGAGAAGAAATGTTTGCCCCTGCCCTGCACCAGCACTTTTGCAGTCCCTTCCAAAATTTCCTTGGAAGGAGCAGGACTTGGCTCTTACTCGGGAGGAGTGGCTCAGCACTTTTTAGACCCGTTGTTCTTTAACTGAAAGACTTTTTCCTATCAGAAGATAAAGCTGTTGCATGGCCACCCTTTCTGCCTGCAGACTGGAATTATAAAGGGATGGCTCCAATGTTTTGCTCATGTCTTCCCACATCCACAAAGGTTGTTAAAAATTAGCTCCCAGTCAGGAACTATTCAGATACTTATCTTAATGTTTAAACAGCTGTTTTCCTATCGGTGTCCTTCCCCATGGTGTATTCCCACAAACTGTCTGCTTTCATTGTTGTGCAGGGTAGAAACAGAAGCTGACCGTCAGCAGCCTGCCGGTAAAACATCAACTGGAGCAGTAACAACCAGATATCCTGGCATGATGCAATCCATAGAAATTACTCTGAGATGTTAACTTGGGGCTGGGCGGGGAGGGGAATAGCAGATGCACCTTCCTCATGTTTAAAATATAGATGGCATTTAAGACTTTTAACTGTTTTCTTAAAACCTGATTTGATTTTCCATTATTTTCTGAATCTTAAATTCCAGCCAAAGACATCCCTGAGCTAAGAAGAAACAAATAATTTTTCCATCAGAGTCTCGGAGAGATGAAAATTTCAGGGGTTTTTATTCATACAGCTACAACCGCAGCAGAGCTTCTTGCTCTCCCCTCCTTCCTCTCTCCTCCTGCCAAGTCTGCTGTTACAGAAAGCGATGCCAGGCTGACACGGTAGGTTTGATTCTGCTCTCACGGACAGTGATGATGTGTTAGGAGGAATGCTGTGAGGGCCTGAAAGTCTATATCGCTCTGGAAATTAAAAGTTGAGGGCTATGACTGCAGCTGGATTACAGCTCTTCCTGAAAACCGAGAATGTGGAAAGCAATGAACACAGATGCTAATTTCCTGGGAAAGAGGGAGGAGGTTTATGTTTCTATACCTATATATGTGGGAAGAAAGTTCATTTGAAGTATATGAACATTGAACCAAATCTTTTTCCCTCCTCTCATGAAAGTTCTCCTGCTAACACTGGGGCAACTATTTGTCCCAGGTAGCAAGTGGGAAGGAATTGCACCTGGTGTCGTGTCAGAGCACTCGTGTGCTCAGATTTGCTCACAGCAGAATCGGTGCGAGTGCTGCTGTTATGAAAGCAGCAGCGAGGAGTGCTGCAATCCAGCACAGCTCTGAGGCTGGCTGCCCCTTGTCAGGTGATACAGAAATCAGGAAGGATTCACATTTTCTCATCCACTCACATGAGAGATAATGGCAATGACGTTTTGTTCTTTGCCCTGCTTTTAGCACTAATTTGCTTTAACTCTTTAACTTTACTTAGCTCTCTGATAGCTAGTTCATTTTTGATAAATAAAACCTCATTTTTATCTTGATCAAGTCATTTTTTATACCGATTGCTGGGCTTAAAATGCTATAGGTCTCTGCATGAATCACCAAAAGACAGAAGACATCTCAGATTTCATGGCTGTTTACGGTAGGGCTAATATCAAGTCCTTTAGCCAGCAAAAAACATTAGCTCAGAACTGAGAGGACTAGAAAAAATTACTTTGCCTGATTAGCTTTAAGCTGGCATGTCTGAAAACATCAAACAAGCATCAGCCTGCTTTCAAAATTTGTTTCCAGTTATAGAAAATGACCTTCTTGATTCCCAGCAGCATCACATCCTAACTTAAAAAAGAGCTGCACTTTCCTCACATCCATAAAGGTGCCCCCCAGACTCTGATGTGTTGGATAACACTGCTGGAGACCCCTGCTGAAATCCTCCCATCCGTGTTAAGAGGGATAGGGAATCAGAATGATCTCCCATCCGCCCTCAGATCCAACCTTTTCTGCAGCAGGGTCTCCTGATAGACACAAGTTGTCCTTGAGGTGAAGAATATTCCTTCAGCTGGCAATATTCTGGCATTGGAACGGTCCGCGTTGTCCCGAACGCCAGGAATTTTCAAATGGATTTGCAGATGAGGACATCCCAGGATATTCTGATGGAGTCCCTCTTCATCTGTACATGACATAAGACAAAACATGTACTGGTAGCACAGCAGAGAGGTGATGGGTGGCCTTCTCTGAGCCCCAAGTAGAGGCAGAGCACAGACCTGCCGGCCCAGGCAGATCTATCAACCAAACTGGGAGACACCATCTCCCAGAGTGTTTCTTTTCTCCCTGCCGTCCTCCTGTGAGAAGAGACAGTCCTCTAGGACCAGAAGTAGCAAGACATCTCTGCCAGACAGGGAATATTGAGTATGGCAATGACAAGGGTCCAAGGTCCCAGCGCAGAAGATGCAGAGGCAGGAGGATTTTCCCCGCAAGCCTTCACTTACTTGGGCTTGCTCGGGCTCTCACTAGGGGAGGTAGGAGGCAAGTTGTTGTTAACTGCAGGGGGAGGTAGGAAATTATTCAAGACTAAGGAAATACGAAATTAAAATGATTAGGTGTTTCCTTTCGGGGCTATCAAACCCAGCAGCGCTGCTTTAAACTAGGTAATCTTCTCTCCAGCCTGTGCAGCAATTTCAAACAGGTGACTTTAGCTCCTACAGATTTCAGCAGACTGAATTCATATAAAGAGGCAAGGACCAAGAATATTCCAGCAGTTTACACAGTGTAGAACAAGCATCTAGTGGTTTTTTACCGTGGCTATTCTGTGTATTTATTTTTCATTCCCCTTGGCAAAAGTATCAATGAACAGAATTTTAGAACCAAGACATGAATTCACTTCTCTCAGGCTCTTTACAACCGATATTCTGATATTTACCCAGTCAGGATAACCAGGTCAATTGTTTTTGGCACAAATCCATAAGCATCAGTTCCTCTGTCTGGTAAATGCTGGTTTTGTAGCAATCGGCGGGGCTGCTGTCTAGTCCACTTCCAAAACATCCTGGTAGAAAACAAGGAGCAGATTTAGCAAAATAGCCAAGTTCACTCAGAGCAAAAGCAATCATTTGAGGCAGGTCATTTCCATACGCACATGTAAGAGTCCAGTGAACTGGTAAAAACATCTGCAAAAGCAATAAACAGCTCCAATTTACAATAGGTGGAATTCCCTCCAGTGCCATAGTTTAAAAGTGGGACCCATAATATATAGTTTGACAGCAACCTTCAGCACGAAGGGAAATTTTATCCTATGACCTTTGGCCTTATCCTTAAAATTTATCTGTCAAACTTAGCTATAACATCCAATATTTAATTTGACTGAATATAACTGCTTTATATGTTGTGTGTGGTGACAGTTCTGATGAGTTATCGGAAGTGCAATGCCTAATGCAATCAGTTCTCAATGAATTAATAATGCTAAATCTGTAATGAATTTATAATCATCATATAGATATCAATACAAAAATAAGACTATGAGCTTGCCAAGCTTAGAAGGATGTCTGCTTTAAATTTTGGCCCTGAAAAGTGAGCAGAACTCTTTTGATAGTAACCTGCTGTACTTCAAACGCCCAAGCAAATGCTTACAAAATTAGTTTTCTGAGACACTTTGTACATTTTTTTTCCTTGAAAACAGTTATCAGATTTTAGGCTACAAAAGTTGTCAAAGGATGAAATATATCCATGTTCCAAGGACTATAAAAAGGGCTGGTTTGCATTTTAATTTTAGGTATAGTATCAAAATACGCTTGAGTTCTGTATTTGCACTAGTAATCTAATAATCTAAATCATGCTTACATGATGCTGGACTTGAAATTGGCCATTACAACTCAGGAAAGAGATCTTAGAGTTGCTGTTGCCAAAATCAACTCAGTGTGCAGCATGGCCAAATAAGCCCTCAAAATGTTGGGCATCATCAGGAAGGATATTGAGAACAGGACAGGAGGTACGATTTTCTGCTATTCTAAACCTGATGTGTCCCCGTCTTGCGTACCATGTGCCATCCTGGTCTCTGCATCTCAAGAAGGATTTAGTGAAGGTGGAGAAGGTACAGAAAAGGGCAGCTACAGTGATCAAGAGGATGGAGCAGATGCCTTAAGAGAAGAGAATAAAAAATCTGCGACTGTTTAGTTTGGAAAACAGAAGGTTGAGGTTTGTCATAAAATGAAGGTGGCGGATATACTGAGTGTGGAACTGTGGGCCTGTGCTACTTGGTGAAATTAGTAGAGGACCAGCTTCAAGTTAGTAAAAGGAAGGATTTCTTTTTTCCATTGGGCAGCAAACTTCTGGAACTCGCTGAGATGTTATCAGCAGATTCAGAAAGGGATAAGACACATTTGTGAATATTAGAGGCAATAGGCAAGGAGTTGTCCTCCAGCACCCCCAACAAGGGGAAAGGAGAGAAGAATGTGTCTTCACTCTCATGCACTTCCCAAATAGCATCTGGGTTTTTTCAGTGTTGAAAAAGAATACTGTGCAACATGCACCAGTGGTCTGACTCAGTAGGCACTTGTTACAGTTTTATGCTGTATGGCTGCTCTCTGTGCTGAAGAGGATTTTTGTGCTAGTTGTATGACCCTTTTTTAAGGGAGAGACTGAACAAGCTGACAGCACGACAGGGTGGGTTACTGAAATAGTAGCTGGAACTTTTCCCTCCAGGAAAGGTGAACACTCCTGGAAACACTGAGAAATTTTTACTAAGAACAGATTTTCCCCCACTTTCTCACCATTGTTTTGAAACGATAAGGAGTGATACATAAACCATCCAAACGTAAGGAGAGAGATGTCACAATACCGTATGTCTCCATAAAATCCAGATAAAAGCGTAACCTGTGTGAGTAGACAAGTCCTTACAGAGTATTTCCCTTCGTGTTCTCTTTTCACTTTTCATGTATCTGTCCCAATTTTGGTAGGTTAATAACACTCTGTCTGCAAGTCCTTAACTTTCATTTGCCATCTCTTGTAAAAGTCATCCAGCCTCATCTCCCTGAATCTCAAAGCAGCCTGGTGAAAGGTTGTTGCCTATCCTTCGCATAAGACGAAGAGTGCAACCTGAAGAGTGAAGTAGCCTAGCACATGGGTACTTGTTAAAATCTTCATTCCTCAAATCCATCTCATGGTAACATTTCCAGACCTTTATCCTTGCACTTCAGACTTGTCAGAATTGAAGAGACAATAACTCATTGTTTCTGGACAAATAAATTCACACTATCCTGTTGTGTGAATCCTATAGGCAGCATGAGAGCTACCAGAGTGTGAATTGTTTGCTTATAGGTTTTTTTCATACAGGGGCTGCACATGGCCTTTCCCTTTTTTTTCCCTCCTGCACACTGTACCACTTACTAAATAGAGGTCGATCATCCTAGACTTTTCTCCCAGCTGCCCCGTAAATAATAAATAATAAACAATGCTGTGTGAAGCTAGGCATGAAGGATATTGGTGGTTTGCCATTAATCTTTCAAGCAGCAGCTAGATATCTCCGGCCAGTTGCTGTTTGCTAGGTGAATTTTATGGTTCTCTTACTGGATACTGTGTTTGCGTTCATACGTGTGTGGGGACTGCTAAAGCTCATTTCAGGTGAGATGCTTGTGGGTTTTGCTGAGAGTGACCAGCTGAAGGCAACACAGTGAGCTACCAGTGCAGCTGACCTGGATTCTTAACATTTGCTATGTTTTTTCAGACTTTTGCCAAAGACCCTAGATTTTGCAGCTTCCTATTTCCAGCCTGGTGCCAAGTACTATTCAACTCTTTCTCTCTCAGGAGAAACCCAGAGCTGTGAATCTGCATGCCATTACTCCCAATTGCAAATATCCTTACACAGTCTATGGTTCAGTGATGCAGAAGTCGTAGTCTATGGTCTATGTCTACGCAGTAAAGAAATATTTGAGAAATTAAGTTCAAAAGAGAACAGTTCACTGTTCTGAGCCAAAGGTGTCTCAAAAATAAAAACCATATTCATAAAGGCTGGACCTTCATATATGAAATTTCTTGTAGTGTTCACACCGCTAGTGGAAAATAGCAGGTGACCTGCAAATTGAAATTAAGTTAGAAACCACTACAGTGTTCTTCCTGTTTGGTTGGAGGTTTTTTTGGTTTTTTTTTTGTTTTCATTGTTTTGGTTGCTGCTAACCAAGCCATTAGATCATTCTGCTTTTTGTGTAATAATGTTGACAAATTAGTAGAAATAGTTACACTATCAGCAGTGGGGGGGGTGTGGAGCACTCCTGGAGGCCCTAGGCAGACCCCAGTGCCCACTAACATTACTGATCCCGTTCTTCAGGCTTCCCGAGGCAACTTTTGCCACAGCTGAGAAGGAGAGTAGTAACAGGACTCTAAGGTATGTCCGTGGTAGAGCAGCTGTCAAAGTGTCATGCTATGTGTTGTGTATTTACTAGGTAGGTCTGCCAAGAGCTGGCACGCTGAAGAGATAAATCTGCGATTCTTGGAGCAATGCAACACAGCGGCCTCAGAGAAAAGATCTCTGGGTTGAAGCAGGGCAGCTGCTGCAGCCCTTCGCTTTCCAGGTGCAGGATGCTTTTCACAGGGATGTTTGTGTGACCCAGAGGCAGTTAAGAATGTGATACGGTCTCTGCTGGTGCATGAACTGAACTTTTGTTTGCTGTTTGGCCAACTCCTACCTTCGGATATGTCTTTGGACATGCTATCTCAAACGGCAGTAGATCCAATGACTGCAGAAAGCGGCCATCTGGACGCTGCAGGTGAGATTTATCCCTTAGCCAAAGCTAACATGAATCTCAGACTCATGCCTTTCTTTGGGATTTCAGTGGGGCTTTGCAGAGCCAGCTCCAAAAAAAAAAAAAAAATTAAAAAATTGCTTCCTGGCAGAAAGCAGAGCTAGAGGCAGGGTGGACGAGGGACGGAGACATGCGGGGAGTGCTGTGGAGAGCCGGCTTGCTGCTCTCACCGCTGCCAGGAGGGCAAGGGGTGGCCGTGCCGGCTTCTGACAGACATCCACCCTGGCTTTCTCCCTGGCTTTGCAAAGGGAGCAGACACAGCTGGCTCCAGCACAGCTGAAGCTGCCAGGGATGTTTTGTTGCTGCCCACAGTTACCGCGAGACTTTGTTCACGGCGAGAGCTCGCCGGGGTGCTCCGGCTCGGAGGTAGCCCTTCTCGCAAGGGTGAATCTCTTCTTGGCCGGGCGCAGGTGCTCGATCCGCGTCATCTGTGGAAGGATTTCACAGCGCTGAGGTTTTGTTTGCCTTTCTGAGCTTAAGTTTTGCCGTTTCTGAGAAGTGTCATTTCCTCTTTAGTGTTGTCATTCTGCAGAACGACTCATGACCACCTTCTGTGTGGGTGCAGGCGCCGGACCACGACTTGCAAGATCCGAGCTCATTTCCTGCATCAAGCCACAGATTTTTATGCATAACCTTAGGAAGTTACTACAGCTCATCCAGGCATCACTTTCCCACTTGCGCGTAGCTTTCCACTTCAGTGGAGATTGCTGCAGTAGCTCAACTTAGATGTGAACGTCTAACAGAGTAAGTCATGGTGAAGAAACTATGGTTACTCAAATTATTATTTGAAAAAAATGTTCGCAGTAACGGCTGGGTAAAATTTCAAGCAGTTAAACAGCAAAAGTCAGAGCGCAGCTTGGAGCAGCAGATCAGGCTTGGTGTGAGCACTGCTTGTTTCACTGCAAACTGTTACAGCTCCAGGAGGTTTTTCCCCCCCACTTCTTCCCAGTTAAACCCTAGAAGTTGGAACCAGTCATGGCAATGCGAGCTGCTGACAGTTTAGCAACAGTGTGTCTGTCCCTCCTTGCCAAGACCAATTAGATTCAAATGTTGCAAACTTTTCCAAGAGAATTAATGGATCAGCACTAAGCAGCGGTGCACAAGAACTGCACAAAGGCAGTTGGGGCTTTATTAATTGCAATGGAAAAGTAGACAAGTGCAGTGGAAGAAGGCAGGCATTCGGGGCCATGTGACACCGGGAGCAACTGGAAGAAACGCCTCGGTTAGTGGGCCAAACTGGTGGTGTTACGACCCTGGGAGCCTGTTAGATAATATGTTTGCAGTTTCCCAAGATACCCTGTCTCCCTCTCACTTTGTTTGCTTTCCCTTCCTTTCTGCTGGCTGGATCTGACCCTCCGTGTCTCCTCCCTTCCCCAGTAGCAAAGTCCATATTCTTTACACGTGCTGCTCGTTATTCGGAGATATAGGGCCAGATTGCTGGCCCTCAGCGATGCCATCCCAAGTGCATCCTCCTGTTAGCGTCTGCAGCAAAATGCACGCTGCATGAGTGGAGCAATCAAGCGTACGTGGCCAGGGAAGGGATGAGGAGCCGTATGTGCAGCGGCTTCAAGTGGAAGCCATCTCCCTGGCTCAGAAAGCCCTGCTCGTTTCTCCACCTTTGGATGCTGGTGCTGGTTGGGTGGATGCAGGGTAAAATCCTGCTCAACTACACCACGGGCAAGTCAATCGCTGGCCTTGCTGGAAAGAAGATGAGGCCCATCTTACTCAAGTCATTGTGTCTACCTATAAAACTTAAAGGTTTTGGACCATGGTGATTTTTCTGAGCTGTATCTATGGAGAAGGCTTGTGTCGGGGCAAATATACAGTCCTCAAGATATAAAGCAACATCTTGCTCGCTGAGGTAAATATTTTTGGTGGAGAGAAGGAGTGAGGATTCATAGCTAACAAACTATTTTTAACAACATCTCAATTTTGAGGAACGCTTTTCTTGAAAGCATTTCAAATCACTCCACAAATGAGGCTGTGAAAATTTTTATGTAGGGAGATTTGCCCTAGCTCTACGAACAAGGTGGGACAAGAACAGAGCTCATCTGAAACTTACTGCAGGTGCCACCCCACCGCCCGCTGGTGGGAAGATGTCACTAAGCATTCAGCATTGAAAAGCCTCCTTAGAAAGGGTACAAATTTTGCTCATATTTTAAAAAATGCCTAATTATTTGAGATATCACAGTTCTGGCTAAACCCAAAGTGAGCAACGTTTAAGAGGCCCGACTTTCCGAAAGGCCTTACAGTCATTCTCAGAAAAATTTTGTTCTCTTGTCAGATATGCAAAAGAGGAGGTACTCAGATTCGGGAATTGCATGTGAAAATTTGGGCCAAGTCAGACATTTAGAAAATTAACATGAAAAGAGAAGTTAGTGGTTAAAAAATGTGGAAAACAGTCCTTTTTGACTGCACCATTTTTGAAAGCATCCTCAGACTGGACAAGGCACTGCTGGCAAAATACAATCTGTAAAACAGCAAGAGCAAGTCAGCTGATAGTATTCTATTACTCTTTTTACGAGAGGTATGCTGAATAACTAGCAGCAAAACAAACCACAGAATTATGCCTTTATGGCATGAGAAATGTTGCCCCAAGGAAATTAAAAGCTGCACACAATTGCAAATGTTAATTCCCACCTCAGATACTGTGAAAAGACCCTTGAGTTCCCCTTTGGCAGAGCTTCAGTTTCCAGAGGAGTTTTTGTGCGTGCGCAGCAGTGCCCTGGTAGACACATCTGGGTCTGTGCCCTGCTTGTACCTGCTCAGCAGGAATGTAAACAAGGCAGAGACACGGTTGCTTTTAGCTATTTGATCTCTTCAAATCAGCCAAGGAGAAATGATAACAGTGTTTCTTCTGTCTCTACGCTGTGTGTGCATGTTTTGTGGCAGAGGAAGGAAATTGTGCTTTTCGCAGGTGAGCTCAAGAACAGAGAATAAACTCCTTGTGACTCAGAGAAATGAGAAGTAAAATGAAGCAAAGGTTAAATCTGCAAAAGTGCCATTCATTCACTACGAATGAAGCTGTGGCAATCCCTGAGCAAAAGCATCCAAGACAGATAACGTGACTGCAGTCATGTATGTTGGCTTTTATTTGTCTTGCCTGGTTAAAGCTCTCATGCTAGCCATGTTGCCCAAGAATCGATATGGAAAGGTCAGATACATTGCTTAGGTGAGAAGAGAGTGACACCGGGGCATTTCAGCCTGTTGCAAATGCCTATCGGACCAAAAACTGCAGAGCATTTGCGGGGAGCCCATCTCCTCAAGCCCATTAATGGTCTCTCGGTGCTGCTACGCTTGTTGTTTCTTGTTTGAACTGTGTCCTAATGTTCGAAGGAAGGCTGTGAGTGAGGACGTCTATGGCCCATTTCTAGGTTTGGTTACTGTCTACTTTTGAAAAACTTCAGGTTTTCTTGTCTCTGATCCTCAGATTCTCAGTAATTACAGAGATGTCACTGTACATGTGCATGTATATATGTGTGGCCATAACAAGACTGTTGTTACTCTTTGCAAAGCACCTTTACCTTTCTGGAAGAGCTAGAAAAATGTCAGGTATTTTACCTCTTTGATGGGAGCAGTGCAGGAAATACAGCTGCCAGCTGCTGTTTCACAGCTGTGGATTTCTCCACCGTGCCAGTGCTATGCTAGTAATTAAAATGACAGGTAAACAGTATCCATGTCTGTTTTCTAAGCCCAGCAATGAGCAAACTCTATATTGACCATGTTAGAACGGCATGAACTGTGTTGACCCTTGCCTGCACCACTACACCTGACTCTTGGGAATGTGATGTACTTAATTATTGTTGTTATTTGGAACAGAGGGTTTGATTAATGCATGGTTAGTGAGAAATATCACATGTCCTTCCGTGAGCATAGAACCATATTCTTATTCCTGCAAAGGCACAAGAACTTCTCTCCCTTCCAGTGGGAATCCTGCCATTTATTTGATTACAGGCAGGATGAAACCCTGCAATAGGTCAAACTGGGAAGTTCAGGAGTAGAATTCAGCACACGTTTAAGCATTCGCAGGTGTGGGGTCCAAGTTCCCTATGTGCTACCACAATAGCTTGTTTTTGAGGGGGCTGGGGAAGAGGAGAAAGCACGTGCGGCTTTGTTTCTCCAGTGCTGCCACATGAGAAGAAGTGGCTGAGTTCCCCCTGTCAGGTGGAGAACAGTTGGTGTAAGTTATACAGCAGAACAGCTGATTCCATGAAATGTATCTCAGAATTAGTTAACCCAAGAGCGAGCACAGCCTGTGGTTTAATGACAACTGAGTGAAGGTTCGCACTGTACTAATAACATCCTGTATCTCTGTGGCGGTGATGTGGTGTATGCACACGTACTCCTTTGCAGCCAATAACTTCTCATCAGATTTTCACACTGGCTGATTTGGCTGTTATTTAACAAGTGTGTTTTCCTGTTCCTGCCACAGGTTTATTTTTGTTGCTGTTGTTGCAGTAGTAAAATCATCTCTGATATTCTGAGAAATTCTTCATAGCGCTGCTAATGTTTTGCTTGATGTTTTGCTGAAATAGGATGTGCTGGGATTTTTTAAATGCCACATGTGTTCTCAAAGTGCATTTATTTAATTGGCGTACAGTGCTGGATTGGATTCAGTACCTACGCAAGTATTAGCTAGGTACAAAGCTGCACGGGTTGTCAGAACGTACTTGAAAAAGAAATGTTAGTTCAGGTTCCTATAGCGGAACGGTGACAAGCTCTGATGATGTGGGAGGTAGCACAGCAGGGTAATACCCAGGGCAAATCAAAGACACAGGCCCTGCTGGGTGGTGCAAAACACGAGCAGAAGCCAAGGAAGACTTCTGTTCTGTGGAAAAAGTCCTACTTTTGGAGACCTTTCACCCTGAATAAGAACAAAATGAATAACGTTACATCTCCTATAACATGTCTGATCTCATGCCCATTGGATTGCTTATGCATAGGTAAACACTTTCTTTATAGTATATGTTTTGTATATAACATGCAAATAATGAAACCCAGCTTTTCCACAGAGCCTTTTATCACAGATATCAATGTACTTAATCAGTGAGATCATATACCATTCCCATTTCATGGGCTGGGGAATGGAGAAACAGAAATAAAATGGCTTGTCATACAGGCCAGAAGTGCAGTGGCAAAACCCTGAACAGAATTTAGATTTCATTTACTGTAGCCCAGTGGCCTATTTGCTAGGAGTTCTTGGCTCCATATTTTGCATTATGAAAATATAAAAATGTGGAGCAATGGTATTAAAATACCAGAAATGACTCAAAGAAAATTGATAGACAAATGTAAAAAAAAAAAAAAATTGGAAATAAAATGTTTTCTGAAAGGAAGCACAAGTGATCTATTCAAGTGTGACTGTCACATTCCACACTGCTTTTTTTCCTAAAACAATCTCTGATCTGCATTCCTGTATGTAGTGCCAGTATTGAAAGATCTGTATTTTACCAATGGAAAAAAAAAACCCAAACAACCCTGAAATTTTTTGACCAACTTAATTTGCTCTAGAGGAGGGAAAGGAAAGCATGCAAATCCAATAGGACTCCTGAAAGGCCAATTATTGGTTTTTTTCCTTTTCTTTTTTTCTTTCATTTAGTGCATTTTACAAATGTGTTGTAGGCTCAGTTTATAGTAAGAACACATCTTATCTGACAAATGGTAACTGATGCAATATGATTTAAAAGTCTCCCCCATCATGCAGAAATTAAAATCCTCTCCCCAGGGACATTCCCCAAAACATAAAGCAGAAAATTCCTTCTCATTAAAACATTTTGTTGTGTGAAAAATGACAATGAGCCATAAAATCTGGAGGGAAATGATTACTGAACACTGACATATGCTCAACAATTTCAATACCAGAACGCGTGGAGGCTGTCAATTGCACTTCGAGCCAGGGAAATAGGTTTCTTGATCTTGTCTGGATGGAGGGCAATTTAAAGAGATGTTGCTAACAGAGTAGTTAGGCCCTGAAAGCCTGTTTTCAAAATAGCAGTGGGAGATCCAGCAGCCAACAATATGAAGGTGCCAGTTTGTTTTGTTTGCAAAAGCATGTCTTACTGTCCCTTTACTACCCTGGCAAGCTCTTTTCTTAAAACTGATGAGAATAATTGTCTCCAACATTATTATTATGTACAAAAATGGCATGAAAAGAAGATAAAGGTTGCCTACTCAGGCACTCAGAAGTTAGAAAATAATGGGATTACTGTTGCCTTGACAACATTTCTCTCTCTTTCCCCTGCCCCCAGTTTCATTCTTGGAAATGGCTAAACCACTTTGCTGAAACTCTGTCAAATAATTAAATAAAAGATTCAGCCGTGGGGAGGCACCTGGCATGGAAAACTTCCTCCTGCCCTCCCCCAGAGTCCGACAAAACCATAAACAGCTGAAAAACAGGGTTTGATGATGAGAAGAACCAGGTAGCACCACGTACCTTGATGGTACCAGTAGCTCCATCTGCACCTTCCCTTTTAATCTAATTTACACTACACACATCCCCGAGGGCCACATTTGGTGCGCGCCCTTTCGTGCTGCAAGAGGTAAGACCATGGAAACAGCAGCAGCAGCCACGCAGGACCCTCGGTTTCTTTCAGCTACCCCGGGAGGGTGGGCTTTCCACCCGGGAAAGTGAAGACTAGGTGGGATCGAAGCGGGCTGCACTGATGCCGGAGGCAGAGCTTTGGCGTTTTTAGCGCTATGCGTCATGCTCGAGTGACCCACGTTCAACCCAAATTGAGGCGCCTGGCAAATGGAAGGAGCTCTGCCTCTCTGGAGAGCATCGGAGGGTCTGCAGAGGTCCCGAGCCGGCAGACCCTGAGGGCAGGGGACAGAGCCCGGTGACACCCAGTGCGTCATCTCTAGCTGAGCTCCAAATGAGATCAGGCAAGAGACTGATAAACGGCCCTGCCTTGTCAACACTGCCGTCATTAGCGCCGTTATCACCCAGCAAATGGGAACGTGAAGGAATTTGTATCCCTGCCCTCGCCAAAGCCGGAGAGCAACTGGGAACAGAAGCCGTGGAGCAACTGGGAACAGAAGCCGTGGAGGTGACTGTGTTTGCTCATACCGCTCACATTCTGCTGCAAAGAAGCTCAGTGTTTCGTTTGTAACCAAAGGGACTTTGTAGCTTATTATAAAACATTATGCCATGGTTCATTTTTTCAGACTGATTGAATTTATGATGAGGTTTCTTTCAAAGAAGGGACAGAACATTTCAGCACACGCTGGCATGGCTGAAACACTGGTGCAAAGCCCAGAAATACTGTTACGCTCCTTTCCTCATGCAACCTGTTGGAGCTAACAGGGCACCCAAAAATGTCAGGTAAAGTAGCACGCATAGGGCTTGGAAGTGGACGCGGCTGACCAGCAGGGTTTGTGACAAGTCTTCTGACAGCACTGTGAGGAGAGGGAGCACTGTGGTTTATTCAAAAGCTGAGTACTCTGGGAGAAAAAAAGAATCACTGAATTTGCATTTAATGACATGTATTTAAAACCCAAAACAATTGCAGCTGCATTAATTTTTCTTCCTTTTCTTTTGCTTGGAGCTCAGTCAGCCCTCGCTTGTTGCTTCGGATTCCCACTGACGGTCTTTCTGACTCAAATCAGAGCCCCCCCGGCAGCCCCTCCATTTACCTCCGTGCACAACCAGCAGTGTCGGTGGTGTTTCATCAGCCCAGAGACTGGTCGATCAGGCCCATCAAGTCCTGCTCGGCAATCTGTACTCAGCTAAGGGGTACCAATAATTGGCCCCACAGGTCCTAACTGGTGTGTTTGTGAAAATTATCTAAAGTCACAAGCAAAGTCACCCATGTCTGACTCATATAAGGTGACTGTGTGGCTCATTCCTGTGTTGGGAGTGCTGGATGATATGGCTGTCCATGACCTCAGACAGAGAACTATGGTCTTCTGGTTCAAAAGCACCTACTTCAATTAGATATTTTGTTAATTTGTCAACCTCAATATTCTACGAGAGGTGTTTAATTTCAAGGGAGGAAACCTAAGGGCATTCGATATGTCTTGTTTCTGCAGCTCTGAACTAACCCTTTTTTGTCAGGTAACACCTGGTGCTTTTGTCAGTGCTGAGTAGTACTTTTAAGTTTTGAAGTCTAAAATCCTTGGATCGGTTATGCGTGGATGCAAGACAATAAAACACCATATTTTCCGTTGGTCACTATCTGCCCTCAGTCCCTGCCCCTCTCATGCACTCATGTCAAAAGAAGACAGTGTTCTGCTTTCCAAGCAAAGTATTAAAGAGTGTTATTCTCTGTCTAAAATACCTTATTTATAAATATGGAAGTGTTAGGAAATGTGCACTATGTTAAGGTCAGGTGGCAGCTTGTGTAATACAAGGGAGCAACCTCAACAGAGCAGTGCAGACATACACCAGCTAAAGATCTTCCCTATAAATTGATGGTTAATAAATATGGAATAACAAGTATTTGTCCAGGAACACCAGACTAGTAACAGCTGCTATAAAGAGGAACTAGTTATTCAAACTCCCCCAAATACATACGTGTGCTGTCCTGCATTTTATCGCAGAGAGATGGACGATTGCTCTATAGGTCCTGCTGGCCAAAACCCCATTCCTCCCACAAAGGAGAAGGATCTGAAGCTGAATTATCTCTGACGTTGGTATTCCATATTCCTTTCAACACAGTGACAGTTTTGAAAGCATAATGCAGTTTGGTCTTGCATGACAACAATTTTTGCAGCAGAGTAACACATGAAAAATCTAAATCATGCTGGAAATTTGAAAGGAAAATCCATTTGATTGGGACATATAGCCTGGGAAATGCTCTCTCAGTTGTATTTCACGTCAATAAAAGCTTCTCTTGATTTGATTTGTGTGTAGCAAAGCTTTACCAGAGAGATTACAGGAAGTCTTGCTGCAGAATTGAGGCTGAGACATAGGTGGTAGATCTATAAGGGTGGATAAGCATTTTCAACCAGAATATTACTGGAAAAATAGTTGTTTTTTCTAAAATTATTTTCCTCAACCATGACTTCTGTCAGGGAGGACAACAGTGCAGCATTTAAGGGCACCCAGCAGCACTGAATGCCACCACAAAGCAAAACACTGTTTACACTGAAGGGGAAAAATAAATGACCCGGTTAAAATCTGGGCAGGAAACTAGGTGTAACCTCCTGCTCTTCCGAAGTAAAAACGATAAGAGCTTTGATGAGCAGACATAGCAAACAAGGCCTTGGCTTTATGTCTCCTCCAGGCGCCAACACCTCACGCCGTACGGTCGGTCGCCCATCACGGTGCAGCGCAGCCCGTCCTTCGGTCCTGGCTCGGGGGACGATTTGGGGCTCCGAGTCACCCCGCTCCTCCCTGCAGCCCTCCCGGGGGGAACGGGCTGGCAGGAGGGAGACGTCCACCCTCCCACAAGCACCATTCTTACTTCTTCTGGATAGCTTTCCCTTCCACATCCCGCTCATCTTCTCTCTTCTTCGGTTTCTTTCCCATTTTGAGATTTTGTGATCCCTTTTTCATGGTTAGCCCACCCCTCCTTTCCTTGTGATTCTCCAGCTGGGGCTCAGCATTCACGCAGGCAGAGGACCTGCCGGGGGGGCTGGGAATGAGATGGGTGATGCTGCTACCCTGGAGAGCCGTTGCTCGGGGAGGTCCGTCTTTTCTGCCGCTCTTCTGCCTGACTCCATACCTGAGGTTCCCTGCCTGGAAGAGCCCAAGCCCGGTTTCTTTGTGTGGGGCTAAAATCATTGAGGTGCACTTCAGTATTGAAGGGATTTGGGAACAATTACCCATCTGTTGTTAAGTCTAGTGGCAATTCTGTTTCACAGCCTGTTATCATTTTGTCGTGGTTTAACCCCAGCCAGCAACTAAGCACCACGCAGCAGCTCACTCACTCCCCCCCACCCAGTGGGATGGGGGAGAAAATCGGGAAAAGAAGTAAAACCCGTGGGTTGAGATAAGAATGGTTTAATAGAACAGAAAAGAAGAAACTAATAATGATAATGATAACACTAATAAAATGACAACAGTAATAATGAAAGTATTGGAATGTACAAACGATGCGCAGTGCAATTGCTCACCATCCGCCGATCGACACCCAGCCAGTCCCCGAGCGGCGATCCCCCACCCCCACTCCCCCCAGTTTCTGTACTGGGCATGACATCACATGGTATGGAATACCCCTTTGGCCAGTTTGGGTCAGGTGCCCTGTCTGTGTCCTGTGCCAACTTCTTGTGCCCCTCCAGCTTTCTTGCTGGCTGGGCATGAGAAGCTGAAAAATCCTTGACTTTAGTCTAAACACTACTGAGCAACAACTGAAAACATCAGCGTTATCAACATTCTTCGCTCTGAACTCAAAACATAGCACTGTACCAGCTACTAGGAAGACAGTTAACTCTATCCCAGCTGAAACCAGGACACATTTGTACCCTGGTTATTATCATAACTGAATAGGTAACTCCGGCTAGTCTTTGAACTCCCAGCTCTTTGTTACCATCTCCCAGCTAAGAGGCAGTTACCCGCCATATAATCGCTCTTAATGTGTCTGAGAGCAAAGTCACGCAAATTTAAATTGCTGCTGAAGGTTTGCTTGTTCGACTTTGTCCTCAAAGGGGCAAGGAGTGTTTGGACAGTCAGTCATGCCTGTCAGCTGGGAGGAAGTAAACACCCTCTGGGAAACAGTTGGGAGCAGATTTTAAGCCTCTTTTCCAGTGCCCTGGCCATGTGGCTGCTCCATATCCGCATCGGTGCAAAGTCAGCGGGGCTAGATCGGATCACCGCCGTCTGCCGCACTTTGCACGCAGAGCGGGGAGGGCTGTAGGCACCATTGCCCGCAGCGGGGAGGTGGGTTGGGAGGCTGCTCCTTCCCGAATTCCCAACCTGCGGCCATGGGCACCTCGCGGGGCTCCCACTGCCGTTTGGGCTGCGGGAGGTTGGAGCTCAGGTGAGCCCAGGAGTGCTGCCCAAGGGGTGGCTGGGTGGTCCCCGCTCGCTCCCAGGGAAGACAGGGAATGTGGTGGAACCGGCAGCCCCGTGGCTGGCAGAGGTTCCCTGTTGCAGCGTGATCCCGAGCAGTGGGGCAAGGGAAAGGTCTCTGCCCCAGCGCCGCTCCGCTCCTTGGTGCTGCATTTCATGAGTCGGACAGGCTCTTCCCATCTCTTGCAGGCAAAGCTCCAAGCTGGAAAACGTCCTGTCCTGGTGGTGGTTGGCAGTTTCCCTCCCGCTCTGTCAGCTAACCAGAGATGCGCTTCCCTTGGGAAGGCAGGTAGGATCACCACCCAACGGGGTGGTCCCACACAGCAGAGGCTAAATCCAAATATAAAAAGCAAGGGTGCATTCAACGTAGTTATCCAGGGTCTTAAGGAAGCTGGAAGAGAGTGAGCCATTAATTCAGTTGTAAGGCTGAGCCTCTTGAAAGATATTTGAAGGATTTCTTCTTGTACAGTTGCAATAAAAACCTTTTTTCAATATGCACAGTCTGCTTTTGCTGCAGTGTGTCTTACCTCCCTTTGTCTTTTACTGTCAGGAATCTTCAAGCACCTAATTCTGCTCTGACAGATCTGATTTCTCAGAAAAAGTATACAAGTACACATCTCACCTGCATCTGAGGAACAATCCCACCTCATCCGTCAACAAAAAGAAATTGCGATAGCCTGCAAGAAAGTATAGACTACACCATTTGCTTTCCTGAAATTCAAGTGCAAACTGAAATTCTCAGATGAATTTGAGCAGATTCTTACTTTTGTCACAGGAACCAAAGATCTGAAGCCTGTCAAGGCCAGTTAGGCGGTTATTGACTTCAGAGCACTTTGAATTGGCTCTACAAATAGCACCATTAGCCCAAGTGGCCCAAGCACCTCTTCTGTCGGCGTGCCTTCAGCGATCTGTCTACATTCCTCTGAAGATGCAAGTTCAGCTTTGCTCTCATTTACTCCTGGGTGAAGGTGAGATCACAATGTATTTATTTTTAGATGTACTGTACCTACATTAATACAAAATGTACCTTTCGTTTCACACACACATAGAGAAGAGGAAGTGGAGCACTCCGCCAAACACACTGAAGTTTCTTGCCATTTATCAGCAATGTGAGAGAAGAAATAATCCATTTTATGTTTTATTGTGTTTGTTTGTCATCCGATTTAGTACTCGTCTGTCATGGCTAATTACTTTAAAAGAATTCTAGTCCTAGGTCACAAAATCTATGAATAAAAGATGTTCACGTACACCATCCAGGCCAGGTGTCACAACTCAGTGCAGATACCTCACAAAAAAATACTTCTGATTTTAACTACTATGTGAGTGGATATGCCGATTACATAAAAAAATCAATAAAATATTAATCAGATAAAGCAAGACAGCAGGTGGCCAAAGATATCAACAAGGCATATGTCTGTACAACGCAAACGTCTCCCTGCAAACAGGAGGGGCACGCTCATGGTATCACTAGATGTACCATATCACTGAAACAGCCCAAGTCACCAAAGTGTCACCATGCAAAGCTGTTTAATTTTTTAAGCAAGAGTAGGTACATTTTCTATTTAATCCTCTTAAGGACTGACTGGTCCTGCTTCCCTTCTGGAAACACACAGGCAGGTCAGTAGGGTTTTTATCTGCCTGAGGTGGGCAAGACTGAAGTCATTGAGGGCAATGTACTGAGATAAGACAAAGCAAAGCAAAACAAAACAAAATTTATGCTTCTTCTCACTGCATTATGATGTGTTAAAAAAGACTACAGCTTTATTTTTCTGTGTTTGTTTCACTTTGGGAATATCAGAAGTCTCAAGAGAGCGCATGCTCTTGTGCTCTCTCCCAGCCCTTCTGGGCACGCTTGTTGTTTAACTGCTGCCGAAATCCATCTGATTACAGAAACGAATACCAAAACCGTACCTGGCCTAGCCAAATAAAACGCGTAGTTTCTTACTTCACAAGCAGACATAGAACAAGCAGTCTTGACTTCTTAGTGACCATAGGCATTTGGGTGACTGACAAGCCAAACGTATTCATCAGCATCCTGCAGCCCAGCCCTGGGCTCTGCTCAGAGGCAGGAGGACCTCTCGGTGCCCTCTTGGCACCCTGGGTGCAGACCATCGTGCAGGCTGAGTTACCGGCCTGGAAATATCTCCCTGGCAATGTTTTGAGGTTCAGGCCCTTTCCTGTGCCGTGTTTTGCAGCAGAGTGGGGTCCGACGTGAGGCAGGCTTTGTTCTTCTCCCGTGAGCTGAGCTCTCCTCCCATTTCCCCTTGCAGATCCCTTTGCAGGATATGTTTTTATTGCACCCTCGCTCTCCTCGGTTCAAGCAGAGTTATTCATTTCCTGACTGTATGTGACCAGATGCGTGGCTGTTGTCAGTGGTGTAAATCCTCAGCCTTCAGCTGAACTAAAAATCAGCCCGTGGTGTTTGATGTGCCGTGTTAATGGGACATGGCTGTTTTGAGATTTCTGACTTTCACAGAACCAAACACTTCATCTGCGCCTTTAGGAAATAACAATAACTCATTAAGACCACGACCCCATGTTTCTCTTTAAATACAGATGTTACTCAACGTGGAGCTCTAGGCTGGTCCTGACAATACATTTTTTGTTCCTTCTCTGTACAAAATTGAATAATGTGTCTCCCTGAGTCTCCTTTTACTCAAGCAGCAGAGGTTGCTCTGATGTCAGCTGCAGGGGTGAGATGTAATGTGGATAGCTGTGAAATCCCCTTTGACAGTTACAACCGAAGTGAAAATATCCTTCCAATCCAAAAAATCTTTCGCCACATATAGGCTTCTACTGCATAGTAATTGTAACTGCTAAATCTGAGCACTTCAAACAGATACTGGACTTTTGAGACACACAAATTCTTCCCTGGAATCTTTTAAAATTCAGAATATAAAAGACATATCCCCCTGAGAATGCGACTAAGAGAGATGACAGAAACAGAGTTGCCCCACCAAAGGCCAATGAAATCCAAAATAAGAGAGAGACTGTGGGGGCAGCTAGTGTGTAATGGCCCCCTGTTTCCACTGGTGCCTGCGGGAGCTGCAGGGTGTGTTTGTGAGGAAGGGGAGAGAACGGAGGAAGAACACCATTCCCTGGGGAGAAGATCTCTGAGGGAACCTGGCAGACATTGTGTTCCCATTAGTCCTCATCCCTGGGATATATGACAAGGGAGGATACAGAAAGCAGAAGGGAACATTCTGATAATAAGGGGAGTTTTCCAAAAATATTTGGAATAGTTACTGTGACTGGCTTTTTGTGGCCTCAAATCTCGTTCTCTTTAAGATTAGTGGCAAAGGACAACTGAGGCTAAGATCCAGGAGTCAGCCAGTTAGGAAGTGGTGGTCCCAGAGGTTGAATCCTGGCTATCTGAGGGACAACCCCAGGGGCTGGGGAACAGCTGGGTGGGGGAGATATCTCAGTGCATTGCAGGAACATGGACAAGTACGAATCCATGCCTAATTTTTAAGCAAGTACGGTTCACTGAGATGAATCTGACTCTTTTCTGGTAGTCAGTGGCTGATATTTCAGCTTACTGAATTTGGGGCCCAAACACATTTTACCTAGGCAGCCAAAACTCCCTTTGAATTAAATGAGACCATAGGTGGCAAAGCCAAGAGGCTGGTGATCTTACCAAGCTTTGGCTTAAAGTGCTGGGACACCTACGTACTTAACTACATCTATTTTAGCACAAAGCCTTCGATGTTTTCAGCCTGCTTGAGCAATCCCTACAGAATTAGTTTTTCTGGAACATGAAACCCTATTGGACTGTGCAGACAAGCCACATTCAGCTGAATGCAAAGCCCAGCTACAGTTTCAATTTCTGTAAATTATGCAAGGATATAAATGATGAGTACATCAGTAAGCTAGACCAGAGGCTGATTCATTCATGTATTGATTCATGCATGGCTTATCTTCATGCCTTGCAGAAAAAAGACAATTAAAATGGTTACACTAAGCTATAGAACTTGAAAGCGGTGGTTGAGGGGGAGGAGTCATTCTCTGCTTGAAGAGTGGCAGATGAAGCTATAGTTTGTATATTAACCCTCTTCTAATTTGCATCACTTAAATATTTCTTAGCTGTGTGTGACCAAAGTTGAAAAAATAATTAGCTTGAAATATAGAGGAAATTCACTTGATATTTTATTACTTTAATGCTGTGTGTTTGTTCAATGCCCTTTTTTCTCACCGCCTCAAAAAGTAGAAGTAGAAAAATATGTTATATTTTTAAATCTGTGTGACAACATAAATAATAGCAAAACCTCATTCCCACAGTCTGGGAGTGTGACCAAGCACCTTTGGTAAAAATTCCCATTAGACGTTGTAGATGGACAAGTGGGAAAACTAAGGAAAGAGGGCATTCAAGTTTCCTAAAAGAAAGAAACAAAAGAAAGGAGAAAGAAAATATATCCATCCCTTGCAATCATCAGCCAATCAAGATGCAGGAATGACATACAATTTTCTTCAGTGTGTGGGCGAGTAAACCATAATTCTGCACTCCCATTGTCTTTGATGATAAAATGTAGCTACAGGAAGGGTAATTTTTTTTTTTTTTATCTTGAGAAGCTTTCAAGAAACAAAATATCACATGAACAGACTGTACATACAGGCAGTTTCTTGCATAATGAACTGTTTATCTGTAAGCTTGAACACAAATAAATCCAACTTACATAAAAGCAAACCACGTAATGGATCTGCTTCTGATTCTTTCAGCTTCTATTTTAATTAGCTAATGCAGACACTGAGCAAATGGTATGTTGCTTGTTGTTAAGGATGCTTTAGTCATCTTCCATTTTTGCACTTTTTTGATTGGTTACTGCTAAGGGAAAGGGAAACTCTATAGTGGTTGTACATAAGAAGAATAAATCCAACAAGGTGCTGTGGAAAGCTATGCTTTTATCTAGCTTCATCTTCACCACCCCCATGTCATTAAGTTTTTTACTTTGGCTGAAAGTTTTAAGCACAGCATTAGTAATATCTACTTTCATGTACACAGTTTTCACTTCATAGGCTGACTCTCAGTGTAACTCTGCTTATTCCAGGAGTGTTACACCTGGGATTGTTTTAACTCAGCATGTCAAGGTATAGTGTTAAACAGTTGTTCAAATTGCATGCAAGCAATTTTGCAAAATTTGACTGCCAAAACTGAATCAAAGGTGAAATTTATTTTCAAAGGCAAAAGATAAGTAAAGCCAGGTTTAAAATATGAAAATCTCTCCCCCTGCCTTTTTTTTTTTTTTTTAATTTTTTAAATCTGATAACAGCTGAGAAAATGGGGCTGAACTTGATTGAGAAGTGCACAGGGAACTCCAAGTCCTTGTTGCCCTCAGGATCAAGGCACTCTCGCAAGCGTTGTCCTTTGTCGATGTTTGAAATGGAGGTCTCTCGTGCCAGTTGAAGTATACATTATTTTTTTTTCTGAAAAACCCAGAACCGCTTTTCAAAATGCCAGCTGTCCATTCTGAATGCATGTACAATTTTTTGATAGACAAGGAACACAACATATCTTTTCGTTTAACCTAGCAAATGGTTTATAAGCAGACTATGTGCCTAGAGTAAGTTCAGTTTTATCAATCTCATGAATGGTAAAAGTGACACAGTGGCAGCCTTTCCTTTCTCAGCAGTGTGGTTTCCAGCAGTAGGTGTTCTGTAAACACTCTTGAAGACCATCACTCTGCATTTTCAATGGTACAATGCAATATATCAACCTCCCAAACCACCAGATAAGGTCAACTAAGAATATTCCCCTTCCCCAGTTAGCCTTTTTCCTCAACTTAGAGAGAAAAATCAATTCAATTCTGTAGTGAGTGGTTTTGCAAATTTCCCATAATGAGGGAAAGAAAATAAAATGCCTGAAGAGCAGAAAATCGAAATGCTAAACCTTTGATCCTGGATTTGAAGCTAATCTATGTAATTAGCAGTGCTTTTTTGTCACAAAGGGAAGAGTCACAGGAAGAAAGGATGGCACACAGCACAAAGAAGTGATCTGGGGAAAGATTGAGAAAATGGTGCTTCAAACATCTTCACAGTCACACAAATCCTTCCTCAAGAGTAAACAAAGCACATGAAAAAAGAAAGAAGGAGAACAGCATCAAACAAACAGACAAACACTTCTAAATAATTTCCTCCAGGTTATCTCACTGGAGGCAAAATTTAACGCTATCCCATCAGGGAGGCTGTGTTCAAAGGAGGGGCTTCCCAGTATGTAGGAGCCCTTATAGGGATATGAATATGACTTTAAGCTGTATTTTTTGTTTAGTAAGATCTTCCTGGCTTGAGAGTTGCTTACAGTGCAGGAGAGCATTTGATGGCTATTTTTTAATGCACATTCCCATAGCCAAGAAGAACTTTTTTGGCCCGGCAGACCCAATGCATGGACTAGACGCTGCCAGAGAAGGAGGCAATTTAACGCGTCTTCTCTGGTGGAGCATAAACATCCACATGACAAGAAACCCATGTGTAAGGATCCGCTGGCTCCTTTGTGTGTGGCTGGCAGGTGAAGTCTCAAGGCCCTGGGCTTAGACACATGCTGTGCATCGATTTTGTCCTGTAAGGGTATTGCAAATCAGCGTAAGCTTGAACTTGTGTGGAAGACAGAGACCTCCTCTCCCTCACCTTTTTTCTCCTCTTAATGATGATACAGGAGTAATTTTTAAAATATTTGAAGAGTGCTGCTGATGGCTCATCTCAGGGAGTGGGATTCTCACCGAGAGGATGCCTGTGACTCCCTTTCAGTGAACATTTATGTGAAGCTTGTTTTTCTCCCCAAACTGGAGAATGCTAGTCAAGATGGTTTGCAGCTTAAACTGGAGCTAAAAAGTACTCCAGTTTGTGGGATCCCCAGCAGCGCAGTTGGTGGCTGTAATTCTTTCCTGTAGGGAGGCAGGAATGGAAGAGGGTAGAATTTTTATGGGGCTTTTTTGACTTCAGAATGTGCAGTGACTGAATTTTCTGAGAGGTTTCTGACCTCCATATCCACTTAGTCTTTCAGCAAGTGTGATTTATCTCTGGGAACTAGTACTGAAATTTATATAAAGAAAAAATATGAATGTTTTATTTTAAAGTATATACAAATAGAGTGGACTTTTGAGTGTCTCTGTGCCCATTTTCTTTAGCAGAAAATGGCCTGTCTCCATTCTCTCTTTCATCTCATGGTTTTCCCAGTTAAAAAAAAAAAAAAAAGTAATCTCTTTATCTAACTTGGTCACTAAAACATGAACATGTATTGTTATTTGAATCTATGCAAAGATTCAGAATGCAGCTACAATGAAGGCTCAAATGATCATTATGCAATGGTGAGTCGTTTATTGCTCACTATCCTGTCACAGATGGCTAGGCTGAGCAAGGCTGCAGTTAGGTAAGATCAGTTACCTCATTCAGAGAAAAATGGAACTACTGTGGTGCTCCAAACGTTCCCTGGGTTTTGCTATTAATTCTGTGATGACTTGTTTTATTAGAATATACTTTTGGAAAAAAAAGATGTTTGACTAGCCAATGCCCTTGGGCAGATCACAGTCCTCTGACACCTTGACCCTATCAAAGTTGCTTTGCGGATCACTCACGCTAATCTGACTGACAGTTCCTTGCCATTTGCACAAAAGATGCAGTAAATGCTTTGACTGTGCCTCTTCAGTTGGGGCTCACCTTCCTGGAGAACTCCACCACGTTGTAGTAGCTTTGGATACCTGCTGCCAGCAGCAAGTCACAGCTCCGCGGTACTTGCTCAGGTGTCAGGGAGTGCCTTGAAATATGTCCACAAGTGCTCATGTGGGGATACCGTGGCCAAAATGATCTTGTCCGAATTGTCCCCTGTGAGAAAAAGATGTTTCAGTGGTGGCATAGGGTGAGAGGCTGATACCAGCTTCTCGTGACTCATGTTGGGTAATGGGTAGACAGAGCTATCTACCTGCTTCTTGGCTGGTAGAGCTTCTTTCCTTAGTTGACAGCATAATTCAGTCCGTCACATTTCTGATGCCAACTTCTTTCTATATTGTACTTGTAATATTACATAGCTTGCCAGCAAAGGCTCTGTGATCCCCTATCCAGTACTGTGAAACTAATGAATTCTGCAATTTAAGATTTTATGACAGTTCTCTGCTGCTACTAAAATGAGGATTGGCGTTTCTGGCAGCAGGTTATGGGATGCATGGAGCAGGAGGGAATAGATTCCAGGTTTCCAGAGGCAAATTAGGGTGCCCAGAGATGAGAATCTGGAAATGAATCCAAACTGCTCAAAATGCATTTAGGTATCCATGCACCATTCAGCTGAAGGACTGAAGTGTGTCTCCTGTGGGATTCCTTTGATGCTGGTGCAACCATAGAGGCTTGAGGATAGCTGGGTTATTTATGCATTCTGTACATTAAAAAATGGATGAAGCAGATGGTATTTGAAATTTCCCATATATTTAATCATAACTCTGAGCTTCCTGGCTTTTAAAAGCTATTTTTGAATAACTGGACCAATCTGAACTAGGCTTTCTGCCATCATGTTACTTATCTGCACTGTCTAATGCATTACAACTTAATGAAATTTGTTACCTGCAATATAATCAATCATTGTAGGAAATAATAAATAGCATTTGTTTTGGGGGTTTTTTTTTTGAAATGGGTTTTCTCAATGTACTTTTTGTTTGTTTTCTCCTATAATTTGTTTAATTGACATTACAGTTTTAACTCTATGGAAAATCACAAGTGCATTTTCCAGTTGCAAAGGGATGTAATGAACTTTTCTTGACTTACCCATCAGGCCCATTGTATTGCTTCTCAATGAGGCAATCTGGAAGCTAGATAAGCCATTTGATGATGGCTTTGTCAAACCATGGAAGGATCCTCAGCTTTCTGAAATGCAGTAGGTTTGAGCCATGGAATTGACTGAATCAGGCACAGATTTACCAGAGTGGTGAGCGTATCTTGGCTACAGCTGGAGAGGTTGTCCATGATGGTTTCATGCAGCAGTTCTTTGCTGCATCAATCCCAACTTGCTCTGACACCAAGGAACTATATAGCAGAGCCACTCTGGTGCCCTGAATCTGATCCTAATCAGGATCATTTATCGCCTCTGTCCCTTTGTCACCTCTAAGGAAGTAAAAGGAGCATGGGCTGCACTGACTAATGTGTGCTTAGTTATTGACCAAATGTACAGGGTTCAATTTGTTGCATCTTGTGAACAGCTTAAGCTTTCTGCAGTTGGCTCAGACTGGCAGCATTGTCTGAAATAAGAAAGAAAACAATGTTCTCATTACAAGCTGTGGTCATAGTCAGCATGATCCTTTGCATTGCTCTGAGGCAAGTAATGCAGCCTGGGAATAACATATGCTATCTCCTCAGCTCTGCACCTACAGAGGTTATTTTCTTCATTAGTTCTGAAGTTTCATAACAGGGGAATCAGCGACATCAAAACCAAGGTCTAAGAACTGTTTGTTTTCACCTTTTCTCCCTGCTTTTGTTTATTTAGCTGATAGCCAACAAATAGCAGACAGCAACAGAGCACGGACAGAACAATTAGCAGGGAAAATGAAAAGCCTGCTGTCTACTTCCACTGCCTCTGGTTCCAAAAACAGTGAGTGCAGAATCTAATTGGGTATAAACTGAGAAGCTATGTCATAGCAGAAGGATGTATTTTATGTACTGTTAATGTATATAGACTAGAAGTTATGAACAAAATCTTTTCATCTTTGGAGAAAAACTCACATAAAAAATGGGAACTGGTTAGCGAAGAAGGCAGGGTGTAATCCCATTTCACATGTGAATACTTGGCATGCTTTGGAAGGGCATTCCACAAACATGAACTTTAGCTAGGGGCTAATCTCCAATGGGAAAAAAAGAAGCTTGGGACAGTCTGAAGAGGTTCTTAATTTGGGTGCTCTGAAGCTTGCACTGGGGATGGCAGGCTCTCCCCCGGCAAAGGAGAAAGCCCAGCAGGACTACTGCCCTGTGCCTGCAGCCAGCCTTTGGGAAGACTTCTCTTAGCCTCTATTTCTGAGCTTAGGCACATTCAATGCAGTAGCTGGTGTCTATGTCAAAGTCTGTACAGTTTGCTGTGCATTTTAGCAGCAATTGCATTTAAAGGTATGGGAATAATGTTGTCAGAACAATGAACCAACAACACTTCCTAGAAATACGGTGGAGAACGCGATTCTGGCATAGCCCTTTATTTTTAAGTTTTCAGAGTGAGAATTTTTTTTCTTTTCTATTTTAAAACAGCTTCCAAACAGTAACTCATGCCAGGAAAAACAGAGCCATTCTCTCAATGACAACAATGCTCATTGTGTTTTCAGTAACAGATGCCAGGATTTTATCACCAGGCCAGACATTAACCCCCTTGGTATCATTCTGAAAGGAAGCATCCGTGCACCCCACTGACTTTTATTCCCTATGGTGCTTCATTATGCCTCCTACCTTTAAAGCTTCATGCGTACTTCCTTGCCCAATACATCAAGAAGATCTACAGAGCTGACCTTATTTTTTTCCTCTCCTTTTGAAAGGGAGAATTTGTGCTTTCTGGTTTCCCATCAAACATGTATAAGAAAAAAACCAGAACTATAGCTTGTTTTTTCTTCTCCTAAACAAAAGGAAATAATTTGGATAACCAAGCTTTAAAAAGCTTTCTGTTTACTGGGCAAGTATCACTAGCGCTTGTCCACAAAGGGCACATTTTTTCCACAGAAGTATCTGTTCAAATGATACCTCTTCCAGTCAACAGATTTCAACATGTGGAAATCTGAGACCAGCAATTATACATTTATGGCATGGAAAGGCTCACTGGAAGTGCTCCCAACATCTCTTCTATGTTTAAGATACTGCAGTCACCCAGTCTCACACAGATGTGCAAGGAAAGCCTGTGCCGATAATTCCCTGAGGACCACAGTGAAAAGAAGTTGATCCTCTAGCTGCCAACTGGTTTCAGTGGGAGGGATGTGCTTCACTGACGGCGTATTCCTTTCTGTGCTTTGCAGTAGTGCTTGCATCCATAGGGCCAATTCCGAAAGTACTGCCATGGGCAGTTTATGCAGCTACTACTGCTCCTCCGAATGGGGTTATCTGACATGGAGAAGTGTCAGTCAGCACTGCTAAATCATGTACTCAAGAGAAACTTCTGCGGTGCTATGGTCGGGTGTAGTTACAAAGGGTGAACTATTGTCATTAGCTGTTATTATTATTACTGTGTTCTCATATAAGTGCTTTCCTTTAGGTTGCAAAGAGATGGGTTAGACCTACCTGGGTTATTGGTGTTTTTGAAAGGAAAGATGGAGCAGTGTGGCTTTTGACTAGAACTAATTGTTTAATACACAAACTTTTTCCTTTGAGGAGTGGAGAGGTAAAACAGGATGCCATAGAGGCTTATTAAAATATTACAGAGACAGTCGAGGACAGCTAGAATCTCCTCCTCGCACTACCTGTGACAAAAAAGAGAAAGACACGCAAGAGAAAATTGGATGAAACTGAAACATACTCCTTTAGATCCACAAGAACAAAACCAAATGCAACACCAAGCTGGCCCTGGGAACTCACAGCCACAGGGTATTACTGAAAGAAAGTAATCAGTAGGATTCAGAGAGGAAGGCTCAGGAATAAAAATATCATTTGCAGTCACACTGGGTAGGATAACAATTATCTGTCCTCATACTTCAATATATGAGCTGATTACCAGCTGGGGAAAGTTTTAAATTTCCCCTCGAGCAGTAGTATTACACAATTGTCAAGTACACTATAGGGAATTTAATGTTTTCCTCTGGAACATCTGCCATAGAGCATTGCCTGAGAAAGGATATGGAACCAGGCAGATCATCAGGCTATTCCAGTGTTAATAAGTCCCAAAATAATTTTAGCAGGATTACTTATACTACCGCTTTGCAAACACTCGGGATGAGAAGGGCCAGATATGGATGTGTATGTGCATGGTGGCATGGATGTTTAAAAGGGCTCAAAAGGTTACTGTGAAGGACTATTTTTGATTTCATTTCTCTTTTCCTTTTTTTTTTTTTAATTAATTAGAAGATATTTTGAGCTTGTTTCAGGCATACAAAAGGACATTAATCTGTCAGGTTAATATAAAAATACAGATCTGCTATTTTAGCCACCCTTAGCAATTAAGCCAGCGTCAAAATAATATAGCCACTGATTTTCCATAAATCTATTGATATTTTTACTATTGCTCTTATTATTTCTATTTAGACAGATTAATAGCAGCTTTTATCATCCTTCTAGGTGTCTTATCAAATTCTGGTGTGTGCAGCAGAGCTGATAAGAGATGAGAAATGCCACCCCTGGGATCTCCATGGATTATATTTATGCATGGCTGTTCAATGACAGCCAGTCACAGAGAGCTGGAAAGTAGTTTTATTGTTCTGGTGGGGCAGCTGCTATTCTTCTTCCACCAGCAGAGTAGAAAAGGACGCACCTGCCATTGTGTGAGAGATTGAAATTTAATTTCTTGCAATTTTCAAACTGCATTGGTGTGCAAAGGGGCCATCTTCAGGGGATCAGGAGGGCAATGAAAGGAAAGAAAAAGGAGGGAGTAAATGACCTCTTGGCCTTGGAAGCTGATGCTGAAATAAGAAGTAGGGGCACACAAAAGAGCATGCAGGAACTTTAGTGAATAAATAGTTCTCTGACTGAGGGTAGTGGGGAAACACGAAATAGCTCAGGGTTTGCTAATTTTGTCTTGTTTCAAGGACCTTTCACAGAGTCTCATCCTGCGACGTGGGAGCATCCTGCCTCCTGGTGAGAGAGGCGTATGTCAAGAGCAACTCCCTGGCAATAGTGCTGAGCAAGAGAGGTCTGCAATACTTTGTGTTCCCACCATCAAGCTCTTCCAACATTTGGCCTTGATTAAAATTCAGTGTGTCTTCTCTCCTCAAGGAACAGAAAGCTGTTATGACTTTTATACTTCATGCTCCAGTCTGCACTATGGTCCCAGGTTGCCTTCTATCATCAGGGTCTTTGGTGTGAAAGGGGCTAACTTTGAGAACAGCTGGGACCATTGGTCGGCTGGAAACATCTATTAACATCTATCTTTTCACCTTACCTCTTCATTCTTCCCACTGCTCTTATTCATTTTTTCTTCTTGCCTTTCTCCTTTAGAGTATTATTTTTGCCCAGACACAATGAAGAAAGCATCAAAATATGACTCTTATGTATCCTCAAGGCTCAGCAACCACAAGGCAAACAAAAAGAACCTAAAGCATATTTGTTAGAAAACTAAATAACAAAACCAGATTAATGTAACAGTTCTTATGCACGTTCATTGTCTTTGACAACTTTGGTTCCACTTTACTACCACGCTTGCATTGACTTTATGGACAGTCATATGTCTAAGCAGATTCATAAATGAACTGCAAAGCCATTTCAGGAAAGTAAATAAAGCAGCTTGGTTTCAAACCAAGTTTGTAATGGGTGTACGACATTTAGCAGAAAGGTACCATGTGAGTTATGTTGAAGAACTTCATTTATAGTTGGTTAAAAGAGAAGAAGCTGGACTATATATCTGTCTCTATTTATGTTTTAAATTTGGACGTGGTCACGTAAAATAGTGTGTCTGGGTTCTTTTGAATGCGATGAGCTAAAATTATATTGCTCAGTGGTTAGTCTAGGTCTTTGCTTGATTTTATGTAAACAAGGCTGATCTCCATTTTCCTTTGCAAAATAGATCATCACCTCTCACTATTATCTGGATTGTGATTATTTGTCAATAATTTTGTTTTCAGACGTCAGCAGCTGTGCATAATGGTATGTCTTGTGTGGGTATGCCAGACAAATTACATTACTCAATAATTTTTTTTATGTACTGTCTGGTGTAATGTAAGAACAGCGGCCTGAGCTTACACAGATTCTGAACAGTGAGATATTACCCAGATAAGTCTATGAACAGGTGAAGGACTGATCCTACATTTTAAGCACTGAATATGATTCGGAGCAGGGTCTGAAGAGCAGCATTTGAAGGTGAATATTCTCCCTCCAAGGAGAACTTCCTAACTATTGGGATAGAGAGGCTTGAGGCGCTGAGTATTTCTACAAATATAAAATATGTGAATTCATGGGAAGGCACTAGAGTGTCTCTCTTCCCAGAAAATTAGGCAACTCAGTGAGTGACAGATTATAAAGAGAACGTGAATACTGTGTTACTGGCCAATAGGTTTTAGGCCAGATTTTCCCTTGCTGCTTTAGAAGTCTCATTTCATTACTGTGATGCTTGAGAAATAAGAGCCTGGCCCCACCAAGTTGATTGCGGCAGCCTAAATTAGACATCTTGCTATCCTATATTGCCATCAGAGATCTGTCCAGGGAGAAAGGCACCTCCAAAGCCTGATTCAGAGTCCTGAGGTGAGTACTACTCACCTACTGTATTGGGAAACTAACTCCCTCTCTGTGCCTATACAAACCAAGCTGCCTTCGTACCCAAGACTGCCAGTTTCTGGAGGTGGTCTTCTTCTAGTAGAGCCCCCTCAGTCATATGTATATCTCATCTCCATCATCATCCCTTAAACAGAGCATTCCCACAGGACTTGTGCTGCTGTACACAAATCCCGTTGCCCCACTACTCAAAGATGACGAATTTGTTGGCACTTTCCCTACCTCCACCCATTGGAGAATCCTCCAAAAGATCAAACAAAGGTGCTAAGAATATGAATGATAAATAATGCTGTTCAGTGATTCTGGAAATCAGCAAGGATGTCTCCAAAAAATGTTCATGATCTCCTACATGGAGTTGTGGAACTGAGGCTCAGGAACAGGTGACGAGTGAGAAAAACATGTCAACTGTTTTGAGATGCAGGTTGACTTGTCAGGTAAGATGAAGAATTAAAGCCACTCTATTTTTTATCCCTTCTTTTTAAGTATTATGAACAGCCTCAGGCTTTCCTGTCTGGTAAAGCCATCCCAGAACACAACACTCCAAGATGTCACAAATACCTGCATCTCTTGCAAATCTTTGCCATTACAGAGTCTTCTGGGGTAATGGCACTGTAAATAGATTATCTCATTCTGACAAAAGCTGGAAATGAGAGCTCCTCTGAGAATGTGGTATTTCCAGATAGGTTTTTTTAAAGTGGATGAAAATTTCCTCATTTTGTTCATGTTGCCCATGGTTGGGGGAAAGACGATCACCAGATCATTCAGTTACAAATTTGATTTTCATTTGTGTTTTGCAACTCTTTGTGCTTTTTCTTTATGCTTAATTCCTATGAATATGGAGTGGTCCCTTGAATGCGAATAAGATATTTCTGATGTCTCTAAGATCAGCACGTATACATTAAAGCTTTCTTTCATGAAGCAAAGCAAATTGCTGGAAGTAAGCTGCTATCTCATTCTACAGTTGTTGGCATTCTCCCATAATGGAGTTTTCCCCTTTGGCTTACATTAGATAATGCCATACAAACATCAGCTGAGTGAAAGGAAGTTCATACAAGAAGTATGAGACACACAAACATGCAGATTTTTGCATTTGCCTTTATCAGAACAAGAACTTTTTAATACTAAAGAAAAATACTTTGGAAAATTACCTAAGCCAGATAAAATATTTTATCTGAACTCTGCTATGGAGTAGTACTTTATGAAACAAAAGGTGGCAGCTGAAAGGAAAGGAAAGGTAAAATGTACACTGATAGGTTTGTTGGATTTGGACAGCATATTTAAACCATGCCTTGAGTACAAACGGAATGCTGGCTTGTGGGAAGCTATGATTGGAAAAGTTTGCTTGAAAAATTATAAAGTTCACCAGTTTCTGAAAACAAAGAAACTTTCCAGGCTTTTATAAGACCATTTCTAGATCCCAACTGAACAGCCGCTAAGAACTGCCAGAGGGCACGCAGGGCGAAGCGGAGATGTGCAACTGGGGTAGTGGGCTATTATCGCTGGCCTCTACATCTGCTTCTCTGCTCCAAAAAGGATCAGGTTAGTCACTATGTCCTGCTGGTTGCAAGCAGGGGAAGGCTATAAACAAGAGAATTTGCAAGTCAGTATGGCAGGAAGGCGCAGGGCAGCTTCAAATCACTTCTGGACTGTTCTCAGTTGCGCTCACAGGTAGTGTGTGTTGCATACTGCTCTACTGAGCAGGCAGCACCGGCTCTCAGAAGCCACTCTCTTTTTGGAAGATCATCACCTTCAATGACTTCTAGAGCAGGGAGAAGCCAGAACATCCAGAAAGATGCAGATACTGCTTTGTAAGAAATGTGGTAATGTTAAAGCAATAAACAGGAGAAGAATGGGTTCTGCATTCACTGAGTAGAATTTGTCTCTCCTTTATTTTAAGAGAATGTTTTTCTGACAAAATAGAAATGTTGTACAAAATGGTCAAAAAATAGGAAAATGGACTTCTGTAAATCAGTATTATCTTGCTATGAATATTCAAAGCTCAAAATCAAAACATTTCTGTTAAAATCCAGCTATTTTCTGAATATAGTTTCAGAATTTTTTGAACAACATTCAGAATCCCTGAAGTAATAACAAAAAAGGAATTCAGTTGAATAGAAATGTTTGTAAATGGAAGACATTATTTCCTGATCAAGTGTAGCTACCACAAAGCTGCTCTCATTGCTATGACTCCTCTGTATTAATGCAGCCTTTTTGGAAATCCTGGGGAGACAATATATGCTCCCTCTGAGATGTACTTTTTTTTTTTTTTAAAGACTCAGTCTTAGAAGAGAGACATTTGGATCGTTTAGAGTTGTAGCCTCTACCTAAAATCTCAAATACTTTTCACTAGCTAGGAAGCAAGACATATGTCAATAGCTTAAGCTTTCTTCAACAGCAATGTTGCCCCACTATCCACATTTCCCAGTCATTTTCCTAGCACATTCTGGCTTGGTGGAAGGGGACTTTGTAAGCAGCCCTTAGGTATTGGCATTGAGGTTTATTTGATATGTATTACAAACCTTGCCTTTTGAACTGCTAATATGTGTTCTAGGATTAAATAAAATTTAGCATATTTCTGCACGATTTTAACATTATTCTTCCCAAATTCTATGGATATTAAAAAATAGACTTTAATGCTTTTCACAATTCTATTTTCAGATAAATTTGTGTAAATGATTCCTGTGGTTTAACCCCAGCTCTCAACTAAACACCATGCAGCTGCTCACTCCCCACCCACCCAGTGGGATGGGGGAGAGAATTGAAAAAAAACCCAACTCGTGGGTTGAGATAAAGACAGTTTAATGGGACAGAAAGGAAGATTAATAATAATAATGATAATGATAATGATAATGATAATAATAATAATAATAATAATAATGTTAGAATTGACATATACAAAACAAGTGATGCCCAATGCAATTGCTCACCACTTGTCATCCGATGACCGGTTAGTTCCTGAGCAGCGATCTGCCCCCCCAGGCCAATTCCCTCCAGTTTATATACTAGGTGTGACATCACATGCTATGGAATACCCCTTTGGCCAGTTGGGGTCAGCTGTCCTGGCTGTGTCCCCTCCCAACTCCTTGTGCCCCTCCAGCCTTCCTGCTGGCTGGGCATGAGAAGCTGAAAAATCCTTGACTTGGTGTAACAACTGAAAACATCAGTGTGTTATCAACATTCTTCTCCTGCTGAACCCAAAACATAACACTATACCAGCTACTAGAAAGAAAATTAACTCTATCCCAGCCGAAGCCAAAACAACAATATATATTTTTTAAATTATAGTTTAAGGTAAAGTCTTTGTCCATAAAATGACGGGATCTTTTGCTTTGGTTTTAGTTAGATAAACAGGACAGGAGAAAATGCTAAAAGCTGGTCCTACTTCCACTCTTACTGACAAATCTGATGAGGAAGAATGAGTTCAGATGAGCTACATGTAAACTGAAAAAAAAGCCAAGCAGATCCCATATGGCTAACAGGAACTCAGTTAGCCAGTATGTGCAACTACAAATTGACGTTGTCTCATGGTGTCCAGAGCATTACATTATGAGGTAAAATCTACCTGACCCTCATAATCTCCAGGTGCAAATATACCATATTACTGCAGCTAGCAGAAGTGAAAAAGTGTGGAAGGGTATGAAGAAGATGAGACACTTTATATAACTGAAAATGGGAACAAAGGCCTCAGAAGAAGATAAAAGTTATCAGGAAGACCTTAGCACAGGAGATGATGGGTGTGAATCATATAAAGATTAACAGTTTTTAGTAGGGTCTGTGCCAAGCTTAGGTTTGATCAACCCTTTTTGTTACACCACCTGTCCTCTCAATTGCGCTGCGTAATCGGACAGCAGATTTCCATTGCTTAGGAAATGCCTTCAGCTACACATGGTATAGTCAGCCAAGCTCCCTGGTTAAAATGGTACTGCTCTAAACCGATAAAAACCCCGAACCAACAACATTTTTGCTTTAGTGCATTGAGGTGTACGCGTGAGCAGCTCTGTCAGCTGCTACGCACTCTTGTGGCTTGCATTGTCTGAGGTGAGGGGAAGAAATTGAACCCAAATCCCCCAAAACCTGTGAGACTTAACGCTGTAGTGGATCAATAAACTTAAACTAGCAAGCAAACATTTGACAGGTTGGTAAATTACTTGAAAGAGGATCTGAATATTAGTCACAGGTACTACAGATAAAGAAAATAGGCCTGCTGAAGAAAACAAGCAAACGCTTTGCTGATAAGCACATATACATTCACCATGCAAAGCTCTCTATAAACTAGATAATGTGTTTTAACGACAATGTGGTTATATGGCCAACACACTTGGGTATAACAGCTTTCTCCGGTGAAAATAGTATCCATTTGGAGAATTATTTGATAATGCATTTATGAGCAACTCTAATGGTTTCAGCAGAATGTAGATCTTAATTCTGACAGCTTTTTTTCCTTTCAAATATGATAATATTGCAGTGCAGCCAGAGATAATCACATCTGATAACAGAATCCTCTTCTTGTAATAGACTTTGCATCATCTTCCTTTTTTTTTTTTTTTTTTAAGATTCTCTCCATAAATAGGGCTTTTCATTCTTCTGGTTGGCTGAAAATTGTGTGAGATGATAGTTACTTTAAAAAAAAAAAATCTGATCTATTTTAAAAGATCATTCTTATATTCAAAACCAATCTTTTATAGTATAGTTCTGCCTGAAGTTTGCCCCTTGTTGTGCTAGTGTCATTCTAATCATAAAGTGGATGATAAAACAACTCAGTTCCATACAGTAATTTCTTCAGCCCAGCTAGGTCCCAAGATGAGCTCTAGGGAATTTACAAAATCTATGTGATTTTCCATTTCAACAGAACAACAGAATTGTTACATAGAGTGAAATCTTTTAGTTTTAGCTGACTAAAAAGATGCATATTACATCTGAAACCCCAAATCACTTCTAGTTGTTTTCTGGGGTATAGAAGTCATTTCCCAGGATTTCAGTGTTCTGATTTTCTACTGACTACAAGTAGATACCTAGCTATTTCTGAAAAGGTATGACAACAAAACACGAGTGCTTTTCAATAACAAATCTTAAAGCAACACAATCTTAGTCTTTAAGTAGAATTTGTTTAGAAAATTGAAAGAGAAAAATATGGAATTTTTCAAGGAAACTGAATAGAGATTATTCTAAGGACTTTTTCATTTTTGTCATGGAATTTCAGAAACATTGGGAAGGTATGAAGAAAGCATCTTGTTCTTCAAAAATTTAAGTGTTATGTACTGTTGATCTACTATCTTCTTTGGAAAGATAGTCCAGGTCTGTTGACACGACACTGCTACTATGTTTTGTCTGGAGAAGAGTGGAGTCACCGACTCTGCAAGATCAAGAGTGGCTCTAACAGGGTCAGATACTGCTAGATATTAAATATTTTTCTGCCCACATATCCCAATCACTGCATTGCCATTTCAAATGAATCACCCTTCACTACAGTTTTCTTTGCATTAAACAATGATAAATAGCTTAAAATGTACCTTGTACTTTATGACTACTACTCCAACACTGTCGTTTCCATGGAGATAAGACGATTAGCTCATTGCATTGACTTACTGCCCTGATTTTGTTTTCCCCTCTTTTGCAACACCCCAAATATTCGATAGTTTCCCAGGTAAAGAATTCTCCATTCTACATACTCAGTTTCACATGTTTCCCCATAATTTCTCTTTGAGTTGAAGCAGCTCTTGTAAAAAAGGCATCTAAGCTTAAATTAGATTTTAAATGATAGTGAATCTGCCAAAATATTAGGGAAACAGTTCCAACGTTTGATTGGGGTCACTAGTGTCATATTTATTTTCATTTTCCAGCTACAACTGGTTCAAAGTTTGCCTTTTTCAGTCTTCTGGACCCACACCTGCTTTCCTCAGATTGCATAAGATAGCAAATAATGTCCTTGAGGACTGTTTCAGGCAGTTGTCTAAGTCCCCTAGGGCAAATTGCATCAGAATTTGTTGATCTAAAGCAATCCAACTTATGTAAATAGTCTAGCCTGGTCTACTCTCTACCCTTTTCTTTCCCTATCCTAACCTGAGATTTCATTCCCTTGTTACTGATGTTAAATATGATATCTGCATGATTGCCATTGACCTCCTTACTGAAGAAGGGAACAAAACAGGAATTAAACATTTCAGCTTTCTTAATTATTCTGTCAACTTTTCTTCTTACTACTGATCTGATTACTGAATGACTATGACTCACCTCTCTTTGTTCATTCTGTACAGTGCCCTTTCTTCTCTTGTCCCCACATGCCTGTGCTCTTCTTTCATACTCATCCTTATTACTCTGCCTAGTTTCTACTTTCTTACTGTGCCACTCTTAGGTTTGAGATCATTGAACAACCTGTGATTTTAGCCAGCAGGGCTCCATCTATGCTTTTCATTCTCTCTCCACATTGAGATAGCTCATACCTGAGTCCTTACCATTGTTCAGGAAATTGCTGGCTCTCCTTACCTGTTTGGTTTTTTTTTTTAATTGTTTCTTATCTCTTTTGGGATTTTATCTTCCAGTCTCTGAATGTATGAAGTCTGCCTCTTGAATTTCACTGGCATTTTTGTTATTCCCTTCCCTTCCTTCGTAAAGATCACGAACTCTTACAATTTCACAGTGATTTTCACCTAACTTGCCTACCATCTTTTTATTCTCAGCTAGTCCTTCTTTACTTGAATTCTTCTCTCTCACTGCTTCCAGCACACCCAGAATTATCACCTCTCCATATCATGCTGTTTTCTTTTCCCAGTGAAAAGATGAGTGATTAACAGCCCCCAAGCAGACCCTGTCTTTTGATGGACAGCTTACATAAAGCTTCATGCTCTTGATCATCTATTCATGGTGATCTGCCTCCTCCTTCATTGCAGTCCTCATGCTTGTTCCTCTTTCCATTGTTAACCCTATTTTATCAGGTTTACTCTGTGATTTCAAATCACTGTTCCCAACTTTCCCCACACATCGTTAATGAACAATCTGTATTCCTTCTTGTAATTTTTCAGCATAGGAATTACCCCTCTAAGTCTTTATTATGCCAGGAAAATCATATTTTTTATCATGTTGCAAGAGTATAATTTCCTTCTGTTTATTCTTGCAGTGGTCTATACACACAGAGAGTTTTCAGCTGACTGAACCACTACACTTCCTTTTGTTTCTCTTCTGATAATGTCATCAGAAGTTACCAACAGGCTCTTCTTAGAATTTTCATTAAGTTTATCCTACAACAACCCCAGTAAGATTAGCAAAGCCTATGTACAATGATACATTTCATGTTTTTCAAAGGTAGACTGCATTGTTACCAGTAGGAGGTAGAAAACCATACTGAGAAAATCAAGGTCTTCCTTGTGATACCAACTTTTCACCATGCATTAAATTTCAGAACACATTTGTACTTTTTTGATCCTTTATCCATAACTGAAAGGATTATGAAGGCAGATCATAAAGCCAAATTCTTTTGCCTCTTCTTCCTGAGATATTTTTGATCTGTTTTGGCTCTTGTCATTATCTCCATGTAGATAAACAGGATGGGATAGTTAATATACCAGATCACTTTGTCTGACAGATTACAGAACAAGATACTCAAATGTTGTTTCTCTGCCAATTGTGCCAGAGTAAGAATAATAATGTGATGGGCAGCACTTTTAGGTGGAGCATGGCTCTCCATTCTGCTTACGGTTCCCAGTGACACACATCAGATGATTCTAACATTGATGTTGATTCCAGTTCATGAGCAAATAGTAGCTTAGTGTGCTAAAATTTAACAAATGCGTTAAAAAAACCTATTAGGAGTAGATCTGAGATCAAAGACAAGCTTGTACTTGTTCATTTGCTCTCGCTCTCTCTCGTTTTTATCTCCCCCTGTTTTTCCCAGGCTCTTTTTGTCATAGCTGCTCTTATGGCTCACGATTGTGATCTCTTTAAACCCAAAACTTTCCATTCTTATTTGTTTAGTGTTTAAGAAAAAAAAAAAAAAAAAGACCTAGTCCCAACCGGAGCTATTCGCAGCTACTGTAATGTAAATAATATGTAGCCCAGACGTACAATGAACTGAGGGACTGCCAGTACTTTCCAGGCCCACACACTTGGAAGGGGGTGGAGGGGGCAGGAAACGATTAGGAGAGGGGAAAGGCAGAGCTCCACCAGGCAAGGCTGAGGTGGCTCCGCATTTTCGGCTGCTGCGAGCCCTGCTCAGCGCTGTCTTTGTGCACACGTTGGGATGCGGCAGCTGCTCGAGGGCGGCCAACGGGGCTGTTTCCACGCTCACTAAGATTTGTCTTATTAGCCTGGAAGCACTCACAGGTTAAGGATCAATAACAAGGACGTAGTAAAGAAAGTGAGTAAAAAGCTTGTATTGAACTTACTGGTTACCAACAACACTAGCTGTGTCAGTACCAGAAAAAAAAAATGCAGCATAGATGTCTGAAGCACCTCATAGTCGCTCAAAAGATGAAGAAAAATATTTACTTGGGCTCTCCACTTGGTTTCATTCACTTCTGCACACACACACTAGACCCAGTTGTGTTCTTTTCAAATTTAAAGCAAAAAATTGTTTTATTGAGTCATCAGCTAGAAGAGACATGAACTCTCTCAGTCAGTAGGAGCACAACAGATTTTCCACAGGATTCTTTGAAAGTCTCCTTCGTCTGGGCTGAACCCTCACATCTGGCAGGAGCTCACTTCTGCTGACTCCAAGACCCACATCCAGGACATGAATATTCATCGTGTTACTCATGCTGCGTTCCTTTCCCTCTGATGTGTTTAACTTCCAGCACCAGGGAGACACTCCAGAGCAGCTGTGGAGCTTTTGCCAGCTCTTACTAGTTGGGCTAAGCAGGAAATCATTTTCCTGTTCCATGAAACTTTCCAGTATGAGGCTTTTTTTTTTTTTCCTTTCTTTTTTTTCTTTTTGTTTTTCTTATTCTGCTTTAGGACAAAATCTTGACTAACTGCAGGTTTTCAGTGAGGAAAACCAACAGTAACCCTTACCCTCCCTAAACCAAATCAAACCAAGAAAATAATCCCCAAATCAAGAAGAAAGGCAAATTTTCTGTGATTCAGGCCACAGATGTAAACTGGGATTTTTCGCACCCAGAAAGAATGCCCCGGCACCAAGTTATCTTTTATTTCAGTAAACATTATTTTAGCTTGTTTGTCTCCTCCCTTCATTCCCCACTTGACGTTCCAGCTTGAATCTGAGAGCTAGTTTTCCCAATGAAGCTTCACTGAAACCACTACATGTTCAGATTCTAAAAAGTATACTATTTTTATATTTTTATAGACACACACATGCAAATTCCTGTCTAGCTTTACTTACGGCATTATTTGAGCTCTTTAGGAATACGTGAGAAAATTTGGGCAAGAACTATTGACCTAGCAAGTACTTTGAAGAGCTTTTACTGCACAAGGAGGAAAAAACCAACTCTACTTGCTGGTGGGGAAAATTCCCTCATCTGTTGGAACATTTCCCATGGTTAACTTTCTTCATTTCTCAAGAGGACCGCAACTTGAAATACAACGATTGATATGATTTCTACCGGCTCTTTGTAAGATAAGTTGTTGCATTCAGAAAGATGCTGTACAGTTCCCACCGTTGTCTATTGGAGCTTACAATAAGTGGGGGAAAGATGGCATCAGTTGGCTGATGTTCCTAACTTTCCCCCTGGTAACTGAAGGAAATGCAGGATTGCCACTAAACACCCTCCGTGACTATAGGCAGGACATGGGTTGCTGCCCAAGCTCTGCTTGGTGCACGACCACCACCTGGCAGCACTACCACCGCTCGCAGACCTGACCGTCAGCCTTAACAAAGCTGGGAAGGGGAAGCCTGCGAGAGGCTGGCAGTTCAACCCTTGACAGGTTTTGAATACTCCGAATGAATAAATAACACCAGTTTTGAAATAAGTAATGGATTGCTAGTAGTATTACTAGGCATGCAAGCTAGAGGAAAATGAAGATGCTTCTATAAGATGAAGGGCCGATTTGCTCTAAGACATACAGAAAACCACCTCTAAAATCTTACTGCCTAAAGGAGAAGCTATTCATACTAGATAAGACAAAAGTGACGGGGTGATGAACCTATTAAATAAAACACAATGCATGTAACTCTTCACAAAAAAAAAAAGCAGAAATCCTTGCTAGCTTAGTCATTGTCAGGTTAATGTTTACTGCTGAAAGAGGTGAGTTTAGTATTAAGAGAGGTGGCTTCTACAAAAAGACCACTCTGTTCAGGAGAATAAATCTATTTAGCTTTATCTTCCTCCAGAAAAGAAATTTCCCATTAAAAGAACCCATAAACTCTCATATAGATGTTTGACTTAGTCAAATATTTTATATGACACTGAGATATTTGACATTAAGATATTTGTGTATAACCTAAGCTTTAAAGTACATTTTAATATCTCATTAAAATTCCACTTGGAGACCATATGGCATTTAAAAATTCATTTGTTATCTTGATTGATGGCATTTCAGTGAGCACTGTTTGAGTTTAAAACCAAAATATAATCTTAGACCTAATGAAGCAGACTGTGCAAGCTGAACTTTTTGTAGCTTCCCACAAACTGCCTCAGTATTTTTTGGCAGCAATTTTATGAAACCCACCACAAGGGACAGATCAAACATACCTTTAAAATGCGTAGCCTGATAATAATTGTGATTATATGTGTGAGAGATAAAATAGATACTAAATGATTGATAACATTAAATAATGGGTTATTAATATATTAAATCATCTCTGGGAGAAATGGAAATATGCTGTACAGGGAGAAATGTTTCCATTCTGGCTGGGACTGAGGGAAGGCTAACCAATGCTTTATGAGTGATGCGGTTTGAAAAACAAGTTGTGTGAACAGCGTGTGAAACATGCATGTCAGCAATGTACCATTAAGTGGTAGCTGAAAGAAAATTAAGAGGTTTTAAAGCTGTTGGCTGATATACACCTGAAAAAAAGCAAAAGAAATCTCATAATCAACAGTGCCTGAACTTCCTGAACTCTTTTGTGGGTCCTACGTCCTGTGAGTGTTTCTGTGAGAGGAGCCTCCTTAGCATCTAAAAAACTAGGCTTGCCACTTACCACGATTTCCATTATGGACGATGTCCAGACAGCAACAGACCCTGTCTTGTCCAGACACCTATCTCAGAATCCCCCTCTAAAGGTGCCTTTTTTTGCTCTTGATTCCAGTAAGAAACCTAAGTGCTAGTTTAGACCAGACAATGGGATTTTAAATAGCCGCTCCTGACTGAAACAAACGTTGTCCCCAGCTTGTAGATGTGCGGAGCAGGAGTTGGAGTGAGCGTAGGAGAGTTCAGCCTGCCACGTTCTTACTGCTGCTGCTTTGGGAGCTTCTCCTCAGGACTGTTCAAGTACGTCCAGCAGGCATGTAGATTAGAAATTTTTGTTCCACCTGTGAAATGCTTCTTTTGGAACTGCATTTCTGTTTATTTATTTGGGGTTTTTTTGTTTGTGTGTTTGTTTGTTTGTTTTTTCTTTCTTTCTTTTTCTTTTTCAATTCTCAGCTTGGAGAGCGTTGAAGTAGGTCAAAAGAGAAAGGAAATGTGTCAAACCATGCCTCTCTCCTCCCAGTACCTAAACTTGCAAGCAGTGCTTTATTTTAGAGGTAAGTTTGGATGCAAATGCCTGGGCCAGACTTAGGTATACAGCAATCTTTCAGACCGAACCTGGGCCTACTGCTTGGGTCCTCTAGCACAGCTTGATCCCTTACTTCACAGAATATCAGATAATTTCTTGAACTGCTTTTAGATCCAGTTTTAGGACTGTGGCATTTTGCCCTGTCTCCAAGGGGGGAATAATGAACTACTCTTGCACCTTGGTAGAATAACAAGGTCTCTTCTCCCCTAGAAAGTTGGGAAATGCAGAGGCTGGCTCAGTGAAGCCCTTAGGGGACCGGGCTCTTTGTACCTCAAAGCCTGCCAGGCTGAGGGATGCTGGGCATGAAGGGGGCACAACATGACCATGCTTCCATTCTTACTCCCTTGGGCCATGAAATGCTCCTGGAAGAGGCAGCACGTTCCATGTAAGCCACTGTCAACCTTTTTGAACAAGTTTTCTTGAGTATATGGACATAACAATTCAGATGCAAAAATGTATCATATCTATATTATTTCCACAATATTCCCCGCAGAGCCCAGGTGTTCTTTGTGAATGATGATGATGATGGCGATGATTGCTACAGCAGGGATTGCTGGTAGAGTTGTTATTGCAAAGCAGAGAAGTTCACAATAACAAACCACACCCCGCTCTGACAGCATCCGTCGGGTACATAGTACACCACAGGCTAAATTTATACTTTCCTCAAGCTGGTTTTTAGCTGGTTTTTTTCCTTCCCCTGGCTTAAAGCCATTATATGTCTTATTTGAGGTTTTGATCTGTTCTCACCAGAACTACCACATGATTATAGGAGTCTACATGTCATTAAGATGGGCCAGGCAAAGTTCAGGACAGCACGTTAATGGCTGAGCAGGGGTTATACGAAACGCTCAGGCTCTCCAACATGGCATTTCCCCCACCCCCTTCACCCCCAAGGTCAGGCTTAGCTCACATTTCTTTTTAGAAAGCAGAGCTTGAAGCCAGGTATTTTGCCACAAACATTTGCAGGCTTACAATCCAAGCAGTCGTAACTGAATGCTGTCTCTCACATGGAAAACAAATTCTGTACATGCTGTACATTCTTCAGTGGAAAATAAAATCCAGATGGCCTTTATTTTACCAAAAAGAGTGGGGCAAACAGACGAAGAGACAGAAGTCCTTTCTTACTCACATCCATCTCTAAACCTTGCCAAAATAAAGTAACCAACAAAAAGCTCTTGTGACTGGCCAAAGGCAGGCAGTTACTGACTTATGAGATAACAATACAAGGAGAAACATGTTCTTTTTAAAAATAAAAGGATATTAGCAGATAAAAATCAAATAAGTATAGGTGTTTATCATTTTGCAGTCCAACAGAGTCGGTCTTTAAAACAGAGCTGGCCAGCCTGGGATGTGGAAAAGTCAGGTCTGATGAAGAACAGAGGTTGCTGTTGGAGGACACCGGAAAAAAAAAAAGAAAATGGAACAAGGTCATTTTGAGTGGAAAATGCAGACATTCTGTTCTTGGTAAAGGCTACGATGGAACACTCCAGGGCTATCAAGATCCTTTCTCAATTTGTTTCAAAACAAAATTTAAACAAGTTTCCACCTAGTTTTGTGTTGGACGGAAAACTGGTAATTGATGGTCAATTGATGGCCCTTGTCCAGTCACAGCATCCCCAAACCAAGAAAAAGTAAGAAATGTTTCCTAATAACAGGTTAAAATTCATGTAAGTTTTTCAGAAAATTCACTCATTCATTTGCACGAATAATGCAGACATTCCTTTTAATTTTTCATCAATATTACACAGACAACTTTTTTGAAACCTCTCTTGAAATGTTTTTGTTTAACTTTATAGCTGTTGTTTACTCCTGAGTCTATCTCCCTCCCTTGTCTGCCTTCTTGCATTTTGCTTTTAAAAAGGAGGAAAGTAGAGGAAAAGCAAAGAAAAAAAATATATACTTTAGCCAAAAGTACATTTTTTGTCTTTTAAATTAATTTAAAAAAATTAGAAAAAGGATCAAGAGTTTTTGTTTTTTAAAAGTTTATTTTTCAACAATACCCCCCATTATGCTAGGAAGATTTTGATCTAAATCTATTAACAGCTTTGAAGATGAGCCAAGCAGTCAGTCCTCAGAAATTAACTTTAATTAAGTAGAAGTAATAAAAATTTCATTTAGGTGGGATGAGAGGCAAAAGGAAGGGATCCGTATGTTCCAGTGTGGCAGGAGAATTACACAAATTAGGAAACTGCCATGGATACTGACTATTGTTATGCAGCTTGCCATATTCTTTCAGTCATTATGAGCTTGCTTCAGGTTAAACGGAGATAGAAAAACAACAACAAAGAAGTAAATTTTTTTTTAAAAATGTAGTGGGCAATTGAGAGCGTGTAATACTGCCCTTCCTTTACAATAAGACCAATGTACACTGAGCACACAGTACCAGCACATGAGAATCTTCTGTACATTTAAATATTTACATTGCAATTTTCTGCACAGCAGAATATAGCACCATGGAGTCAAAGAGGGCTAATCACCACGTTCAGACTCTATAGAAATGAAACACTAATACCTGAAATATGAATGAATTGCTGGCATTAATGAGGAAGGAAGATAATGAGACAATACTGTATATTTATATCTAGCACAACCTTCTTTCTGTACTGCTCAAGGTGACTCATTCCTGGAACACAGGTCAGAGCTCCAGTCATCAAAAATATGTTAAACAATTCAACTTAATTACTGTTCTAAACTCTGATAAATAATTGCTAGTAGTTCCCAGCTGACTTTAAGAAAGATACATAGAAAAATGAACAATGTAAGATATAATGAATAGTACTTGAAATACTATTAAGAGAAATATTAGACAAGAACTTTTCCCTGGATCTTCATGAAAAATATGTTTCTGCCTTTGCAGTTGTGTGTTTAAATACAGTGCTTCAGCATACTGTGTTCTGTTCTGTCCTTCATTACAGATATATGTACATTCTTCCATGAGCTTTTTTTTTTTGAGAGCTGATTTCTCTGTCTCTGCAGTGAAACCATTAGTGACCAAAATGGGCTACGGGTTGGGTAAATACCTTAGGTCTTATAGCCAGATGTAAAACATAAATACCAACTGTTTTCAAAAAGAATATTATAGAAATGGGTTACTGAATGAATTGGTTTGATATCAGGCATTTTAAAGCCTCACCTCCATCACTAGTGACCATCGTGTGTGTTCAGAGCTTTGGACGAACAGCAGTTCAGAAACCTGATGGCAAATAAACCTGACAGCAGATAAAAAACAGGCAGTGCTCCAACTCTGAGATGAACACTTGTCTGGCCCTCAGATATTGTTGAAACAGCAATGTGAGTGCTACAGAGCCGGTGGTGCTGATAGCAGCTTAAAAGCTATCCATTCTTTGGACCTCATATCTTAGAGGTCCACCTCACCTCCCGGGGCTCAGGATTCAACAGGAACATCCAAATCCCTACTTTGCCCAGCTCTGGCTATTGGCTCTCTTGACTGGAGGGAGAAGCCCAGTTCCCAGCTAGCTAAGCAGTATGTTGTGAACGTTAAAGGCTGTGTATCCTTGTGAGAGAATTTGCTTTCCTTCCAGCTTTTCCCTGGAGTTCACAAAGTGCACCACAGTGCCTTTTTTGATGAGTTTACATTTTGTTTCATCTAAAACACTGGAGTTTTATCCCTTTTTTAAAATGAAAGACAAGTTTAGAAGACTTAATTTCCCCCCCAAAATGCCTGAATGCATGAATCACTACACCCTGCAAAAAAACCCCAACCCAAAGCAGCCCACCAAACCCATCATGTGGTGGTGATTTCTAAATTCTCCTAACCCTCCTTTTGGTGATTTGTAAGAGGAGGTGACAAACACATCTATTCTGTACAAACCCCATTCTTTAGCTTGCGTACATATATGTGTATGCATAGCTATACATATATAAACATACACGTATATATGCATGTATGTATGTATAAGAAACACCGTCGTTTCAGGAAATACATCTCAACACTTGGATTGCTCCATCGATCAGTCACTGGGATTCACAGGACAACCTGTCATGGCATGGTGCTGTCTCAGGCCGTGCTCCTGCAGCTCAGCTCTCAGTGGGTGGCTGCCCCCAGCAGTGGAAAGGCAAGACCTACAATGAAGGAGATGTCCAGTTGCCCCCCAGTATTGGAAAGGCAAGACCTACAATGAAGGAGGTGTCCAGTTGCCTCCATCCATGTCACTGGTCTTCTCCATCAGACACTGGAGGAGGAAGCCTGGGATCCCACTGGTAGCTCCAGGGCAGGTACGCAAGAGCTGGAGAGCTCAGGAGACAAGGACCGGTGTTTACTACAGAGCTGAGAGACTTCTCGCCTGAGGGAAACAGCACAAGATTGTAGCTAAATGCCATCAAACAGCTAGAAATAGTTGCTTTTATTTGGGTCAGAGGTTGCCTATCTCTAAATTGGCTGCTGTGAAGGAGAAAATAAAAACAAGAGCTATGAGTCACCAGTTGCTGAGGGAAGGGACGTTGTAGAGGACTGTAATGAATTCCTCCCTGCTGCTGACATCCCCCAAACTACTCCTGGGCTGTAGTTTGATGAAGGCAATGAATGCTGGTATTTCCATGTCCATATACTTATTTAGCCAATGTTAGCAAACCAGTGTAAGCTCAAACACATCATTGCATTGTTTTGTATGCTCAGACCTGAGAGACTATCAGAGCAAACAGCACTGAAATGATCTGATTTCATAGTCCTTAATGAGTTTGCCAGCTACGTGCTCTCAGAGACCTCTCACATGCACTCAGCATTGTATAAGGAATGAATAAGTAAGCTTTCACCCAGGGCCAGATCTCTAAAAAAAAAAGAGTTGGACATCCCAACCTGTAAACTATGGACTATGGAGGCAGTTCTGAAACATCCTCTTGAAGCTGTGTTACTGACAAAAACTAGCGACCTTAGTATTCAATGACATTTGCATGATTTTTCCTTTTTTTCTGTTTATATTGTTTATTAAAATTCCTTTTCTTATAAGAAGTCTTACAAGAATTAGATGGCTAGACGACTTACAGAAAACAAATGTTTTCTGAAATATGAGTACAGCTGGAGCAAATTCCCATTTTAGGTAAACCAGAAAGGGATTCATATTTTCAGTAAGTAGTTGTGTGTTTGGTTTTTGTTGTTTGGGTTTTTTTTTTATATATAGCTTTATAGTACCCATTCTGTTCTCATGTACCCAAACTATGTTTTCAGTAACATTGCTTATTCATATTCCACACAAGTCCATCTATTTCTGCTACAGCTTCTTCTGTTGAATATAGTATTCCAGACAAGGACACACCATTGATTTATACAATATTATCATTCATTTGATAACATTTCTGTACCTTTGTTTGTAATAGCATTGAAAGTTGTTTGTTTTTATTAATGGAGTTACGTCTTCGGCACACATATTTCCTGGAGCATCCATTCTGACTGATAAGATACCTTTGTGGATGAATAAAGTTATTTTGGATCTTTGAAGTTTGTATAAATACTTTCTGCCATTCCTTCTTCAATCTTCTATTTATCAATCCTGAAAATGTAGTTTGATGACACATTCAGCAACTGTATTAGATTTACAAAGAAATTTGTATTTTCTGGCAAAGGTAGTATGTGACATCACAGGGAGAAGCTGTTCCGTGCAACATTTTTTTTTAAAGTTAGGTTACATTTCAGTGACTAATTATGTTTTAAGGAGCCAGGAAACAGTTTAGGAAGTTTGGCCCCCTAAGTTTTGTGATTAAGTTCAAATATGAAACACAATGAATTTTTTGAAGAGTCACAGAGTCTTATCTAAAGGTCAGTGAAATAAATGTGAGGCTTTTTAAAATTTTTTTAAAATTTTACTTCAGGAAGCATCAGAGGAGGCCTTGAGACAATGAAGTTGTCGTCTGAAGTGGAAATCTGTACTTTTATATTTAAATACTCTGTGAGAAAGCAGAGAGCCAGCAGGATTGATTGAGTCTTGCCACCATCTGCAGTGTAACTGGGATTGCCCTTTTGGAAATAATTTTGGAAATTACTTTGAAAATCCCACAAAACAGTAGTAAAGGTTTAATAACATTGGAGTAAACTGGGCAAGTTATTATACTTCATTCAGTTCCACCTCTTTTGCCTGGGAAGGAACAAGTTGTATTTGAAAACTGTGTAGAAATGTTTGTGAAAACTGACCACTCATCTTATTACCTAACCGTGCAGGTGACAAATTGAAGGACTCTCTTTTTACTGTGTTTCTTGGGTCTCACTGCATGACATTCTTTGATAAAACCTGGTGAAGGGACAGAATGGGCCAAAAGACGATAGTCTGCTGGGAAGAAGCACCTGGGAAAGCAATTGTATTACTCTAGGCAAATCAGTTCTCATCTCTGTATAATTATTTTCCTTCCTATCTGTGGTCTACCTCATTTAAACTGTAAGTTTTTTAGGCAATTGGGTGAGACACACTACACCGTACATTAGCCTTCTAAAAGTGAGAAATCTCATTTCTGTTAGTTATCCAGAGTTGCTGTACATTTAAGAGAGAGAGAGAGAGAGACACTTTCAGAGGATGATTCATCTTGTCTAAGACTGGAATAACATGAGTTGCTCACTGGACAATCTTCTCACTCACTACCTCTTCCCGTTGACAACAGTTTAGATCAGATATTAAACTATAGGTAGATAAAGTTAGGTGAGATGACTCAAGCTCTTGTGTACACTGCCTGCCACCTTATCTCAGTCACGATTTCCAGATATGACATTATAGAAATAAATAACAATATATTGGGCCAAATGGAGGCCTGATGTAGTTTTACATTTTCATGGTGAAAAGCTCATAGAGATGTTAAGACTTCGGGGCAGTCCTACAGCCTGCGTTAGGCAGAAGATCAAGCTGGATGGCTACAATGATGGTTTTCTCCCTTATTTATATATCATGTGGAGTGGGGAGGTGATGACTATTGACAATATTGACTTATTCTAACTCGCTAAGGATGCTTTATGATTAAATACCTCAAGTGACCCCAAATGAGACTCTAATGAACTTGTGAGCTTTATAAACAACATACCTTTTTAGGAGCAGCAAAGGATCTCTGCTGACCTCCCTCCTCAGCATGTGCTAGCCTTGCCTGCAGCTGCTGAGCTGCTGGTCTGTCTGCGTGGTAGAAACAGCTTTTTAATTGTTTTTGAGCCGAGCAAGAGTGTGAGACAGCCTCTGCCTCCAAAAAGGTTTTCATTACTCCTGTTTGACTGGCTAAAATTGCTTTTATAAAGCTCAGTGTACGGTTTCTTGCTGCCCACCTTGGTGTTTTGGCCAACTCCCTGCTCGTTCCTCTTATGCCACGGGGCTTCAGAAAGAACTGAGGGACAGTCTGTTTCTACTCACGCTAACTCAAAGCCGAGTTTGTTATACAAGTTCTTCATCTGAATCAACTTTAATGTAGTTTTATAGCCCCTTAGTGCCATTCTGAAGCGAAGAAAGCCTAGACCAAAATTTAGCTTGTAATTCCAGATGTGTGTTATAACACTGCAACAAAATGGAGGGTGTATATTCAACTCCTATGTTTTTTAACTTCTCTCAGTGTCTCACCAGGGCTTTCAAACCCAAGGAGATGGATTTTCAGCTCGCATTTCCCGCACATCCCTAAAAGTTGACACAGCACTCAGTCTTCAATAGAATTACCGCAAGAAATATATTTTAGAGAATTTGTAAATGAAAAAAGTGGGGGTGTAGGCGCCTAAAGGCTGTTCAGTTCAAAGAAGGGGGCTCTGCTGCAGTGCCTTCTGTATGGGCAGCCCCTCCTCTGTAAAATTGCTTTCCCCTACAAATGATTTCACGTTAACCTCAGCTATGCTGGACCACACGGAGCCGTGAGGCAGCGAGTCGTGTCAAGGCACTGCAAGCTTTTCACCCATCCTTATCCAGCCCCGCTCTGGGTCAAGAGCTTCCACACCTCACTGTACCAAAATACATGTTCTGGGGGGGTTCTAAGAGTCTTGGAGTGTGTCTTACTCCACTTATGTACCTACACACGCGTGTAAAGTATGCCACTGTTGCAAATTGCCTTTTTAGTGAATCCAGAATCACAACTGAAAAATGACAGGTCTAACATTTCTGCATAGCAGTCTAAGCATCCCTGAACGCTTCTGTCAGCAGTTATCTTATCAGATATCTGAGTTCAGCTGTTGCAGGCTTTCGTTTTCACTTAGGGAAAAATCTGTCTTGTGAAGTAATTGTCAAATGTTCTTGAAAAAACATGAAAAAGAAGAATTAAATATTCATGATTCATATGCTAAAATTCACATTTTTGCATGGTCTGTGAATGTTGATTTCTGTAACACACACGGCAGCAAATAGAAAGAGGAGCTTAGCTTCAGAGGAGATGTTAGAAAGGTAAAGAATCTGACGTAGCAGTTCTGCCTTTGTTCCTCCTTCTGGCATTCTGCTAGGTGGGTTACTGCCTTTTGTGTCTCTTCTGCCCTGTAGTATTTAACCTCATTTTACAGGACAGCTGTATTTCATCACTCATGGCATACCGGGACCTCATTAGGTGAGAACCTCTTCCTCTTCAAAATGTTTTAAATCTGGTAATTATTTTCTAAAGGATCTTGAGCACGTTCTAATTCACAGTTAAATACATAAATTTGAATATGTGTATTATGATTTATTCTTTCACTTGCCTACAACAGGATCCAAATAAGAAGCGAAATGCCTCATTAAAATGCAATTCAGTATGGCTTTTGAGTCCCAGAGAAACAGAGTTTGCAAGACAACAGCAACCAATTGAAAGTGAGGATATTTCCCCAACATGTTATCCTTCAGCAGAGGTAACTGGTATTTCCTAGAAATGTATATGGTCAAGTAGGAAATATACTAAACTTTTCATTTTCAGCTTAGCTACCATAAAAGCAAATTCTGTTTTGTCTACATCACAAAATCGCCAAGTGAAGAAAACTCACAAGTATATCACTCAGGTAGATCAGCAGAAAAATAAGCTTCTATTTACAAAAGTTATATTTGTGTGCTTCTATCTCTGAAGGTTGCAGTGACTGTCAAAGTTGGTCTCTAGGCACCATTATGACCTATTTATTCTTTGTATATCACAGTAGATTTTTTTAAAGTGAGAAACAAACTTCACAAGGTATGAAAACTATCATCTTCAAATATATTCTGTGAATTCACATATATAGGGACAGACGTCTTCTTTCTCATTCATGCTCTATATCTTCTGCTAAAGTCTGACATTCTTATTTGCATATTTTACATTAATAAATTAAGTATCTTTTGTGGTTTAAATAATAGAGTAACATCGTCATGTAAATTTTTTCATGTAACTTTTAGATTCAAATGTGTAGAGTACACAACAATCACACAATTATTTTCAGGTAAACTGACTCAACTGTTTACCAAATCATGCATATTTAGGTATTATCAGGAGACACTGCTTCTTTTTCTAAACTAACAAACAGAACAAATTTCCATTTTGATTAAGTTGATAAAGCTCCAGTAAGTCAGTAGAGCAATGCTAACTAATACCAGCAGGATCTAGCTCAGAGCACAAAGACTGTTTCCAATGTCAAAAGAGCTCATTACTATTTGATAGCCAGATTCTTGGGAAGATAAAAAATACCAAGACCAATCTCACTTCAGCTTTCATTAACTAAGCATCTACCTGTACTAATTTTGAAGACACAGATTACAAAGGCTATCTGCTAGTCTTGTAAAAGTACCACGTGATGATTTCTTAATGGTTAGGTGTCTAGCATTGATCCTTATGCTCTTCAGAAGTGGTGTTAGGGATTGAGTAGTTCTGGAGGGTTGAACAAAGCCATATCGTAATTCCATGGAGTCGGGACTTCCTCTTGGCCATTTTTTGTTTCCTGTAGTAATGTGTTTCCTCAGCCAACTGTGGTGTTTGACTACTGGCCACCAAGAGATGTAACTGCACTGCCTGAATGAGACCTGAACCCCAAAGCCCTTTGGACCATGGCACTGACTTTGTGCTTTTTCATAAGTCTCATGTCTATTCTTTGGGGTTTTTTCTCCCCACTGATATAAGATCTGTTTTATTTATGTCAAGCCCTGCTTCTCTCAGGGAGTTAGGCATTTATTCTGCCCTGTTGTTGCCTACGAGTGGCCTCAAGGCCTCGAGCCACTCGGCCCTTGAGCAGAATCCAGCTCATCCCTAGAAGAGCCCAAGTGTCTCAGGGAAGAATCCACAGTGCCAACAAGGCAGCCTGTTCAAGCAAGAAATTCTGAGGACAGGGACAAATCTTAAATTCATTTTGCATTTTTTGAAAGATGCTTACATCCTCTTGGGATTCTGACTTAGGGGTATGAATAGCCTGAGCCATTATTTGAGGATTAAGAGGAGGAAAGAGTATGTCTACCAACTCAGATGATTAAACATCTGCGCTTTGTCAGGACTTCCATGAATATGTACAGAACCCCAAGTAATAGAAGTATCGATACTTACAAAGCTTATTAGTGGTGCAGACTTTAGAAATGTGGCTATTTAAGTGCTGTCAGCACTGGCAGCAACTTAATGAAGGCTTTGAGAACTTTGATTTTGATCCTAGACTGAAGTTCTTAGGTCTTTTGTGGCACTTGTCTTACACGATTAGTCATGAGAAAGTTGTGACCCTTTGTGTTATATTAGTTATAACTAATTATATTAGTTATGTTATATATGTTACATATATATAACATATATATATGTTATATATGTTATATGAAGTTATATTGCTCCTTTCTGTACAACTGTAAGTCCGAATCCAGAGGGACTGATGGCCATTAGGCATACACAGTGAGAGGGGTCTCAGAGGATTTACCGTAATGAAAAAAATACCTATAGCAGCTTGTTCCATACATTAATGTATGGACTACTTGCAGTTGTGCATGTTTGGGTATATTGTCCTCTGCACTCTTTTTAGTTCTTCTTTTTGGGTTTTTTTCCTGCTCCTGCTCAGTGTTTGATCTTTTAGCTTCTGGCCATTTTTTCAATCATTTTATTTTGAAGAACTTGGTAACAAAACCCCAAAACTTGGTATAACTGAAGAGCATAGTTGCAGACCTTCTGGCTCTGTGATTAGCACATTAATGATCTGCTTTGTTGCTGTCACTCTAGAAGAATTACTCAATTCATAGTCATGTCTGCAAACCCAGCGTGTGCATCTGTCTGTACAGACACACATGTGCAACTCTGGCATATATGGAGTAGAATACACTGCCCAGGAACAGAGTGCTGCTTGTTTGCATGTTTTTTTTCAGAGTATCAATAATTCAGCAGTAACTTGTAGAACATTTTAACTGTTTCACTTAACAAAATGGCTGCAATGATTCTGTATATTTTTATGAAACAAAAAAATTCTTGAAAATCCTTACCTTACCAGCATTAAAATTATTTACATTGCAAACCTCGTCATACAGCTATAGAATAATCACTCCCCCATTTGTAGTTTATGATACTTTTTGGTTTTGTTTTGATAAATGACAATAGTTAACACTAAGACATGAACAGACATTTCAGTTTTGCTATTTAATCTGTCAAACCCCAGTTGATCAATAATAACATGAGTTATATTTAAAAACACTTATCTGATGCATTTTTGCACCTTTTTCTATAGTTATCTTGGTATTAATTTTCTTTTTTTAAAAGAAGATTGTAATAATTTTATATATGGAACATCATATCACATTTTATGAAGTATGCTAAAAGGAAATCTCTCTATCCATCTCTAAAGGATAACATGATGACATGACACGAAACAAAATAGTTGCCTAAAAGCCTGTATAACCAGGTAGGGTGGAGAATGAGAAACCTAATGGAAAAGACAGGGAAAAAGTCAGAGTGTCACTGCCAGAGCTAGACCTAGGGCTGAAACAGCCAGAGCAGCACACTGTGCTCACAAGGGAACAGGCTGTATGTGTAAAGAACACAACAAAACCCAAAAGGGATTATTTATGTCACACTAACTATATATTAATTCTTTCTTCACATTCAGATAGCAATAAAAGGAATCATGTGGTATCATGTTATCCATTAAAGTCGCATGTTCTTATCACAGAGATACAACGATTTCACCCTAGTTCTCGGAGTCAGCATAATATTAGACCTCCTTCTGCAGATTACTGATTGCAGGCTCTTCGCACATGACCAGATTAGTGCCATGATGGCGAGTGTGTGCTCAGACCTGCACAGTAAGCCAGCTACAAGCTGTAAAAATATATGACATTTACCTGGATTCTGTGGGTGTGCTGAAACAACCATTAGAGCAAGAAGTTCTAGACTTAGCTATACATACACATCAGGAACTGGAAAATTCGTTACTCACTGTGGGTCAGGAGAGCATATCTAACCAAAAGAATGCATAACAACAGTGAAAACCAATCCTGCACGTCAGACGTCCTTTTCATTTCACACACAGAGAGCAATCATTTGTTACGCTGCCATGGTGGGTGCTCGCTATTAATGGAAACTGTTTCCCCTCTACTGGTTTCAGTTTTGCAAAAGGCTAGGGGAGAGATCTTGGTATTTCCCTTCTATACTACAGGCTCATGATGCACCCAGATAGGTAGTGTGATTAATAATTCAAAGCTATGTTAGCAAGTGACACAGTATCTGCCTCTACATGCACAATTCTGCCCCAGGGTTCAGTGGAAGATGTACACCCTTTAGCTTGCTCAGCTCTAGGGTTAACATTTTGCACTCCTCTATTTTGAGTTGTGTGCCAGCAAGATTTGGGTGAGCCCTTTTTCATTTTCTTGTTGATTTTTGGTGGAGGGTTGTTTGTTTTGTTTTGTTTTTAAAAAAATGTTTTAAGATACAGAGACAGCAGATATTTTTCTTCAAAGCCATTTCAACTAACAGGGCTGTGTTCAAACTTTAGGAAAAGTCAACAAATATTAACCTTCAGGCGGTAAGCAAACAGAAAATCTCAGCCCCCAAGGAAAGCAGCTGACAGTTACAGGGAAGCAGAAAGGGGACAAAACATGACACGATGGCCATTCTCAGCACTGTCGGTTGTGATTCTGTATTCTTTATGTGCTGTTTTGCCATTGAGCATGAACTGGCCAAAAAAGTCTTCAAGGTCAGAAGAGCTCCCCAACCAATATATTTAAGCATCCTTCAAGGTAATAAGTAGCTTTCAAATGAGGGTTTGTGGACATGTGTTAAAAATATACCTGTGTATAAGTGAAATACGAAGGAGGTAGGTGAGAAAGATGGACTCTTTGGACTTTTTGCTTCTATTTTTCACAATCTAGGCTTCTTCAAAGAAGAAGAAAACCTGCTGTTTGGATATGTCTTTCTGTTTAAATGACCTGAGTAGCCTCAGGAATGCTCTCCTTTTCCAGATGAAGCACATGCTTACAATTTATTTGTGGTGCCAGTTTTAGATTTTAAACAACTTGTAAATTGGGTACAAAGTTAGCAGAAAGCCTTACCTTTAAAGGCTGAACCTTCCCACACTGGGTACTAGGGCTTTTGTAGTCTGGTTTTGCTCCGTATATTCAGGCTCAGTTAAGCTTAATTTTGCATGGAAGGTTAGTTTGACATTTTTGTTTATTCAAGAACATTTTTTTCTTCACTGAAATAAACAAAGAAGTTGCCAGACACAGTTATTTCTGAATTTGAAATATTTAGAATAGATGAGGTTTTAATTTTCATAATGTTTCAACTACCAACCAAATCTTAAAATGACTTTTTATACAAATATCAAATTATGTGATAAATGCTTCTTGCTATATGCATAATTTTACATGTGTACTAGAAATGATGTTTTAAATTTTTATGTTACAGGTTTTGGGAAATGCGCCTAAAGCCCCAAATATTTTTTGCATCTTTTTTCAAGTGCCTGGAAAAACACAGCCGTGAGCCTGGAAATGGTAGATGCACATTCTTTGGATTTTTCATTTAAAACACTGTGAAGTGAAACGTTCCAGTCCTAGGATCACGTTCATGAGTTTCTTCATCAACGGCTTTTGTTTAGACTTGGATATTGCTAGAATTCTCTTACCTGTGTGTTAAAGCCATTCCATTATTTCTTCCCAGTCACTGGCATTTCCAGTGGAATCTCTCCCTCTTTCCCTCTCCCTTCACCATGATATGAAATGATTTTTATACCCCTCTGACTTTAGTATTAAGACGTGACATCTTTATTTCCTGCTGCCGTTGTTATCAAAATGAGTAAGCAGGCAAGCCTGTCATATAGCTTCCTCTCCTCCAAATCTCAACAAGAGCTCAGCGACGAATTTCAGGTTATGCCAAATCTTTATCTATCTTGCCCAGCCTCCACAGCTACTGGCAAAAGGCCTTGCTTCAGCTACATTCACATACCATTCCTACCCCAGTGCAGCTAGTCAGCTTTTGAGAGATGATGAACAGATTTTTTTTTGTTGTTGTTACATTTTAAATAGTAAATCTTATTTATAGTAACTGTAGAAGACACTTAAAAGTTAGATCTTAATGTGCATTGTGAGCAAATTCTAAGACATTTCACATGTGTGTCTAAAATCAAATTTCTGAAATTCATATTTAAGCAATTTTATAAGGGCTTGATTTCAAAGGGACATGAGCGTTGTGGAAAACAGGCACAGATTCAGTAGTTGGAATAGGAGCCTACAGTCAGCTGGTATCCTGCAAAATTGTAGCCTGGAAAATTAAATTCATATTTGCCCTCCAGGGATTGAGCTTGTGAGATCATCTGTCATATGGTGAATATGTAAATAATTGTTTTCACTTCCGTTTTCTTCTGCCAGTGGACAGCGCAGTTTTTAAATTCTTCAGAATTTTTCTGACACTTATAACTGAGCAGCTCCAGAATAAAAACTAGCATGGAGTCAAATTCCAGGCATCAAAAGAAGGCAGAAACAAATATTATGGAAATGACAGAATGCATGCTGACTCCTGGGGAAAAAAAAATGAATTTCTCTGGTTAGGAAAAATTTCAGCAGGATAATATGAGCACGGTTTTCTTACGGCATAGTTGTCTGGAGTTGGCTCTTTGCTGCTTCTGTTGTCAAATGCTGACATATCTCATGTATGTTTGGTACTTTTAAAAACCAGTAACAAAAGAAAATTATAATCATAGTAAAGATGAATATTTTACTTAGCTGTACTATAGCTTTCAGCTTTCTTTCACACAACAGAAAATGGCAATTTTCCACGTGCTAGAAATACGTTGCCTTATTACAGGATTGTACTTATGTTTTGAGAACAACTTATTCATTAGTGATAAATGTGAATGAATTCACTAAAACAGAAGAATATCTTCTTTTGTTCAGCAGGGTTAATCAATAAAAAGGCTTAATTCCCATCATTGTTTTATTTCTGAAATGAGACGTTTGTTTTATTACAGTAACCATGAGGATTTCAGAGTATAAGCAAGACAAAGTTTATAAACACAGATAATATTTACTGCTAGGTCAACTGATACAGTTTTAAAGAAATAAAAACAGACAAGCCAAATCTTGAAACATGTTTTTTTTCCAACAATATTGGCTGACCTACTAGAAGATACTACTTGCAAGCATGGTGTAATGAAATATTTTATCTGTTAGGAGGACTGGTGTCACAGACTTTCTACCTTGTACTTTGTAAGAGCCTTTTAATAGAAAAGAAAAATCAGGAAACAGATGCTGGATGGAAATTAGCTCATCAACTAATAGGCAATGATAATTTAATCTAAAACTTTGAAGTTAATTTCAGTTTCCCATCTACTATATCAACCTTTTAAATCAGAAACCAGCAAATCCTGAGGTTTTCCACCTCCTATGTTATCATGCAAACCAATGATCTATTATTGGAATCTATTTTATTAGTAGCACAAACAAATTTAACTTGTACTTGAAGAGCAAGTGCAACCTGTACTTGCTTTGAGGAATAAACATTCAGACATTTATGAACTGTGTAAATTATCCTTAAATGACTGTGAAACTGTAGAACAGTTTTATATAGCATCCCATATTAAAATTCTGCTAAGTGAGTATGAAGTTGGTTGCCTTAATGTGCATTTATGTATTTTTAAGCAAGATACATAATGCATGAACTAAGGAACTTTGGGAATTTTCTTGTAAATAGGTAGGTCTTCACCCCTCTTTGTCAAAGCCCAAGTGTAAGTAATTTATATTATCATTTTTTATGGGTTGACTAGCTGCTGCTCCAGCCTCATCTTTTACAAATGGCAACTTGTTCAGAGAACATGGACCGAAGAAGCCATCACTCCTGCAGTGCTTCCACTAGAAACAAGGACCTTGCCGGTGAGGTGCTAGGTTGCAGATCTGCTCCTTTGCATCTCCTGTCCTCCTCTACTTTTCGTCATCCCTCCTTTGGTTTTGCCCAGCTGCCAGCCCCACTGCTGCAGGGTGGCGGTGGGTGTCCGTGAAGGTCGGGGTCACTCCGTTTGCGATCTGTCAGTCTTCAGGTGAGATGTCTGTGCTGCGATCACGTGGACTTTTGAAGCTAAAAGGCAATGGAAGTTTGGTCCTGTCACTAATAGTCTCATTTATTGTTATTACCTAGAGTTCTTTATCTCTGAGTACCTCTACAGCTTTCTCTGAAGGTTACAAAATTCTGGTGCATTGGATGGGAACAGGAGCAAATCTCACATGTTGGTCTAAGAAAACACTTTGCCAGCAGCACCTCATCTCACAGAGTTGTATATAACTCACCTGACTCCAGTGTCAATGTTTCTGATGGTCTGTCAGCATATGAAGTTGGGGGAAAGAGGGACCTTTTAGGGAATTTAAACCTAAATGAGGCAGAGCTTTAGACTTCAGCACCATTCATCATCCATGCCTGGAACTGAATTAGAAGGTTGCTTGGAACCTTGTTAGAATAGAGGTGGATGGTAAGGAGAAAAGAACGGCTGGGAAAGGGTGAGAAAAGCATAATTCAAAGAAGAGAGCTTCACTCTGAGCCTTGCTGGTGTGAACTTTACGAGTCTGAGAAGTGAAGAACTATCAAAAGGGATGTTAAAATAGGAAATATGCTCTTTGAGCAAAGAACATGGTTTTCAAGTCTTCTGACTGATGCATGATCATGCCACAGTTTTTACCGTTGGCCGAGAAAAAAAAAACAGCCAAGTTATTTGAACTTCCTCCTCTCCAGAGTTACACTTGGAAGGGAACTGTGCGTCCTCTCTCCTTCCACGCCGCTTCCTGACCCAGCTGTCTGCCCCAAATTGTCCCTGACTGTCCCAGCTGGGATCACCAGAACTACGATGAAAGAAGCAGAGGAAAGCCCAGGCTCCCCATGGCCCCGTGGGACTGGGTCTTCCATGAAAACAAAAGAAAGCTGTTTTGTGTTTGGATACCCGGAGGGACAGTGTCCACTTCAGCTCGCAGGGGTACCACTCCTCTCATCTCAGCCTACTGGGATTATCAAATGAAGGAGGGTGGCACAGCATGTCCAGACTCACCCTTTTTCTCAGTAATTTCCCATTCTTCTGCATAAAAGACTTCACTCCAAATTATTGTCCAGCAACTCAAGGACTGTATCTGCTCTTTCCTTCTCTTCTCTTGTCTCAAGGGGCTGGGCAATATCTGCCTCATTCCGATAGCACGTGCTTTGTTCTGTGTTCATGTGCAGTTGCATGTGTGGAAGCCAGCCATTAGTTCTTTTAGTTGTATTAAGTTAGCCTGAAATACAGACAAGAGATAATTTTTAACATCATCATCTAGTTCTGGGTAGTATAACAGCAAAAGCAAGAGTGCAATTCAGGGAAACAGAAAACATGTAGTGGAAAACTGCATATCTCGCTGAAAATTGACACTATGCTACCTAGAAAATAAAAAAAAATATATAACTTTCTGGTTCACCTTCCATTATTTGGCCATTTGAGGGATTTCATAGCCTGAAATTGTTTTTTCCACATTCTCTTTAGGCAAAGGGTTTCCCTCCTCTGTCTCAGGCATCTCAACATGAGTTGATAGTACTGCATAGGGCAATGCAGCTCATTTATCTTGGTTTTGCCCCTCCCGGAGCCCTTCTATGAGGACTCTTATTGTCTATCAGCTTTCTCAATAACGCTCCAGCTGCATGCTGCCTAGAATGCAAAGTTCAGTTTTTGCCTTGAAGGCAAACATGCGCTTCTCTTTGGGGATCTCCATGATGGAATTTGTCTGTCACTGAAACATTAGATGTAGAAGATTTAAAACCTTCCCATCAGCTATTTGATGTACCCATACAAATCACAAAGAAAAAACCAGCTTGGTTATACATGGGGGTACATACACAGAAATCAACTTTATGAGAAATAGTGATGCTGTTTAGAAACTTCATACCAATTTAATTTCGTTGGTGCAAAAAAACCCCACCCGATAAATAAAGAAATGAATTTAAACTGAGGCCAAACATCCAGTTTTGGGGTGTTCTCTTGAAGAGCTGGTTCTCTTAGCCAGCATCACCCAGGGGAGCTTCTCCAGTGTCGCTGGAGTTACTCTGCCTTACAGCAGCTGAGGATTTGAACCTGTTATTTGAACAATCGTGCAAGAATGCCCAATGTTTAGGAATTAGGGGAAGCTAGACAGCCATGTGGTGTGACATAAGCCAATGATTTGGCCTCAATTTTGTCTGATTAAAGTATGTAAAGTAGTGGTCATGAAAACAGTAACTGAAGACAAAGCAGTTTTGTCCTGAAATTGCTTAACGAAGGCAGGACTGACTGAACAGTAGCATTGGTTTTTAGTGACCTTTCATAAAGAAAAGGCAGTCTGTCTGTCATTATGCAAATTCAAGAACATCTGTTCCATGAAACCCTGTAATAATGCCTGAGGTTTGCATCGGATGAGAATAAAAACTGTTTTGACAAAGGCTACAGAGTATGCTTGTATTAGCCAGACAGCTCCTTTTTCTAGTCCAAGTCTACCTCAAGAGTAGGGGGGGCAGATCTTCAGCTGGAGTAAATTGTCATGGCTCAGTGGAACTGGTTTCTCAGAATGCCATTTTATTCGGTGAATAATGTTGAAACCTAAGAGGTAAATTAGACTTACAGCTGCATTATCAGAGCATTAGTATTTCATTAGTAACAACGGCAGCAACTGATGGGCGACATAATGTGAAGTGTTTATCGCAGCCTTCCTATGCAATCCACAAAAGAGGCAGCGAACATTGTTTTAATAAGTCTGCCAGTGACTAACTCACATCTGCTTTAGTTTAATAAAAAAAAAAGCAAGCAATATTGACAGCAGATATAAACAATAAGTGGATGTCTCAGTTCTGTTTGATACTTAAACCTCAGGAAATACCTATTAAAACCTATTGATTTTTTGCAAGACTGTTACCACCTCTGAATTTAAATGATGGAGGGGCTGGTATACTGAGGGTCGTGAGCGCTGGGGACTTGTGCACTCCAGTGGTGGCTGCTAGAAATATTATGAACATCGAGATCAAACAGGCACACAATGTCCAGCAGCTCACATCAATCCTTTAGGAAGAGCAACCATAGGCTCCGCTCATAGGCCTAACTAGAGCATAGAGGAATTAGAGCAGAATTTCATCTTGCCAACCTACGTCACAGCTCCTTTTCAGCATCGGAAGCAGCAACCACCTCTGCCTGTGTTTGCAGCCAAACGATAGCTCTGTCCTCGGCTGCAGGGGGAAAGAGGAGGCTGCGTGACTTCTCTGCACCGGGGCAATCAGGTCTAAAGTCAGTCCTTGCTAGAGGACCTGTTGGAAAACAACCAACAAGCTTTCAGAGCCCAGTTGAGCAGCGTAGGACTCAAAGAATTATTTCTGCCATCCTATTTTTAAAAACACTTATTAACTTTTACGTCACAGAATGATTCCTAGAAATTTTCACAAACCATAATACCCCAGGGAATAAAGAAGATACACAGATTTTTTTCAAGGACTCACAATCAGCTGAGGGGTTTTGTTTGCTTTTATGCTGGGTTTTTTTTGTTTGGTTGGTTTTAAAATCCAGTCTGGATTTTAAGGGTGGGAATTTAGCCAGCCTGTCTATAGGAATGCAAACATTAGACATTAGGTCTCAGCTACGAAGGATACCTCCAGCCAATCACAGGTGTTTAATATAAGCAGGAGGAATCAGTCTCTGGATGTGCCCATGTCTGTTCATTGACTATAGGGTGGCAGCTAGGCAGTTAGCTCACCCCAGCCTCATGAATTCCAGATAGCTACAAGCAGATGAAACAAAACCTACCGCAGAGCCTGTAGCTTGCTGTGCCAGAAAAGGCTATGATGAATGCTGGGACTCACTTTGCCTTAAATAACTAAAAATAGGCAAGAGGCTGGCGTTTGTTAAACTACTTGGCAGTTATTTTGGGGGTGATGGTGAAAACAGGGCAATAATCTCTATCTCTAGTCCCCATTCAGGAAGTCACCACCACAGCCAGCAGTTGCTGGTGTGGATAATTGTGGGGGATGATCTCTGCGTCCCGTTTTCTCGGTACCATCCCATTCCCACCTGTTGGAAGTGGCAACAGCATTTGCCTTACCAGGGTAATACCGAGATGTTTATCTTGGTCTGGGCAGGACGACCATCCAGCAGTGATTCCTGCAGTCAGTGACTGCACCAGAGCTTTTGGGAAATGGCCGTGTTTCAGACCCAGGGTTACTTGCGTTCCTGAGGGTAGCACATGAGCAATGAGTTATTTCTGGTCGTTGTCATCACGGACCGGTACACATCCCAGGGATATTTTTTCCTGCACCTTGCAGGCTGGGGATGGGAGCCTGGGGAGGGTTGCTGGTTTCTGTTGTTTTTTCTAACATCTCTCATGTATTCCCTCATGAATTAATTTTACCTTTGGCAGCGATCCCAGCACCATATGAATTGGGAGTCTGTATTGTTTTTCCCAATAAATATCTGGGACTAAAATTTTGGGAGCAAACTACACAGCAGATTAAAGATATAGCTATCATCAATATTGTTTTCAATAAAGAATAGATCACCTGCTTTTAAACAGAATATGTGAATGAAAATAGCAGTGGATTGGCTAAAACCGCAACTTGTTTACTGCTAGAATTGAAACATTTTCCACTTCTTAAAATTTACACAGATGTTTTAACCTCAAAATTGGCATTACTAATTCTTAGGTTAAGATAGTGGCTTAAAATATGACAGGAAAAGCTAGCAGAATATTTTTCCTACAAGATATAATCAAAAGGTCAGAATTACATAAAGTGTGTTGAGGCTTTTGTGAAAAAGGACGTTTTTAATCTGAAATTACCTTCTTGCATTTCTAAATGCTCTTATTAACTAAATATAGAAAAATCTATTATTTGCTGTCTTTTCCTTCTCTGTGTGAATCATATTGCTTTCCAGGGTGGAAGTGAAAAAGGAAAAATGTGAGACAAAGCAACAAAAGCCAGAAATCTGTTAAATCAAGTGGTATCTTCATACAGCTTTAAAATAATAGAAAAATATCATTTCCTAAAGAGTTTATAAAATAAAAATAATTGTGAACTTTTAAAGACGTTTCATACAATAGTTCTATTCTTCAACCAGCTCTACAATTAAGATGGTCAAGCTAACTTGTTGAAGAAGTAACATGTTAATTCTACATTTCCTGTATTTTCTATTGCTTTCATTGCTAGTGTTCTTGAAAAGTTAATAGGCACTCACATCAACCAATATATGCCTGCAGCTTTAGCTTCATCTTAACATGTTATTACGTGATTATTATATAATGCACCAGAAATGACTTCTCATATTGTTTTTAATTATGATGATTAACTTGGATTCCTTCTTCAAAAGCCTAATTCTGCATCTTTATTTTAAATCCCAAGAGAGCTTCATTCAAACCTGAGACATGCCAGAACCAGCCAGACAAATTATGTCATCAACACGTATTTTATTACTGGTTACATGACAAGTTTGCACTCTTTGGTGGATCTGTCCGTGTCAATGAAGTAAACAACCTTGTTTGGTCAGGCTGTCTATGGATAGTGAATAACACGTTCAGTTAACTAGCTTTCTACAGAGGCAGAATGTGAGGAAGCAAAGATCATTTATTTATGGCATAATTCATATTTCAAAGCTATCATTTATTTATATTGTCGATGCAGTTTTCTTACTAGCGTCATATCACAGTTGAGTATGCTTTCAAACAACACCAGACCCCATATATTCCACAAACCAACACCCAGTCATCACAGGCTGTTAGTGCAGCTTTCCAGTATACACTGCACAAACATACACATCCAGCAGAACATCAGAGCAAAATAATCCTTCATGCATAATTCACACTTCCAGTCTCTGCATGCTTTATGCACTGATGAATTACTCAGTTGTGCTGAGGTAATTCAGAATGAACTAAAAAGCAAATTATGGCAGGCATGTGCTGTAACATTATTATTCTGCAGGCCTCGATTTTGAAATTACTGTCTCTGAGACCTGATTCTGAAATATAATGTATGCAGCCTCCATGATATTTCAGCCCAGTGCCTTCTGTCTGAGGATGTCCGTGGACTCGTTTCAAAAGCTTGCACAGTCCAGAAACCCAATTTGATTTCTCTCTTTTTGCCTGAAATGGGCCTTGACATTTTAAAATCATTAAATGCAATCTCTTTCAGATGCTCACAAAAGGTCACAAAGGCTATGGGACTGCCCCTGTTATGCTGCACCACCACAGCTCTGATCCACTTTAGCAGGAGAACTAAGTGCTCAAGGCATTCAAAATTGAGCTCCTAATGTATTAAGTGCATTAGTAATAGTCACAGTTCTGCTAAAATTTCCATTACAAGGTCTAGATTACCAAGAGGAACAGGCTGTTTGGGATGCAGTTGACATTAAAAAGGGTTTTAGTATTGTGTTGGATCAGAGCCTGAGCAAACACTTGACATTTTCAGGATTTTTTTTTTCCTTGAAAAATATGGTTTTGGTTTGGGGTTTTTTTTGGGTTTGGTTTTTTTTTTTGGGTGAGGGGGGCAGGTTTTAAAAAAATATAGTTTGGGCACTGTCTGAGGGAAATACCAACATGACAAAACAGGGTGCGGATGACTCAGGATGTGCATTCTTGCTGCATGTAGCATATTGCATGTATCAGCAGCTGTTTACAAGCCTCTCTTTAATTTCACACCAAAAGTAGATGATGACAACCTAAGAGAAAAAGGAATAGCACTAGAAAACAGAACAGCTGTGACATGAATACCTTTCTTTCTGTTGTGTTTTAACCCCAGCCGGCAACTCAGCCCCACACAGCCGCTCGCTCACTCCCCCCCGGTGGGATGGGGGAGAGAATCAGAAGAGTAGAAGTGGCTTGAGATAAAGACAGTTTCACAGGCAAAGCAAAAGCTGTGTATGCGAGCAAAGCAAAACCAGGAATCCATCCGCCCCTTCCCACGGGCAGGCAGGTGTTCAGCCATCTCCAGGACAGCAGGGCTCCATCACGCAAAGCGGTCACTTGGGAAGACAAACGCCATCGCTCCCAGCGTCCCCTCTTCTTTCTTCTTCCCCCAGCTTTTATTTGCTGAGCATGACGTCCTATGGTCTGGGATATCCCTTTGGTCAGCTGGGGGCAGCTGTCCCGGCTGTGCCCCCTTCTGACTCCTTGTGCCCCCCCAGCCTGCTCGCTGCTGGGGTGGGGGGAGAAGCAGAAAAGGCCTCGGCTCTGTCTAAGCACTGCTTAGCAATAACAAAAACATCTCTGCATTATCAACACTGTTTCCAGCACGAATCCAAGCCCCATACTAGCTACTATGAAGAAAATTAACTCTATCCCAGCCAAAACCAGCACAATTTCATACGCTACATTGCTGTCTGTTTGCCCTTAAAAGACAATTTTTCAAGTTAGTAAGAAGAAAAGGTTCATCTGTTTGGAGAATACAATCCAGAATGCGCTAAATTTGCTAAATTTAGTTTTACTTAGTGTTGGACCAAGTATTAAGGCTGCCTTTTTCATTCAGTGACAGCAGGAGAAAGCCCCAAATCTCTTCTGGCAGGTCAGACTATGACCAGACAGACCTTTTTAAGAAATCCTCGCTCTCCTATTTCCAGCCCTTCCTCCTCCCTCCTCTCCACTGTGCCAGGGCAGAATTTGCCGGGCCATGCGGCGAAGCCTGTTCCTCACCCTGATGCCGTTCATGGCACATCTGTGTGAACAGCTGTGCTGACACAACCGAGGCGGCTGTAAAGGGTCACAAGTGACCCCAGAGAGCATTCCCACTGAGAAATATGTACCCAGGCCTGCAGCCTGACTTTCGGTTGGGTAGTCCCATGTCCAAGTAGTAATATCTCGGTCTTAAATAACAGCCACCAGAACTACATGAGCATTGCTGTAGGAGAGAAGCATGTGTTATAATCTAGTTTATCCAGAGTAATGTTGCCAATCTCACTGTTTCTCACAGCTCTCCTTAGTTAACAGATAAGGCAGGTATCAGATCCTGGAGCCACTTACAAAACCACATGCAGCTGAGTATTTATCTGTGCGTCTTGTGTGTAGTGAGAGGCTCAAAAGCAGTAGGTGGGCATGCTGAAAGGTCACAAGCACAAACACCCTTAAAAAACCCCAGCTATTCTGTTCAATGTATTTATTTTGTTGTATTATGCTATTTCATCAGAGTAATTCCTCCTTTCTGAAAGTGTTTGAAACTGTTTGGTTTGTCATCATCACACCTATCAACAGGAAAGGATGTGGCTTGACCTTATGTAGGTGGTCTACATTAAACATTGCAAATCTTTGTACTCCGAACACTGAAGTGCTACTGCTTTTCTGAGCATACAGTACAAGGGACAGAGGCTGAAACATGCATGTGACAGAGAAATGAACATGGCAAAATATGGCTGGAGCCCTCTGTTCTGGAAACATGTGCAGCATCTTAGCTTTACCTTCCTGAGAAGTTCCTCCGAATCCATAAGGAACAGGACCAAAAATAAGTGGATTTGCAAATCCACCTGTGTGAAAACATGCTGATGTCAAGTAGGAGAAAGCTGGCATGAACAGGCACTGTAAAATGAATGATTCGTGTCCACTTGACTGCAAATAATTCTGCAAGCGAGGATGACAGAAAGCATCTACTTGCAGAGAGCAGAGGTGGTCCCCTGGTTCCTTTAATATCTGTTGTCCAGTTCTGGTTTTCTTATAGGTAATAGCATCAGCTGAGTCTATTTTTACTACTCTGTGTCCCTTGTGGCTTTCACGTTACTTTCCTGGTGTGTTCTGCACACAATCCAGTCTTGTCCTCCATGCCTGCTGCTATTCCTTTACAACCCAGTATCTGCACATAGTACTATTATTTACGCAGCTTATGCAGAGACCTGTAATTCATCGATTATTGTGAGCCATACCACTGGAGCTATTTCTTTCTGACAATATCTGAGTATTAGCTAGTAGTTTTTCTTCCCTGTACTATCTCTGATTGGATCCATATACTATCTGTCTGCCATGCAATGTGTCAGTGTGTAGGTCATCATGTGATGCCTTTTTCCATGAATTTCCACTGCTTAGCTAGAGCTTAGCCTTCCCTAGGATTCCTCATATCCAGTTTTCTGTGTTCTCTTCTGCAATACTTTTTTTTTTTCAAACTTTTCTTATGGGAATACAGATGCCAACCCAACAAAGCATTTATTCCCATGCTTCCCGAGTACCCCTATTGAACACAGATAACTATTTGTGTTCTTAAAATTAAACACTATTAATCAAATACTTTATTGCATTGACACCTTAATTTGCATCACATGTATCACCAGAGGTGTGACGTGGATGAAAATGTGAATGCTTGTACTAGCTCTGAACCTTGTAATGAAAAGCTGATTTCTAACACCCATCTACCCTGGTAGAAGTCCAGCCTTTTTTGCAACTGAGGAGTAAGAGTTCAATAAAGTGGTCTAGACTGATACTAGTGCAAACAAAAACAATGTCTGCATTGAAATCTTTTTTCAAAAATGTATACACTGTTGGTCTTGCAGGACAAAGAACTCTTGTTTGCAACTCTCTAGATCAAAGCCGTAATAAAATGCTACTGCACAGCTCAGAGAAGGCCATCCATATTAGTGACATTTTTTGCCAAGTTCAGCTCCAAAGGAATGCAATTTACTGTATGCATATTCTGCCAAGATAAAGGCCATAGTGCACTGGTGTAGACTACCACTGGTCTTATTTGTACAGCAATGCGGTAGTTTTCAGAGACTGCAAGGGCCAGATTCAGAAAAGGCTGTAGGTATCTGAAGTGAGAGTTCAGAAGAATTTAAGGTTGTGGAGTGAAAAGTGGGATCTGGGAATCTCACATCAACCACTGTTTATAACCTACAGCCATGACTGAATTTGTCTGGGAGGAGAGAGGTGATGGAAGTGAAGGTCTGCCCAGTGCAGCGACTGTCCTAGGGGTACAAGGGTGAGACTCCTCACTCCTCATTTAGAAGTTTACAGCACAGACTTCTGTCTCTGAGCTAATCGTCTAGACTCCCTTTATAGTCACTAGAGAGAAACAGGCATTTCTAAAAGGCAATTTATCTGGCCCATTTTAAATGAATCTGTGAGGAGAAAATGCACCGTGCTTTGGAAATACCTGTTTCTCACCAGAGATCAGAAAAGGGTGTGTGGACGATGGCAAAGACACTGCGAGTTAGGCAAGGAGGATCCCACTTCAAATTAAGGATTCACAGAGAAATTTATTCTGGCATTTCCCAGATTTAGAGTGTAACTAATCCCCATTTGTCTTCTGTTATAGGTGGGCAGGAAGAGGTGACATCTTACAGATATCTTTCTCTGACCTTTGAGTAGCATGGTACTTTTCGTAGATTCGTTTCATAGGCATCCAAATCTGCAAGCACCCTTATGCTGATATCTGAGAAGCGAAGTGGTGCAGAATACACAGTTACTAGCACATGGAAACTGTTGATAAGTGAAATGTGCATGTTGTAACATCTCATCAGCTCTACAGGTAATACCACTGTAGTCTGGGACAAGCATGATTTTGTAGCAAACTCTGGCAGCGCCAGCAACAATTAAATGCAGGTTTATTCTAAAGAACTGATCTGTAGAAGCAGCATGAAATGCCTGCAGACACCTCCAGCCCTCCCCACTTCCCTGTTTACTAGATCATCAGATTAACTGTAGCAGAAATATCACTTCTTATAACCTAGTTTTGCACCCAGGAACTTTACTCAGGGTTCTTGTAGCCAAACGAAGTTCCTTCCATCCCATGCCTCACCACCCGTAACAGCTCTCAGGAGCCAGAAGAGGCATCTTCAGAAACCCACTACCATCAAATGCCCCATACAAGCTCATGGCTCTCACGCGGTTCTGTACCACCGAGGGCTGAGGTCACAGCAATGCTCACGAAACCCCCCCAAAAACATCATCCTGCCGGCGGGCTGTCTCCCCAGTCTCGGAGACGAGCCTTCGATTTAGCGCACGTGCAAAGAAGCCAAAGAGGAAGAGACTTCCCTGCGGTTGGCATTCCCACCTTGCCCCCTGAGGTTATCTATACACAACACATGCCTTTTCCCAGATTTTCTCCGTATTTAACTCACCCTTAGCTAGGTGTTGCCATGCATTTGAAACCTGATGCTGAAGATGAGTATATCCGTGATCAAAATACAGCAGATGGATAAATTTTACATCTGAATAAATCTACGGGAACTGGTTCAGAGAAAAGAAAAAGAAAAGAAGAAGTGACATTACTAGCATTTAGGTTATGTTTTGGTGTCTGTACAATTAATTCAGAAAGTCATCTAGAGCAAGATAGCAAGATATTTTTAGCATATGACAGTTCAATACTGCTAAGCTTCTGTAATCCTCAAGTAGTTCTTTTATGGTGCACTTTTTAATTACATTTTACATGTATGTATGGCAGTTTGTAGTCTTCTTAAAATAAATATTTCCCATATATCCATATGCATGATCCACACTTATTTTGTAGTACAAGATGTGCTGACAGAGATTAAAAGATTGCAACACAGCAGAAGGCGTTGTGCTATCTTGCAAGTGCAAAATAGGTACCTTTATCTGACTCAGTTTTTAGCATCTGTCTTCCGATTCCTAACAGCTATTGTTCCACATAAAACTATAATCACCTCTCAAGCCTCATTTCTTCAGGCACTGACATTGTAGGCTCTTTGGGGTTGTAGCAAATAAAAACCTAAATGGAAGTTTAAGTCCCAAGGGTGAAAATGCTTAAACTGCAAAGTTTTCTTATTGCAGTCTTCAATAAAGCCTTCGCACTGGGGAAATACGCCAGAGCCTTTCAAGTGGGTTAGACAATAGCTAATAATACCTGTTTTCATTACAAGGATGTAACACCTTGCCTTGCAGGGTGGGGTTAGGAAAAAAACCCCTTTCATTAAACCCCTTTTTTCCTTCCAAAAATGAGTACCTTGCAAAACTCTGGAAGCAGGGGTTTTGACTGAGGGGATGGCTTGTAAAGGTAATCTGATTAGCTTAAAGTTGTGCCCAGGCTCAGTTAGCAGTGAGGCATGCTGAGCGCTGCAGTGAGGTGACACGAGGAAGCTCCCTGTGCCTTTTGCCCATCTGATGGGGACACCAGTCCCCATTCCTGCCGGGGAGACTGAGGAATCGGGGCACAGCCACCAACAAGCGATTTGGGGTGTCCATCCCCGAGAAGGCTGCAGGAATGGAGGCTCCCTGCGGCGATGCTCCTCAGCATCACGCCGCATCCCAGCCTGCCCTGGGCAGTGCTGAGCCTCGTCACCCTCCTGTCCCACTCCTGGGGCACCGGTGTCAGCCCTCCTCCCTTGCTTCACTCACCAGCTCCTCGGATGGGGGCACGGTGCTGTGGATTTGGCTCTGAGGAGTCGTGGGATGGGTTTTGTTTGGCTTTAGTTGTCTTTAAAATATTTTCCTGTTTGACCTGGAGCCTGGTCAAAGCCAGGCTGGCTGCATGGGAAGGGGAATGGTGTTGCCCTACTGCTAACACAGACTGTGGGATCATAGATATAAGTTACAGTAAGAAAAGTCTTAATCCTATATTTTGTCTGTCTCCACCTTTGCTCCTCCCATTGCTGCCAGCACCTCCTTTTTGCACACTTGGAAGGGATTTTATAATGTTTTTACTGGCAAATAGCTATGCTTTCTGTATAACAGGCTTTCTTGCAAGGAAAGAAAGATCAAATAAAGAAACAAACTTTAGACAAAACTAGTATCAGAACTTGCAAGTAAATGGGGGAGAGATTGAACTGTGGTATTTCTATTGCACTTCCTAACACAGGCTAAGAAATAGGTCCTTCACCTCTCAGCTCATCACCTCACATGTTCGACGAGGGGAAACCCCTGGAGACTTGCCACCGTTTCAGACGTAAAGGCTGAGAAAAGAATTTGGCATCCAGCAAACGGACAGGACCTTTAGGTGTCCGACTTTCCCGTGGAACTGTGGTGGAACAGGCATACTTCACTGGGATTGCCTGAGCTGAGCATGGGCTTCCTTACAGAGGAGAGACTCTGTGAAGTCTTCCCCATTTACTCCACACTAACTCTTAAGCAGTAAGTGAAAAGTAAGTAGCATGAAGTGTCACTACCGAAGCATGAGCTACATGAGCCACAGGCACATCCACTGTGGAAACAACTCCTTAGGAGAAGAATAAAATCCTTTGAAATATTTAAATATTGTAATTAAAGTAATAAATAATATAAAATCTGGAAATTAATAGTGTAATTGTTAAAAATATTTTTTAAGTCACCAACTTGCTAGGAAATTTTGTGAGAACAGGAGAAAAAACAAATCCCACCTTCTCTCCTAAAGCAAACAAACTCTCTTAAATCCTTGCTTACAAGGTCTATGTTACCCAGATATGTTTGCCAGCAATGGGAAGAAAAGAATCTCTGGTATGGAAGCCTCTTACTTTGCATAGTTTTCACAGATTTTTTTTATAAACTCCCACTACCTATGAAGGTATTTAACAAGACGCTATATGATTAGCTGTTGAAACTGTGGTTCAGCCAATATTTTAAAAGACTAATACTGAAGTGGAAAATTGACTTGGTTTTAGTAACCTTGCAAAGAGGAGAAAACCTACCCAATAGAGGAAAATAAATCTATGACAGGACACTTATCTAGGACTAAGGTAAATTATCCCTACAATCTATTTTCTGACTTTTTTTTTAATTTTAAACTGCAGTGTGTGCAGATCAATGGAAAGCAATGGGCATTTAACTTAAGTCCCACAGTATGAAAACCATTTTTCTGAAAAAAGACTTGACAATTTGTAATGCTTTTGCAACTCCTTTTTCTAGAATGAATGGCCTTTCCAGGTTAGTAGTAGAGAAACAGAAAGAAATTCTAAAAATTTTATGGTTACAAGGTCAAGCACCGTTAGGTCAAAAAGTGACAGGTAGGGTTTCTAGTAATTTAATGTTTAATATTTATTGCAATACGAAGTTCTGCCTATGGCAATCATTGCTGCACACTTAATTTTGCACAAAATTCCTGCCCCAGAGGACAGTCCTCCCCGATCAGCAGGTATTCTGCATCTTACTTTGGTGATTATTTGAATCTAGACCTCATCCTCTATACTATTCAAATTATTTTTAAAATTTAGGATTGTTATATTCCTCTTCGTATTTTTCTCTTCTCCTCACAACCTAGAGGTGCCAGTAGCAATTTTTGTAGTTGCTACATAAAGACATATAAGAACATTTGTTGGTTTTCTCTTCTGATAAATTCCTGTGGTTTACTGGACTAGTCCTGCAGAAACTAAACAGCAAATGCGGCACGGTTGTGTTAATCTACTTTCTTGGATGAGTGTGGGACAAGCCAGGGACAGAAGAGGCAAAGGTCACAGCCATTGAGAGCAGTCACCATCTCCTTTCCCTGCACTTGAAGGCTTTGGGTTTGGCTGGGCTGGCAGCCGTGCCTCCTGCCTCCTCACCCCTTTGCAGCTCCTGACTAAAGGATCGTGATGGGTAGCAGAGAAATGACTGCCCTTGCAGGTCCAGTTATTATTGCGGACATCAAAACATCTGCTGATCCCTGCCTCACTCCTGCTGGTCCTTCTGGTAACGGAATGCCTACCCCCAGCGTCGTATCCTGCACCTTCACACCGTGCTACTGCTGCAGGAAACTGAAACGTCGCCGACAAAGACAAAACAGGAAAAGAAAATGCAGTTTCCCCTTGCACCGTGAGGAAGATTTATGCTGAAAGTGGAGACGCTACTACAGCCAAGAGCCATCAGGTGCTGTGATCTTTCCACCTGGAAACCAACAAAGCTCTCTTCCTGGCCAACGTTACCAAAGTATGTTTGCGGGTCCAATTCAGTGACACTAGAAGGCACATGCATAGTAGGTCTCTGTCAGTAAGTGAGAAAAACAACTGGGAATTTCAAGGCAACTATAGTTTAAGTCAACAGGGCCTTTTACTTATTTACTGCTTTTCCTGGATTGGTTTATAAAATGATAGCTGATCCTAGCTTGTAAAAACAAGCAAGTTCTCCAGAATGAATTGAGTTTGGCCGAACTTCCCAAATGTGCCTCCCTACCTGGGAAATTTACTCATGATGCTGAGGTGGGTAAAGCAGAAAGTTAAAGCACGTATGTCACCAAAGTACCATTAGCCCAGTACTCTTGCGCCCATGAAGAGAAGACCAGAATCATAACACCCATATGCTTCTAATAAGGATACTATAATTAACCTTATTCTGTATCATCTTACATGTTTGTGCAAATGACACTTTGTTCACAATAGCAGCTCTTCTGAAAGGAGCTCATAAGCTCATAATTGCTACAACATCTTTGTCACAGTGAGGGAAAATATTGTGTGCCCAAAGCAACTGGACAGAAGGGTGGCAAGGTTGAACACTAAGAAAGTTTCTCAGTCCTCTACTCAGTCTTCCCATGTGAGGCAATGGGCCTCTTAAGGAGTAAACCCTTTGGGTTTTATCCCCTTCTGATCCTTTTACCTAAGAAGCTGTGGTGAGACATGCCTACAGGGATGAGCCACTTGTGTTAGATCATCTACATATTCATGTTACCAGCTGAGTAAACCAAGAAAAAAAAACCCCATATAGCAAAGGAGAGAAAAATATTTGCATGTAAGGTAATAGTGTCAGGAACACAGCATCATTTCTAAGCCACAGGCTGCTCACAGGGGTTGGTTTGTTGTTGTTATTGCTTTTTTGAAAGAGAGATATTAAACTCTGAGTCTAACCCATGCAATATTAGCAAGCTCTCACAGGTAGGGGTGGTAATTATAAGGCTTCATTCATTGGGAAGAATGTTGAAAGCCTGAGGGACATGGTTTCTTGGTATGGTATAATTGTACTTCCTTCTCATAAAAGGACGGTGCTTATTTCCCATAACAGCCTGGCAAGCTTAAATAGTTACCTTTACCAGACCCAAACCACTATCCATTCATGTCAGGGGAAAGAGTTTCATTGTCCTCACTGAGTGCTGCTGGATTGGGTTCATAAACCCTGTCAAATAAAGCATTTAAGCATGCAAATAGACTCATTGCTCTAAATGGGAACATTCATGTGCTTTGCTATGCTAATTATAGAGATCAAGAAATATCCGTATATCTGCATGAACAGCAAGTCAGAAACAAGAACAGAATTGCAAAGACTTCATTTGGAACCAAAAGCTAGAAACCCTCGGCTGGACAATATTGAGTTGAGGTCCCCACCACATGGGGCCCGTGTACCTTCAAACCTTTCTTTGACTAGAGTAGGCTGCAGCTCTGTCCCTTTCTGTGGCTTTTCTTTAGTTTTGAGGTTCTTTAGTGTCTTTTGCTTGTTTCCAGTGTTCTTTTAGGCCTTTTAATAAACTGTCACCTGCCTTTGGCTCTCAGAAACAGATCCGATCCTCCTCACAAAAATCTTCTCAACTTCAGAGCACTCTTTCCCACAGCTCTCTTGCGATGGATGTTCTGGGTCCAGGGATCCAACATTACAGTTGAAGCAGACTACAGACTTTATCAAGGATCCCGTACATAACTTTGAGGAAAAATGCTAAAGCTTTAGTCTTTTCTCTACCTCTGGTTTTCCAACAGTCTTTTATTCCTGGTGATTAAGACTGCAAGGAAACAAACACTCTCTCTCTAGCACATATGTTATTTTCTGGAAGACTATTTTTTTCATCTCTTGATCCAATCTGGTAATTTTTTCCATATCTTTCCACCTGCTCTCTAAAAAGAGCAGTCTGACAGCTTGTCTCCTTTTTAGGAGTTTCCTAATTAGTCTAATCAAAAGATGATAGTCTTCCCCCAAATACCCTATTGCTCATCTACCCCTTTCTCTCCAAGGTTCAGTCATTTGCAGGTACTGTCTCCAAGAGTGGTTCATTTGAGTGGACAGTCATCAGATTTAATAACTCTCATCATTCTCCTAATGACAGCTCTAAGGATTTCTCCCGTCAGCTCCTGTGGTTTAAGCTCAAGATGGAGGAAGCTGATAATGGAAAAGACAAACTCCTTCCTCCTGTCTGTCGTCCCGTTCAACACAGCAGTAAAGCATTACAGCACACACCTGGGGAATGAATTAACGAATTAACGTCAGGCAAAATGAATTAATAATGTGTGTATTCCTCAAATCCTTACTTTGGGTGTTAACATCCAAATAAAAGCCAAGAAAAAAAAGCAAAAATTGCATTAAATTCTGCTTTATTTGGAAATCTGGGTAGGGAAAGGCAAAGCCAGATGCCAGGAAGATTGCCAGTTCATCCACACTACAGGGCTTGAAACCGTGGGGAAGGGACTGCACCACCTCAGGCACGGTCTGTCTGGAGCTGTCCTGAGAAGGGCACAGTCACCATTTTAGGCCTGTAGCTAAATGTCACAATCTGGCTCTTAATCAGCTTCTTGCATTTAAAAGCTTCTTCCATGGGACCGTATGTTTAATAACCACTGAGGGTGGTGTCTCCTAAAACGCTGGGTGTGAGCAGAACCTGAGGGCTCTTCCGTGGTATTCCAGCTGGCTGGTACATCTGAAAGCAAACCTCAGCCTGCTCTAGAAAGATGTATTCAATGCATTTCATCACCTCCCCATTTATTCATTCATGTACCAGTGGCCTGTGCCCCATGACTCAAAGTCTATTGAACTCCACAATAGTTGTTCTCATGAACCTCCATGGGTATTTGATTCAGCCCTCCCAAAAGCAATTTGTTTTGGAGAGTTTTTCTTTCTAAACATTGTTCCTTTATAGACATTTAAATCAAAGTTTTCAAGACTCACAATGTGTCTGGTAGCACATTTGGGGAGGGGCTGGGAAGTTGCATTACACAAAAAGTATAAAAGCCAGCAGTTCTTTTTTATTGTGTTCTGGTTACAACTAAGAAGGTGTTGATTCAAAAGAAGACTGCCATGCTGCCCAAAATTAAAATTTATACTTTTCCAGAAAAAAGCTTGTAGTATTATGAGTCTTATGATGAGAATACACCTGTAGTCAAACCATAGTCATAAAAAATCATTTCACCATAACAACAGAAAATAAGATGGAATGGAATAACTACCTGTTCTTTTATTAAAACAATAATAGATGAAAATCTGTCAAATGAGAATTTTTAAGGAGTCCTTCTTAGAAGTTAAAACCAGGTAAATTTATTACCTGGGGTAATTTGACCAAAGAAATTGATTTAAGGGGGATATACTCAATTATTAAATGTGAAGGGGAAAACAGGAAAAATTGTCTTCTAAGCAGCAACAAGTTTCTTAACTGTCCATTAGTTTTCAGGATACTCCAGTTTACTAATTTTGGAACTAATACTTGTCACAGTTGCAATAATGAATCACATTTAATCAGAAGTCATTAATTTAAGTTCCAAAGCTTAATTGCTTGAATTCAGTAGATTGAGAATTACAATTTACCTAAATTTCCTAAATTTGAGCAAGAACTTCACTTTATGCAAATTAATCTTCAGCGGTACGCCTCTGACCAGACACCGTAGGTTCAGTCCTGAGAGCTGTGGTTACCATCAAAAGTTTTCTGCTGTTATTTCACCGCAGAAGGTTCAGACCAGGATGTAATCTCGAGTTATTTCAAAATCTGAAGGGAATTTGACTTTGGAAGAAGCATGGGCAGAAGACAGGATGGCTTAGTTCACACGGAGCTCTGCAAGAACTCTTAGCATGGCCTGTGTCAAAATGGAAAAGTCGCTAAAACTTGCTCTCCTGAGCTGTTACGCTCCCAGAGGACGGGGCCAGAGCAGCCGATGTGAAACGCACGCCATCTCCTGCCACGTGGGCAGCGCCCACGGCCAAGTCCAGGGCTGGAGCTCTTCCACCTCCCCTTGAGCCCCGGCGGGTGGTCCCGGGCAGGCTGGCGCAAAAGTCCCTTTTTCACCCTACGGAGCTGCGCTGTTTGTCGTGGACCCGCAGGACGTGTGCCAGGCTGGGCTGGTGACTCACGTCTCCCTCCCGCAGAGCTGCCCCTGCCAACGGCAGGGATTGCCCACCAGTCGGCCGGCGCTAACGGGAAAAGAGCAAAGGTTTGGACGCAACCCTGAGGTGGCTGGTTGCACGCCAAGGCAGACTTCGAGCTTGCTTGAAGGCACGTCTGTGTAGACATAACAAAGGGCAGCTCTCTCTCATTCAATCTCAGTCAGCCCATGGAGCTTACTTCTGTCTGAAAGACATGAGATTGTTCCTGCTGTCTGGTAATACAATTAAAAATATTTTATTTTCCTCCTGAGTCCTTGCAAAACGTGTGTGGATAAGTGCGTGTGAGTGTGAGAGACTAAGCACAGGCAAATGTGACCTCTCTAAATACGTTAGCATAGACTAAGCATTTTGTACTGTTTAAGCTATTCCGTTTTCTAATTTAAAAAGTCAGGGCATTAGTTCATTGTAATTCTATCTTGGAAGAGAAAAAAAAAAGAACAGCAAGATTAGAAAAGTAAAATACATTAACGTCTTAATGTTCTGGTGAGCACACCACTGTGTGCAGACAAAGCAAAACTAAGTCTCTGCTTGGATTCACAGTTTGCACTTTATATAGGTCAGAATGCAGCAGCAATGTGAGTAGGGAGCGAGCTAGTCCTGCATCCATGCTTCTAGCATACATATATCATATAACTTGAGTGGCCCACCTTCCCTTCCCCCTCAGAAAGCAAAGAGAAAAAGAAACATCCTGGGAAAAATGTAACAAGAAATGTGTAAAATGTAAAATAATCTCACAGACTATAGTTGGACTGTTTTGTGAGTGCCAGGAGTTTTATGAATGAACTCTTTATGGTGTTCAACCAATAAACTTCCAACATTTGGAGGCTTTAATTACCGCTGCATTTTTCTTTTTTTTTTTTTTTTAGTGCTTCATTTCAAACACCTCCAGTGGGACAGTGTAAATCACAGAGCTCAGACCTTTGTGAATATTATTACTCTTTCATGTGGCTCATCTATATTACCCAACAGTAAAATTCAGTGTCAATATTTCTGAGACAATGTGTACTTAACTTCTTTCTTTTTTTTTTGGTCAGGTGCTAATTTATTATTCCCGTGTACCAGGAGCTGTCTGTTAATGATGCATAATAGGACTATTTTAGCCCACAAAGCGGGAGGAAATGCATATATAAATCATTCTCCCCACCACCACAGTCTTTTGGGAAGCACAAAGAGCATACATTAATAATGACTCTAGTGAATACTAGCACTTTGTTGGAGCTAACGTGAAGAAGAAACATAGCTTCCTCTCAGGTACATTCAACACTTGAAATAGATATCTACTAAGTGATATTTCTTCTGGTTAGCTAACAAGGGTTGCTGGTTTCCTAGGAATGATCAAGGTTTTCTTGGCACCAAAACTTTCTCCAAGGGACATGAGAGAGTCTCTTCTAGTTGGAAAAGTCAGGAGGAACAAAACTTGTCCTAAACCCACCCACAAAGACTTGACCAACCGGAGTGATGCACTAAAGGCACATGATCTTTGACCAAGTGCTCTCTAGCTTAGACGTCTCTTTTTTAGAGCACCCTGGAAATAGATTCAGAAACCCTCCCCAGCATTCTAGAGTTTAAACTTCCCCCCAGTAAATGAGAGCAAACCTGTCCTTCTCCTCTGTGTCCGAATGTACTGGCGAGCCCAGGTAAAGCTCAACTGCCCCACGTCAGGGTGCAATCCTGGCCTTGGAGCCCATTCCCAGCACTCACCTGCAGTGTCTGCTTAGGAAAGGAGGGAACCAAGGTCAGTGTATAAGATCCCTCCTGCTTCCAGCAACTAGCGATTTAAGGATTTCTCACGTTGGAAGCTGCATTCAGAATTCCATATTTCATCTGTCCTCCATGGATTTGTCTACAGTGCACCCTTATCTCCCTCGGACATTTCTGCAGTGAGTTCTCATTGCTCCTCAATTGGTAGCTGTCCCACGTCCCTCATCATCATAGACAACCTTCCCTCTACTTAAATAGTGCCATCAAAGATGAGATAAGCAAAACTGCGTGTAGTTTTCAAGCTACGTGCACATCAGTTATATATACAGTGGCCTAACAATGCTCTCTGTTCTGTCCTCTGCTCCTTTCCCAATAGTTCATAATATTTTATTTGCTTTTCTGACTGCTGCTGAGCACTGGGCTGGCACTTTCAGACCACTATTCACAATGATGCTAACATCACTTTCCTGAACGTGGTAAAATAAAATCTAGAGTTGACATAAGCTTCTCCTGGACTATTTGGCTTCAATTATACTCCCCACCATATCGCTGGAGGCTGGAGAGCTTTTTTGGCACATGGAAGACTTTTTTCCATAGACACCCCCTTTATCATCAGCCCTTCAAGTGGCTTGTGCAGCTGACATGGCACTGTGTATTCTTATTCTTGGGATGTTCTGGAACAATGTATTGTGAATTTGTATCCTGCAGAAACACTCATTAGCTGTGGTTTATTCAAGAGACAGTTTGTTCTGTCTCTCGCTGCACTATTAACTGCCCTCCTTCTCCAGAATATCTCCTCCTCTCAGCAGAACACTTAAATTCTTAACTTATGGAGGGTAAAATGTTCTTTTCAGCTGGAAACCCACTTCATAAATCTGTGTGTGAATCTTTCCAGTACATCAGACTTGATATTTTATATAAACATGCAGATTTACAGCCATATTTTATGCAAACGTACATACCATTAATGTATGAAGTTCATTAGTGGCTCCTGATTGGGTCTAGACAAAACAAGGATCTCTTCAAGGGATACAATGAGAAGAGCTCATTATGTATATGCAGCTAAGTGGCATGAGATCTGTAAGCAGAACTAATATCTTTCATTAGACAACTGGTATAGTTTGAAAAATAAAAACCAAGCTCTTGGGCACATAAGATATTCAGATCTGAAAGAAAAGCAGCAGCTTTCAAAGCTAAAGACAAGCACAGACCAATTGCTCAGAGTTTAGTTAAATATGTATCAATTAGATCATCTCTGAAAAAATGACAGCTGGTATCAGTGAAGTAGAGGTAGAGTACCACTAGAAAATGTAGAGTTAGGGTTATTTTTTCCTCAGCACTTGGCTTTTATCAACATTGAATTTCATTTGCAATTTTATCACCCTGTCTCTCCAGTAACGTGAAAGCTTTCTGCAGCTCTTCACAGCTCACTGTAGATTTGATTATTCTGAATAACTTTGCCATCAGCAACCTTTATCACCTCATTATTCCTTGCTTTTACCAGATGATTTACACTGAGTATCCATACGTCCTGCTTTATTATACAATACCAGCATACTAGTACTGTTATGGCAGTACAGCCATAATCTGTGCCGTACCCATCATCAAGTTTTTGTAAACTTCGAAGCATAGGAGAGTTTCATGAAGGTGACCATTGCACAGTGAGATAGTTCTTCAAACACTTGAGGATATTTGAGGAAGGATTCACTTGACAGCTCAATTTAAAAATAAAACAAATCCAGAAAACTTAGGGCATGCAGTATAGCTCCTCTGAGAAATGTTTATTTACATCAGCTGAAGATCTATCCATGTGTATTTTCTGCTTTTAACTATGCATCACATTCTATAGGTTCTCAAAGACCTTTACAAAATACTTTCTATTTTACTCTGAGCTGTAAATGTACTGGCCAATACCTCCCTAACTGGTGAGCCAGACATCATATCCTTTGACTTAGAGCCTTGCAACTGAGCGAACTTTAGTGGAATTGCATCTGCTGTGCTTTCAGATCTAACTTTGATTTGAACACCAGGCAAACAGAGGTATGGGGGGGTTTGTTTACAGTTATTTTCTATATCTTGGAATGGAACTAAAAAAATCAATTCACCAGTAAATAAATGACTTGCATCATGGATTGGCGTTTTGGCAGGAAATGCAATTTCATGATTGGACATAGTATATCCACATGAGATTTGCCTGGGATTCTGCCAAATATTTAACATAGTCTACATGTATTTTTGGAATTGGACAAGCTATTATTTAAATGCTGTAATGTGTACTTCAGATAGAACAATGTGCCTGACAAGCACAGTAGATAGTTGAAAAAATACTAATTATCATTATTTTCAGTTTCAGTAAGATTCGATAGTTCTTTTTCTGGAATTCTGTTGCCTTCCAAATTTTGTGTTAAAAGTTTGGGAAATAGGAGGACTACTATTTTTTTCTAAGTTTGCCTATTACCATGGAAATATGAATTCTTATAGACATAATAAATAAGATATCAGTCACAGTAGACTGCAGCCCCTGATCCTGTCCCTGGGCTCTAGACTTTCTGTGCTTGTCTCCTGGAAGGGGAACAATAGATGGGCACATCTCCAAAACATTCCCTACTTGGCAGCAAAATGAGACTTCGCCCACTGTAAACTGTGCAGAGCGATGCCATGCCCTCTAGGTTACAACAGCTGGAAATGTTAATCCTTGATAATTATCAGTGGGCAGCTGAATTAAGACCTCACTGAAATGAGTGAGGAACCTGGTGCTGCTCAGCACCATGGTGCTATGCCCTCTGTTAACCCACACTGTGCCAGTCTGTAGCAGACAACAGAGCCCAGATATCCCGAATATTTTCCCCACGATGGTCACTCCAATACTAAAAGCCAATATAGTAAGTCAGTATAATGTTCAATCAAAGCTCATTTAATCTAATGTGAGACTGAACTGAATTATGTTGCAGCACGTAGGTTTGCCCCCCCAAGCATTTCTACATGTAGATTTGCCCTTAAGCATTTCTGTATTGGTTACTCCCTCTTCAGCTCCCACAGTTTTCCTTAAAACTATGTCATGTAAGAAATTACTTTATTATAAAAGAAACATGGATGGCAGGTCGAGGGAGGTGATTCTGCCCCTCTGCTCCGCTCTGGTGAGACCCCCCCTGCAGTACTGCGTCCAGCTCTGGGGTCCTCAGCACGGGAAAGACACGGACCTGTTGGAGCGGGTCCAGAGGGGGGCCGCAGAAATGATCAGAGGGTTGGAACGCCTCTCCTATGAGGACAGGCTGAGAGAGTTGGGGTTGTTCAGCCTGGAGAAGAGAAGGCTCCGGGGAGACCTTATAGCAGCCTTTCAGTACTTAAAGAGGGCTGATAAGAAAGATGGGAACAGACTTCTTAACAGGGCCTGTAGCCATAGGACAAGGGGTAATGGTTTTAAACTAAAAGAGGGTAGATTCAGACTAGATATAAAGAAGAAATTTTTTACGATGAGGGTGGTGAAACCCTGGCCCAGGTTGCCCAGAGAGGTGGTAGATGCCCCATCCCTCGGGACATTGAAGGCCAGGCTGGACGGGGCTCTGAGCAACCTGATCCAGTTGAAGATATCCCTGCTCATTGCAGGAGCACTGCAGTAGATGACCTTCACATTCTTTGATTCTATGACTTTAATTTCGTTTTTAAAAATTAAGTGGAAAATGCTGAAGAACATGATTTGTAAATGTATCTTTCAAGATATTTTTCATGGAAGGCAATATTGTCTCACCCTTGTCACTGCAAGACCTAAACCTCATTGCTTTAACTTAACTTCCATAAATAAATATTAGTCTGTCAGAACCACTTTACTGCTTTGTTGGGGGGTTATAGCAGTCATAAAAGAAAAGAAGTGGTTTGGTGTCCATAGTGTGAAAAGAATTATTCGCTTTCAGATTCCTATTTTTCTTACAAGTTAGACCTATTTTGTGGAGATATATTCAAAAGGGAAGATAGAAGCATGTATGGTAATAACTAAGATCAGCCTTAGCAGATTCTGCTGACTGTATTTAGACACTGTTTCATTTTGGGTTTAGGTCTAGCCAAAAAAAGGGCTTATGTGTCCAAAGCCAGGACTGTGAGAAAAAGTCCTGTTCATCTGTTGTCAAAACTGGAGTCTCATAAATATCACAAATGCCTTGGCTTTCCATTTGTAAAGCTCTTGAGAGTGGAGGAAATGCAGCTCCTCTGAACCTGGGAAAAAGATAAATTTTATAAAGTGGGGTTGTATTTTATTTTACTTCATTATCAAGGAAATAGACTGCCTTTTGTTATGTTTCTTTCCCAAGATAAGATGTTAGGAAACTTTAAAGAAGAACAGATGAAAATTTGTTTTGAAAGGATATAATTAAGGATCAAGAGAAAACTAATCTGGATTTAAATAGCTTAAAGATGTTGTTGTATGTATTAATGCAAGAAAATATTAAACTGCAATGCAAGTCAAAGGCTCTTTGAAAGAAGCCCAAGGACTCCAATCTATGAGCAGTCATGCTGAAATTTGCTGCGTATGGAGATAATCCATATGCATTGGTGCCAAAATTATTTAAAGAATTTTGGTTGCAAGATTTGACCCTGGAAAATTCGACATTCAGGTCTTTCTGGTTTAACTCCTCCTCCATCCTCTCTTAGGTCTTGATTCAGTGAATCCAGGAAAAAAAACCCCATGAACTGGGAGAGGCAAAGATCCTGTGTTGTATATACATATATATACATATAAAGGTAAGTGCGTACATAAATATTTTGCTGTGCAGAACTGGCTTGCTGAGTTGTGGGACATAAGGATCACCTGGTTTCAGACCTTTCCAAGATCATTAGCAAATTCTGAAAACTAGTACAAGGCCAATATTTCCAGCTGCTTGTGACACTCTGTCCTGTGAGACTGTTCCTGAAGAAGCAGCCACTGTGCCACCGTGTGCTCATTCTATAGGACAGAATATATCACCTCTATACTGAAAGTTTTCAGTAAAACTGTGGTGAAATATAGTGTGATGCTGTTTCCACAGAGGTCCTCAGCAAAAGAGAAATCTCCCGTCAGCCTCCATGGTGAAGGATTGTCCAATTTCATTGATAAGAAAATCACATACTGTTCCTCAAAAAGAAAATACAGTCATATATGCAAAAAGGTGTTCCAAAAATTAGGGTGATACCTGTGTCAGTATCTTGGTAAGCTACCTGACTGGTAAAGAGAAGTGCCAAGTTTCTGGATACTCCCAGAGAAACACAGAGGTTCTACAAGTCTAAAAATAAATTAAATTGTCTAATTCGTCACCTTCTTTGAATAGTGATTAGAAAGATAATCTCCATTCTCCAGGATATTTGATAAAACTTTAGTGTAACAGGCTGAGGATTTTCAATTTTATTTGTCAGATGTCAGCATCCTGGTTCCTGAACATAAATTAAAATTTTCTTAGATTTTCTTAGATTTTTATTGGCTTTTAGGATCACTTAAGTTGTATTTGTTGGAAATTTTGACATACACATTTATAAGCGCTTATGTTTGAATTTTTGGTAGATTCGTTTTCTTCTAGGGAGTGGCTGCATGGATAGATGAGGGGAAAGAGCTTGATTCCTTTTATATTTGCCATGGTGAGGTGTATGAGCAATAAAGGTCTAAAGTTTAAGGGTAGTTTGTAATGGATGTTGGGGGGAGGGGGTTGAGTAGTGCTTCACTTTTTTTACCAAATTAATGTTTTAAATGACAAATAAATAAGAAAACCCCCCCTCACACCTTATCCCTTGCCTTAATGAAATGCTAATTTAATCATTCTAAACATATGGCACTTTTAAATTATGGATCTGAGATAATAGTTCCAAGTGCAATAAACTGTCATGTAAACTGTGATTAAGCACCATAATAATACGAACACCCACCTATTGTATTAGAAAACCACTTTTACAGCGTGTGTCAGCGAGGCAATATCTCAAAAGATTGGTAATAGCTAGACCCAACCCTCTCCCCCGCACTAAAATATGACACAGGCGGGATTTGGACAACTGAGTTCAGGAGACTGATCCGCTGTACTCTTGCCCTCGGTGACTGGCAGAGAGCAGAAGACCCTGGTGGAGGACGAGCGGTGGGCTTTCCCTGCCACGTGTCCTGCTGGTGGGCTGTGGGGTGATGCTGCTGGTTCCTGGTGGTTTCCCTCAGGCAGTCGCCTTCACCGTGGGGAGCTTACCCTTGTGGTTTCCCCACCCGAAACAATCAGCGGCAATATTTGCTTACGGGATTCCTCCCTACACATCAGGGTGTAGTGTTTGCTCACCCAAGCCCTTGCCACTCTTGGTGTGCTGTGACCCACATCAGGGAACTGACCTCTTCGAAATAACGCCCTGACAAAAAAAAAAAAAATCAAAACCCAATTACGTTCCTTACCCTGAAATCATACATGAATTTCTCCCCCCGACGTGTGCTTGTCACTTGTGCAGTGCCCCCTTCCCACTGTCACCAGGGACAATCCTGGTTAAAGACGGTCCCACCTTCCCTTAATCCCGCACACCCATCCCCGTAGCTGGGCATGTGCAGCTCTCTGTAGGGCTGTGCTGCCACTTGATCGCTCGTACCATTTTGTGGCACGGCTTCACAAACAGCTTAATCAACACAACTGAGAGGAAGGAAAACTCAGGAGGGTGGTGGTGGGAACAAAACCTTCAGGGTGGGAACCTCTCAAACCAGCTTTGCCAGCAGAGATATTGCAATATGGAACTACACCCCTAGGCACTAGATGCAGCATCATGAATCCCAACCTAAAGGCAGCACCTAATTTTCAAGCACTGTAGAACCGAGCTTTATAACAGCAAAAGCTGTTCTTTTCCTTTTTTTTTTTTCCTAAAATAAATCCTAAATGGCTTGTGATAACAAATTTACCATTTTAAATCTGAAGTCTCTAGTCTTAGAAAGATATGAAAACACCACTCGTGGGCTTGTTAAAACTGTTTAATGGAATTATGGCATAGCATCTTATTTCCTCCTCAACTTTTTAAAATGTCATTTGGCATTGGGAGTATAGAGAGCTGTTGGAGCTGCTAATCAGAAATAAGGAAGCAATGGGACAACTCAGTGCCCAGAGTTACATTCTCAATTAATAGTGATGTGACTTCAGGGAAGCCTGCACTTACATATTGCCAACATATTTCCAACACGTATGACAGCCTCTTAACCATTAGATCATTCTAGATTTTCCCTCATTCTAAAACCAGTAGTTTAATTACAGTTTAATTTAGATGCATTGTAGAAAAGTTCACTGATCATCTTTTGTCCCTGATAGCAGGCAAATCTAGACGCTCTGTGATGCCTTGACAGTTATGCTTGATACCTTTTTTTCAGTCTTATTTTAGATTAAATCACAAAACAAACTAGTTTCTCAATTCAAACATTAAAGTCCGGTCTATCTCACCAGCCTCCTTTTGAATAAGCCAGTGGTTCCTTAATGAAGTATGAATTACAGATTATGAAACATGAACAGATAAAATAAAATCTAAAATGAATAGCACACACCCTCTTACAGTTGAGCAGGAACTAAAGTCTGATTGTATTAATGAAGAGCATGATCTTTTTATGGATGAGAGGAATAATTCATTGGAATTCATTTGTTTTTTTTTTTAATATATTTCTTTAATTAACTGTATGGCTTGTAATATAACTAACTAAATGAAAACTGTGTCACAACCTGTAGCCCTGCGTGCATATAGCTATGCACAGATCAGATGGGTGCTATGAACTCAAAGCTCCTTTCTGGAATTCAGCCATTCCCAGGGGCGGAGAGCATCGTCGTTTGTGCTTGAGCGGTTGGCTTGTCACCGCTGGAGGGGATGTCACCAACCCTCCTCCTGTAGAAAGCCGCTTCGCCTAGCTGGGGAGGCAAGGGGAGGAAGGCCGTGCAGACGCACAAGTCCCTCTTGTGATGGGTTCTTGTTACGGGGAAGGAAAGTCTCCTTGCAGTTTCCGCGTAGCTCTTTAAACAACTTGAATTAACTTTGAAAATCATTTGCCACTTCCTCAAGTGGCAGGTCTGTCTCTGGTAGCCCAGGAGTCCGGTCTGGAAGGTGACTGCCCATCAGGTCTGTCATGTATGTTCAGTAGGTCCAACCCGGGAGGCACTCAGTTTACTGCTTTCTGACCTGCTAGTGTTGGCACGACTGCATTTTACAAATCCCAGCTCAACATGCAAAAAAGTACTACGCCAGGCCAGCTTTTAGGGTTGCTTCTAGGTTGAATCTGACCCGTTGTGCTTTGAATAGTAAGTGGCAAGCACAAAGAAGCTTTGATCTTGACTCGAGTTTATAGACAGACTATTTTTACTATACTTGGTAAATCAAGTGGTTTCATAGGTTAGATCTTAGAAGTTCCCACATGGGTATTTCCCAGTTTCACTCTCAAACTTTGCTGAAGGTAACTAAAGAACAGGAGTGAGGGAGGTTAAGGTGAGAGCAGACCTGTAGCAGGGTTCAGGTGGCTCCAGGTGGGCTGTGACCGCTCAACGGGCACCGGGCAGGAGGTTCAGCTGCCAAGGCTGGATGCTCTTCTGGAAGACCCCTGCCATACCCTGGTGCTGAACCTTGGCCCCTGCCCCTTCTACTTCTGTTCTGCAACAGCCTCTCTGAGCACGAGCTGGGTCTCTGTGAGCTGAAACCCATGTCCGAATCTCCTTTTCCCTCTTTGAAGCTGAGTCCAGGTCCAGGAGAAAATTCACTTTGCCCCCAGTTCTTTGACAGTTTGAGCTCCCTCGAATCAATGGAAAACAATAAATGCTGAACCCTCTCTGGTCACAGCTCTGTGTGGTCTGAAAGGGCAACCTTAGAAAAGCTGCAAAATGGAAAACAAATTTGATTTCACAAAATGGATACTGCTTCACTGTCATTTTTCTATCGTCTCCTTTTGTACCTTGTTTATTCCCCCTAATTGCCTGTGAGACTTAGCATTTGTTGATAGCAAACCTCACCTACTTACCTGAAAATCCTCAGGGCCATGTTCACTTCAAAGCCCAGCCTCCCTGAGTGTTTACAGCCTCTCCAGGTTTGAAGTTATCTGGAAATATCAGCATATTTGAATTAATGTTATTAAAACACTCACCGGCTGTAAACATACTGTATTCATTCCAAGTGCAGAGTTGTCATAATTTTTCACTTTAATTTTATCTAGTCAGTCCCTGCAATGACTAAAATTTCTAAAAAGGAGACACCTATGTGCAGATCACTGGTAAAATTGTTTTCGATTTCTTTTTTTTTTTTTTTTTATTTAAATGAATAATTGGCTTTGTGAAGAAAGCAAGTACAGGGATTAAGTCTGCTTAAATCTTGCCTGAACTGGAGTTCAGGTGTTTAGAACCCAAGTAATCCCAAGCCTGTGAACCACATCTGCCTCTTTACCAGGACTGCCTAGCCCTGGAGCTATTTATATTCAGTAAACTCCCTGCCCAGTTTGGGAACCCTCTTGGCATGTACCTTGGTTTGTACATATGATGTAGAAACAAGGAACAGAGACTTTTATGCTGTACGGTCTAAGTTTCCTATTTAAAAATTCAGTGAAGTGGTGCCTAAAGTAGATACAGGGAAATAAAGGGGAGAATAAGGAAAAAGCAGGTTAAGGAGTCCAGATATAATTTAGGAGTTTTCAAATTAGCTGGGCCAGATCAGTTTCATTCTAGGACATTTGAAGCACTACCTGAAGCAATCGCAAAGCTACTGTCTTTGAAAAGCGATGGTGAATGATGAGGTGTTGAAAGATTAGGTAAGGACAAATACACTGTACAACTTTAAAAAGGAGTCAAGAAATTAAAGACTAATCAGCTTGATTTCAGCTCCCAGGGAAAATCCTGGAACAATCAGTCAAACAAATATTTGAAGGCAGTTGTTTTAAATGCGTGCTCCTGAGCAATCCAGGAACTCAGTCTTGAAGAAACTAGTGTAAGGAAGGTGCAAACCTACCTGCATATGCATAACCGGAGATCAGTTACTTATGGAAATATTCAAGGGCATAAAAGGAAAAAAGTATTCTATAGAAAACCTTAGAAACCAGATTTAATTTCATTCAATGCTTTTATTACTTCCCAGATAATAGAATAAACATGATCTTTGGGGGAAGATTGAAATAATTAGTTCTTTGTAGCCTAAAGGAGAGAAGACTGGAGCTAGTCAGGGAATCGGGGAAAAGACCAGACTAAGCATGTAAACACTTTTGCCAAGAGGAAGAGAATAATCATTTATCCATGTACAGGATTGCTAAAAAATAGGAAAGAATGAGTTTAAATTGCAGCAAGAAATGCTACAGTTAGACATTAGAAAATCTTACATGGAAAGATTATGAAATACCGTAAGTGATGACCAAGGAGCCTGTGGATATGCCAGTAGCAGAAGTTTTTTGCTAGTTAGATCACTATATGTCAGAATATGTATAGCTGATCCTGTCTTGCAGCAGAGGAATGCAGTAGATGATAACCTCTTAGGATCCTACTTTCCTGTGATTTTATTGTTGTATGAATACAACAGAAACACTAGTTCACATAGAAAAGATGGCTCTTTGCAATTAATTTATAACTTGTTGAAAAAAAACAATCGCCTTTATTATGAAAGCTGAACCCACTGGCCTCTGTCTTCCATTCCTTTTCTGTTAGCCTGAAATACACTGATGTGAACAAAAAGCCCCTTTTTGTCCCAAGGAGGAGAGGCTTCAGGAGAGAAGGAATAGCAGAAAAGTCCATACTCCACACAGGTCACAGGAGGTTCTCAGCACAGGAGAGCTGTTTGTTACAGTAAAAAAGAGTCTTAGACTACAGCTAAACAAGTGATGAATAATTTGGGGAAAAAGTGTATGTGGACATTTGATGAGCACACATACTTTGGTGTCTGGGGGCATCGATGCTGTAAGCTGAGCTGGGTGCTCTGAACTCCTGAGGAAGCTCTCTAGGATCTATGTAGCTGCACCATAAAGGCTAGAGCCCAAAGTGAAGAAAAAGGAAAAAATATCAAGCTCAGGATTTGAAAGAACCTCCTTTAAGTAGAATACATCTGGGTTTTGATCACAGCAGTCTTCTGGAAATTCCGTATCAAATGATCAACACAGGAAATACATGGAAATAAATGTTTCAGGGAAGAAAAACATTGCTGTCAAAAGAAAACATGGAGATTACTTTCTTTTCTTTTTCCCTGAAAGACTTCGGGTACAACTGAGGTCTTTTGTTCTTTTATATATTTAAAGAAATTTACCCTGGTAAAGGTGGCACAGCACTTGGTTAGCACTACTGCACACTCATTTGCGTTAATCTCATGATAAGCATGAAAAAGAATAGATTTACTTACTGCCTTTTGCTAAGACAAAGTACCAGGTAAGTATTATTGTTGCCAATGGAAACACTATTCAGGTGCATAAACATGCAATAACATCCCTGCGCTATCTTTAGCACAGACCAATAATTCTGGTCACTATGGTTTGCTTGACAGTTACTGAATTTCTGCTGATGTGTTTGGCATTTGGTTGTAATTACCTATTCATCTGAATTAAAAGATTGATCACTGCAGTCAACGACTGATACAAAACAACATAAAAGAGATACATTAATACTGGAATTTTATGTAAGCATTGTTCCAGAGGGAAAAGAACATATGCAACAGGAAAATTGAGAAGACATCTGTCACAGTAGTCAAGCCTCTATCAAGCTTGATAATGATTATGAATCCATTACCATTGATATATTGCATAAAGCTGTGGGAATAGGAAGCTTTTCACATTACACAGAGAGTAATCAACATCCAACAGAAGTAGTCCCATCACACACACACCTGCTGCGTGCCTCACATCAGAATATGTTATTTGAAAATCTAAATGTTATTGGCATGGCAGAAGGAGGCAGACAAATAATGAGATTCACTTATGAGCTATTTTATTCCTCTGTTAATGAGGTTTTCTAGTAACAAAACAAGCATTTAGTAACTTGCATATATTCCTCAGAATGTGTTGACATACGTAATTTAATCAATACATTTCAAACACAGCCAAGTAATATTTCCAGACTGTCTCTTATGAGTAAAGTCCAACTGCTTGTAATAGAAAGGCATATTTCTTTCTTATATATTTATGGATATGTATTTTTCATGTGCATTTATACTATTATTAAAAAAAAAAAAGAAAAAACTCGGGAGTATGTGGGCATGAGTGTATGCCCTAGAAATCTGTGGCTGCAAAAAATCTTATTTCAAATTAAGCAGAAAATGCCTTTATTTCAAGCATTTTTTCCAGAGCTGAACTAAATTCAAATGTGTATAACATGGAGCTTGTGTTTTGAAGACAAGAAAACTACTAGAAAATTAATTCCTTCTAAGAAAAACAACATGCAGCTCAGAATCTGTTGGTTTTTTTTTTTTTTTCTTCTAAAATCAGATAAAACACACATCTCAGATGGCGGATTTATGTACATGAACTGCAGTCTATGTTTTTCAAACAGTTTCAAAATTTGCCAAAATATGCTTACCCAGCATAAGAATATCCGCACACACATATGCATATGCACATACCCAGACAGGATGTTTCAGCATATACATACACATACATACATATAAACAGAGTATATACACATGAATATATTATATAATGTATATATTATATGTTTCAGCAAATATTTAGGTACTTTTTCCTACTAAGTGGTGTGACTTTTCAGATCTGTATCATAAAATTTAGGTGCCTTAAACCAAATGATGTGATGTTTTAACATTTTGGTTGCAGGTATTTTTAACACTTGAATCAACAAATTACCTTATTACTTACTACCCTTTCGTTGGATTTATTTACATCACTAAAAAAAGGGGAGATGTATCAATTATATAAACTAAAATCAAAACAAAACTTTTAGCTTTTTCAATTATGAAAGACGTTTTAAGATGACAATAGAAAATACACTTTTTACATCTATCTGTTACAGAGAAACACTGTGGTAAAATAGGCCATCAGAGATGAAATCATATGGTGTCGGGGGAAAAAAGTCTTAAGAATAATAAACAACTAAAGTGGTGAGCTGGTGTGACAGATAAAGGACAACACAGGCAACAAAAGGAACAATAGCGCAACTAGCAAACCAAAAGTAGTTTAAACATTTCTCTCAGACGTAGCAGCAGTCTGTTCTCAGAGTGAAAATGAATACATAAACATCCCTTTCATTGCAAATCACCATAGTCTAGCCAGGACGAGACAAAGGAAAAGCCAGATAATTGTCACTGTTCTATAAAAAGAAACAAATGTTATGTGACACAGAAAAGGAATCCTAATTTGGTCAATATGAGGAAAGTTAGGGTAGCTTTGGGGTTTTTTTTTTCTTCATTTCTTGTTTCCTCAGCATAATCCAAGAAGAAGCGTGTATTGCTGCAGGGTCTGTTCCACTAGACATGCTCTGAAAACGGCTACTGAAATGCATCCTTTAGGTGGAGGTACATGTGGTCTGTAAATCACTAAAGTCCTTAGCTCCTGGGCTGCTCAGCACTGCCAAGGCTAGGAGAGACCCGGGTCTTTAGGGAACTTACGCAGGAAAATTCAGGAAAAAAGTTTGCTAGCCTCGTATGCCTTATGCAAGAGGAGAAGAGTTTGCCTCAAACCAGCAGCTGTTGGGAAAGTTCATTGGTGCTGGCACTGCTAAGTGGGACAAGAGTTTTTATTACTTCGCTGTTCAATTCCTTTTTAATACAGTAGAGTCATCTTGGGTATTGGCTCTAGTTTAAACAGCTCTTAAATCCCACCGAAGAATATGACGTAGTATCAGCTAGGTGTTGTTAAGAAAGATCAGTGAATACAAGCAGGAGTTGATGCAGGAGGAGTAAAAACTGAGAAGAAATGAAGATGGTGAGAAAAAGTGAAGGGACAAAAACCTGAAGTTTTTTTGTTTTTTCCCTGAAATAATCTGCTTGGCCAGGAAAATTTTGTTCTTATGATAATGAATTCATGAAAATATAGCACTGCTTTAGAGAATGGTGTCTTGAATGGTATCAGCTGCATATGAAAGAAACTAAAATGCATTTCTGAAACCTCTGTAACCTATTAGAGAGATGTGTTCCATAGTTTCAGATCTCGGTTTGTAGCATGAGATCTAAGTCTTGGGAAAAAGATTCTTCAGAGACTCTGATTTCAGCTTTGAAGAAACAATGGCGATTGGGAGGCCACACAGCAGAACCACAGAAGAATGAAAGCTCTAGAGATAAAATAAGACAATTCTGCAATGGTCTGTATAACTAAACCACAAACTTACAGAAACATGCAGTAACAAGAATGCGCTGAAGACATTAAGAGAAAAATCTGAGAAGCACAGCCATACTGAGGCTGCAAGAAGCAGAATGCACTTGGTGTGGAAGAGATCATAGCACGTACCCTGTGGACAGAACTGTTGCATCTGCAAGAAACTAATGCAAATGCCCACAGACAAGATTGCCCATCCCTCTAAGGAAACAGAGTAAGCATGCCTGCATTTTCCACATGGATGCAGGTTTCTGTAGCGCACCCTGCAGCAAGGCATTGCTCCACGAACATTTAAGAGACTTTTCTTCAGCAGCCATCAGCATTTATTTGTGGGCACTGCTCAAAAAAGATTGAATGGATGGAATACTGGTTGGAATAAGAATGAAAAACTTACAACATACCGAACACAGAGGTCTTTTGGAAAGGGTAGATCTAAGCATAAATGGGCTGGTGAGAGACTGGGACGTCCTGCTTCAAATCAGCTGTTGTTAATGAATTCCATCGGCACTTGTACCTACAGACACGGGACACAGAGAGCTCTTTCTCTTGCTCACTTACGTATTAGTTTTTCTCTAGTGACCTAAGGAAGTCTTCCTATGTGTTCTGGCACAGGCCCTTCCTCACCACCCAAAAAATGTCACCTAGCCCACTCTACCCCATTCAGCATGATGGTGAGGTCCCCAGGCTGGCAACCACCGGTGCCCAACTGGGAGTAGTGGTTCGATGGTTGGACTCGATGATCTTGAAGGTCTTTTCCAACCTAAATGATTCCATGATTCTATGATTCTAGTGTGGCTGAGCACCGTGTGCTTGAAGGACCTAACCCTGCTGAGGGCAGGGGGGTGCCTCGGCAGAGCTCCCCATCCCGCGGTGCTTCTTCACAGCACAGTATTGGCCCAATGTACAAGCTCGCCCAGAGCTAGCTTATGGATCCCTAAAAATCCCTCCAGACTCTGTACACATCCTCGCAGAAACACTCATTTGTAAGTAAGCCTCAGTGGCAGCGGGGAAAGAAGTGTTTGTGAGCCAAATTTTGAAAGCAGCACTAAGTCTCTTAAAGCCTGTCTGGTCCTCTGGGGTTCTAGCGTAAAGTGTTTTCAAGCTAACTGTGTGAAAGAAGTAGCAGTAAAAATCCTTGGCTGCATTTTTCTTTTTCTTTTTTGTTATTTTAGTCTTCGTTATTTTAGTGAGATTGAGGTGGATTGAGTTTTACAACTTGCTTCGGCCAGAAAATGTTTCCTTACTTTTTTTTTTAATAGTAAATATTGCACTTAGATGATTTTGGAATAAAATGTTGAATTTAAGAATTTTTAAAAACCACTTAGTTTTGAAATTCAGTTCACTACAAATACATACGTCTAAAGGACAGCATTTGCCTCACTAACAAACATGTATTTCAGTTTTTCTGTTGAATGAAATTTGATGAAATTTGGGGAAACAAAATCTAGTAGTTTAGCCATGAATGCACCTTTTTGTCCTTGAAAGAACTGCTGTTGAATCAAAATAGGTATTGTCCATACATTCGTTCACGTAGTGCAAAATTTGCCTACATAAAATGGTCACAGGACAGCCCAGCCAAATGATTATTCCTCAGACTCTCTCTTCCTGCTGGCATCCCTGAAAACAAAATGCTGTTCATATAAATGTTTATGGAAACTTAATTCGATAAAAGCAAAAATGCAGGTTCTTTTCTGCGGGCTAATTTTATTTGGAGATTCTGCTGCCTTTATTGCTGACGAGTACTGTAAACAGCTTGACTAGTCTCAAAGAAATGAATGTGTCTATTCAACAATAAGACTCTAATTAGTGTAAGTAACTGGGAGAGAAGCTGGACCTTACAAATTTGTCTTTTTAATCTACATCCATTTTGTTGCATCATGTTATTATTCATGGCTGGAAATTTTTTTGACATTTACATTAGTGACATCAAACCACAAATTTAGTCCAAATTCTTTGAAGTTAGTGAAATCACTTCCATTTACTTCCGCGGGAATTTGATTAGCCCTAATGAAAGTATATTAAAAACTAAATGTGTTTTTTCTTCGGAATGGAGGGAAAAGATAGCATCTTTTCTTTTGTGTACTTGGTGTACTTTAAAAACACAGATAAGCAAAATCAGTGTAACTTTGGCCATTACCAGCTGAATCTCATATTTGCTGGTGCACAATTTTGGCAGGAACGTAACTGAGTTTATAGTGAGTTTTACCAGTGCCTCCAAGAAGGCTAGGATTATAAACACTACAGAGGAGCTTTTGGTCATAGTCTTTATAGGGATTGCCTTTCATCTGATGAAAGTACCATAAAACAGATTTAGAGCTTTGTTTTCTTTATCTTCTCTCCAGTTCAGGCGTACAGTAATTAAGAAGTATTTTTCTTGAGATGTTCAATTATTGCTATGCGTTATCTGTAATAATTGGTCTTTTTACTTAAAGCAGCATTGAACAACAAAAAAAGAGCCCTACAGATAACATTATGAAGTATGGCCAGACACTGATGTTTGCCTTCTCATAAAGGGGAATGTAAATGTGTGCATTCACTGAGTCTGATAATTATATTCATGACATAATTACCAAGAGAACATGCCGAATCTCATTGCTGAATGCTTCTGTAACTTTTAATGATTCACTTACTAAAGGAGCAAGCTCTTAGAAGTGCATAAATATCAGATACAACTTGTCCATTGAGTCTTTGAACTAATTCAAAAGGTCAAGCTTTTATGCAGGCTGCTTTCTTACAAAACAGTTAAGTAAAATATACAAGCAGTAGATACTCATTTTCAGTGTTTGTTTCATCAGGCCATGCAACGTGAGATGGGTTTTTGAGAAAGCAAATTAGTGTGTGGTCTGCTATTTGAAAAGTGAGTAAAATAATCCCTTGCAGAAAAGCACAACAGGTTTCAATTTAACAGAAGAAAGAGCTTTTCTATGGACTTTTGGACCCTCTTATTAAACTTAATAGATAATTATAATCTTTAGAATTCCAAAGATGAATATAAAATACTGTAGCATCGACACTGATGCCCTTAATCTCTAACCAAACATTTAATTTCTACAGAACATTATTAATTTCATCCTTTTAAAAACATGCTAAGGTTCTTAGGTTGCATGCAAATTAGTGCTGACTCTATTTATATGGTTAATCAAAAATACTACAGGCAAAGAGCAAGACTGGGACCACCTGCGTTATCAAGTTCACTTCTATTCAAAGGCAGGCAGGCCTGTAAGACAATATATGCTGATATATCTGTCAATTCAAGGCAAATCTAATGGAATCTATACATAATTTTTGTTTTAAGCAGCAATACTGATATCAGTTGGTTTGAAACACAGCACGAAGCAGTCTTCATATTTCCTACTCCAGTTGAATAAATATTCTTGAGGGACTACCAACGTCTTTGATGTTATTGCCCTGAATTCAAAGATTGGCACTGTGTGATTCACACTTTGCTGAAGCTGCAGAAATTCTGCTTTCTGAAAGTCTGCCCGGTGACTTACGTACAGCTGGTTGGCAATTTTCTCCTGCTTTTCTCTCCCACGACAACTGTGGACTTATCAAAAGGACACTTTTTCCCGCAAAAATGTATGGATTTCATCACTCTCATTGCCTTGCCCGTTTCTCTGACTTTTGTATCATTTGGGTCTCAAGAACCTGGGCTTGATGAGTGAAGGGCTGACCAGGGCTCCAGGCACCCCAAAGTGCCTCTGACAGATGTGGCCAGGTCTCAGCTGGCAGCCACAGAGGCAGGTGACTCAGTTTAGTTGCTTTTTCGTACTCACAGGGTTAAGCTCATTTGCAACCGGTTTCCCTATGGGCTTGGAAAATAGATTGCCGTGCTGGTTTGGGGGAGTGCAGACCTTGTGAACTCTTTTTCATCTAGTCCAGTATTCTGTCTCTAATAATAACTACCTCTTATGAAAACAGGGCAGGATAAACTCTCCCTGTGACTTGCTGGTCCTCCCTTGAGCCCCTCTGAACTAAGTAATGTTTTCCTTGGCACAATAAATGTTGTATCTGGGGGAAAAAAATGGTAACCATAAACAGATGCCTAGGGAAGACTAAGAATAGAGCAAGCTTAGATGATATTTCTCCTTAACAGTTTTCCCATCTCGAGTCACTTTCAGCTAAGGAGATTTCCTGAGCCTACTATGATTTGCATGTTTGGTAATCCACAAAATTTCTCTCTTCCAAGATCGGTCTCCTCACGAACTGTGTTGAAATTTTTGCACCCACAAAACCCTTTGGTGAGGAAGTCGACAGAGTGGCTCTCTGTTGTCTGAAGAGCCATGTCCTTTTGTTTATTTTGAACCTGGTTTCTGCTAGATCCATTTGACCATCAGTAGTTCTTGACTGGGAGGGATGATGAACAGTCGACCTCCCTCCACCCTCTCAGTGCTGCACATGTTTTGGTCAACACCATCACTTCTCTAAGCCCCCTGTGAAAGATCCTTAGCTGTTCCCTCTGTGGAAGCAGCCCTAGATCTCCCTTCCAAGTACTTCTCTGTACCTCCCTAGAACAGTGCCATGTCCTTCTAGTGCCGCCCAGTAAGATTTAATCTTTTAGCTGTCCCTTTTGGTTGCTTTTAAACAAACTCCCTCATCTTGCCACGGTTGTGTTTGAAGCTGAGCATGGCTGCGGTCGATCCGTAGAGAACCCCATTGGGATAGTGACCTATGAACCTCATGCCCGCTGTTACAAAGCAGCACTTCCAAACCCAGATTTTTGAACCTCACCCTGGACATATCTTGGCATCAAGTTAAGGATGCTACTTCCCCTCGTGCACTCAATCAACAGTCACAGAGAGCACCTAAATATTTCAACTCTGCTTCATGCTCCCCTGGGACATTTGCCCAGTTAGGATGGGGGTAATTGAAGTAATCTGATAAAGTTGTGTTTTCTGCCCTTGCTGCCTCTTTGACCTGATCTGTCTCTGCACATTACAGTCAGCGCTGCTGTCCTGATTGGGCCGTCAATGATATAGACCCAGCACTACATTCTCCCTGCTGAGGCCCCAGATTTCAATCCATACAGATTTGGTGTTCCACACAGATGAACCCATATAGACTCCATTGAAGCAGCTAGGGCATTAATTTGATTTGACTTTAAGGTCTCCTTAGCATATAATACTACGCTGCCACTGGCACTGTTCCTTCCAACTTTCATAATACACTCTCCTGTTGATTGTCTTCCCCTACCAAGTTTTGTCTGACCAGTGCTTTGACTGGAAGCCTTTAATGGTTTAACTGCAGCCAGCAACTCAGCACCACACAGCCACTCGCTCACTCACCGCCACCCCTCAGTGGGTGAGGGAGAAAATCGGAAAAAAAGTAAAACTCATGGGTTGAGATAAACACAGTTTAATAGGACAGAAAGGAAGAAAATAATAAATAATAATAATAATGACAACAATAATAATAAAATTACATTAATAACAATAAAAGGATTGGAATATACAAATGATGCACAATGCAATTGCTTACCGCTGCCGACTGATGCCCAGTTAGTCCCCAAGCAGTGATCCCTCCCAGCCCCACTCCCCCCAGTTTATATACTGGGCATGATATCACATGGTATGGAATACCCCTTTGGCCAGTTTGGGTCAGCTGCCCTGGCTGTGTCCCCTCCCAACTCCTTGTCCCCACTCCAGCCTTCTTGCTGGCTGGGCATGAGAAGCTGAAAAATCCTTGACTTAGTCTAAACACTACTGAGCAACAACTGAAAACATCAGTGTGTTATCAACATTCTTCTCATCCTAAATCCAAAACATAACACTATACCAGCTACTAGAAAGAAAATTAACTACCAGGACAAAGCCATACATCCTCTTTCCTAGATTTCTTCTACCATTTGTGCAGAAGTGGATATACTGCTGGTTTGGGTCCTTTCTTGGCATTGTATTTAAATGACAATCTGTTTGTTTTCCATTTCCTATTTCATGGGTTTCCGAGTTGCCATGGGCCTGAGTTCCTCTGCGTGGGACAGAACTAGGCTAAAAGCCAACATATTTGGGCAATCAGTGTATTCTGATGTGAACATATACCCTGCCAAGACCTGAACCTGAGCCTACCCGACTGTATAGGTAGCTGATCCAGGCTTCCTGCCACAAATCTCAGAGTCTGTGAAGCCTGGTAACCCTGGCACTGAGCAAAGCACCCGATTCAATTTAAAATGACTGACTGCACAATCACAATTAAGATATGCAATTTAGCATAAAATAAGGCAAACTAGCATAAAATAACTGATTTGAATTTGTAATGGGATCATAGAAGGAATTAATTGCCCCTAAGAAAAAAGTATGCTTAAAGAACAAATAAGCAAAAAATTTTAAAGGGAAAGAAGTAAGAAGCCTACCAGAGAAACCTCAGGTGACAGAAAAATGTTAGTGGAGCTTACAGAGAAAGTATGAATAGTTCAACTCAGGATTTATTAGTGCCCAGGGATTTTTTAGTTCCCTATAGCAACAGTCCAGCACTGCCAATATTTGACAATCCTCTACCAGATAATTTCTTCATTTTCTACCCTAAATCCTATGTGTCAGGTGCATATCATTCAAACAGAGGAACAGGGAAAGCAGAGGAGTCTAGTTACTTCTTTTGCCACATACACAAGCAGATTTTATGTCAGAGATACCAGATCAGGGGCAAAAATATTGCCAGGCAAATAGACCAAGTGCTGTCCTTAACAAGCCTCAGCAGAAAACAAACAGGTTGCACATACCATAGCACAGACCCTTGGAAAGGGATCCTAATTAGAGAGATTATAATGTGAGGAAATACAAATATATTGGGTGTAATAGGCTGCATACAAAATATTAGCTCTTTTGGAGAATATTGGTATGTCCAGGATTTAATTATAAAACTAGTCAAGATAAATGCCTACATGTAAACTTGCAGGCATGCAAAATTAACTGCATCAGAGAAAAGAATATTTGCCTTTCTGTGTGGCATTTAAACTTCCCAGTAGTGCAGCTCTGTGTAGTACCTAAGCAGGCTGATCAGGATCAACAGGTAAAACACTAAAGTTCATAATCACTTTGTAATGAATCAGATCTCAGCTGAACTCAGAAGGCCTTCTGCCTGAATATGCACTTCTGTATTTTGCTTACAGGGAAAATTTTACTGCTAGACATGCTAAGAATTTTTTTTTTTCCTGGCAGAAGAGAAAAGTACCCTCAGTTCTGGCCTGCAGTCCCCGAAGTGTCCTCCTTCCCAACCCATTGTTTTGTGGTTGGGTTCTATCCATTATTGTTCCAGGGCGATAACAGTTGCAAATGGGATTTGCAGGAACGGTCAGGGTTTGCTTAGCTCTGTCTCCACTGTGGTTAGTATGACCTTTACTGCTGATTTCAGCAGAACAAAGTTAAGACAACAATGATCTTTTGAAAATTTTGGATTTTTGAAAATCCAAGTTTACAATAGGAGGGACTTCTGCCAGGCTTCCTAGATACTGCAGGTCATTCTTTGGGAGTAAAATGAACAACTCTTTTTCGTAATTGTCTTTCCTAAGAGCTTAATTCCCAAGGGAAATAGTGTCATCTTTATTCCAACGAAACATTAATTTCCATGCAGGCGTGAGCTTCATGTCATGGGTGAAAGGAAAGGAAAAAGGCTGAGGTTCCTTTTGAGATAAAACACTTTGCATAAACACTGTGGGACTGCAGACAGGCAAAACCACACAGATTTACTGCCACGCGTCAAGGCCTGTGTAGTAGAAAGTTCATTGACTAGGAGTCACAACATAAACGGTGAATCAACATAACGCCAGCTCCAGCCTAGCAGCAGTAGCGAATGAGACCTGAAGCACGGATTTTATACTTCAACATGGAGAACAACAGAAAGGCAGGAGTTTTGGCCAAGGATGGGTCGTCTGACATGTTTTAAATATCATACTGGGCCCATTTGCTACAAATAATGTTTCAGCTGATCAGTGCTCATATTAGTAGAGCTAACAGGGTTAATAGGCATGTGGCTGTTGATTACTTAACATTGTAGATTCTTCATTACTGGGGATGAAAATACCTTAGAATAGATGATCTTGCCACAGGTCAGGTGGGTGGAATAGAGAACTTTGATGTCTCTTCCAGCCCTATTTGATTTTTTTCTTTATTTAAAATTTCTGCTTTATGCCCGCTCCAGTCTCCAGCATTGCCTTTTGGCAAAACAGCAGTCACGTATTATCACCGCTCAGTGTTATCTTAGTTAGAGAGAAAAAGGGGTAATTTCATGGGGTCATGACAGGTTATTGCAGGGTTTCCTTTTTTTAGATTTAAAGAAAAAGAGAAAAACAGAGATTGCATTCCTGCAGGTTAGCTAACCAAAACAGGAAGACAAAGTAAAACAAGGCAGAAGATGATACAGGAGTGAAGCAGTTGCAATTTCTTGATTTCAAACTCTGTCCTCCAACTGCTCTCCAGTTAACTGGATGGGAAATAGCACATTTTGTCCTCATTCTGCTGAATTTGTGGGGGCTGTGTACAGTAGCCCTTCACCTGCCTAAGATTAAGGCAATATATTCAATTCATTTTTCACAGAAAGAAAGAAGCTATTGTTTCATGAAGTAGCCTGCCTTATCTGGAAAAGCCTGAATTTCGAGTTTTCCCTAATCCTTGGCATATCAGATAGTGACAGGCAGTGAGTGGCCCAACGTGTTATTTTCTGATCCCCCCTGGGAACTGAAAACTTTAATTCTTTCCTAATGTTTTGACTGATACAGGAATCATAGCCTAATTTCACTAGAATATATGTGTTAGGCTTCAGACGTTACATGAGAGAGTAAGACCAGCACATGCATAATGAAACCACTGGAGTCAACAAGAACTTTAATCTGAACTTTGCAGCATGTTTAAAGTGAAATGTGGCCATGACAAGAGAAAAAACAACCAAACAAAACCCTCAAACTTTTCTGCAAGTAGGCACAGCATAGGAAAGCCCTGACCCAGATGTCACGAAGACGGGGACATTTCAGGTGATTCACAGATTTATTGCCTTCAAAGTAACCTCAGCAACAGATTTCCCCTCTAAGCAGTAGTGTTACACTCAAAGCAAATACATTCTCCTCAGGGAAAGGGCTTTTTGGTCTGAGCAGGCTCCAGTTATGAGTGTGGCAGCTGCAGAGAGCAGGTTGCTCTGCCTGAGAGACAGGACAGTTAGATATACCACCTATTGAAACAGATAACTTCTATTTCCAATCCCAGCAGGAGGTGGGATTTAGCGAAATGTGGTATCTCACACTTCTAATATTCCAATAAGCTATCAAACCATCATTAGCATGTCCTCTTCCCGTCCTTTTGTAACAATAATACATGGAGGCTTTAACCTTCAGGAGATTTCGGATCCAAATCCCTAGCAAACTTAAGCTGCTTTTGTGCAAATTTAAACATGGAAGCTCAGTAGGTTAGATGGACCACCACGTAAGGTTTTTTCCTGTCATTCAAGTAAAGCCTCGTTAAGGTAGCAATATATTTCCACATCTAGTAATAGATACTCTTGGAGACCTTTGTCTTTGAACCTGTGTATTACATTTTTTTATAGATTGTTTTTGAGCAAATACTATAATACGACTTGTACCAGGAAGTTACACTCATTAAAGAGAGGGAAATATTTACATTTTGATAGTGCTGAAGATAAAAGGAGAAAAGTAACAGAGAGTCACCCTGTTCCACGCAGTTGCCAGGAATTATTTCACTGACATCACTCAGGCCAGGATTTCATCTCAAGTTCATCTCTGACAATAAGGGAGGCTTAACTAAATAAATGCGAAACACTGGGGTTGTGTTTCTGTACAAGCCTCCTGAGAATGGAGAACTCGAAGCAGATCTGAGAATTTTGCAACCCCTCACCTCTGGAACTGCATTGCCTAAGAGAATATGAAATCTTAACTCACTAAGAGCAGACGACCTCTGTGCTATGTCTTTTCTTCTTTACAGTTACTGTTTCTGAGCTCTGACTTTCCCTCCTTCTCCCATCTCCCACAGTCTTTCTACAAACATGGGAATAGGGAAATCAGAAGACAATAGTTATTGCATCTGTATATACTCCACTTACTGTAGTTAACTGACTTTTCAAATGCTAGGTATCTTATTTCTCTGGCTTCAGCTTATATGGAAGCTGAAATGTACTCAGTCACTAGCTCTGCAGTACAAGGTGCTCAAACCCAAGACTACTCATAGAGGCTAAAATTAAACTAGCAGTCTCTTTTTTTAGATTTAGTAGCATTACGACTTTTAAGATTCCTTTGTTATAAAAGGGATAGGCCAGGCATAATGACATGAAATGAATAGAAAATAGCCCTGAAATGTGAATCCATCCACAATATGCATCATCAGGTTGCTCTGGAAATGGTGATGGGAGCTAGAAGGAGGAGTCACTAGTTATATGACATGCAATTTAAATTAATGGCCTTTGAGAAGCAGAGATTAATTTAAGGAGAACAGACCTACAAAGCCTCAGTCACTTGGAAGGCAGTTTTAGTCACTATTGACATTAAACAACATCACTCGTACTGAGTCCAAACTATGTTTACTATTGTTTCATTTCTTGCCAAAATTCACATTCTATTATCCTGGCACCCCAGAACTTGGAAGCTGTTAATGCAATTGGAAGAGAAAAATAAACAGAATGAAAGAAAAAAAACCTCAACCCTCTAAATATCTGGTTTATTTAAGTTAATAGTAAAAGTACAAGCGTCTAAAAACTAAGCCTTTTGTGAGAGAACGTATCATCAACTATTGCTATACATTTTTCATGAAAGGTAATAGATAGCTGCAACATTCTTTTTCAACAGGTTTCCATAATGATAACTTTCTTTAAAAAAATGAAATCACTGCTTACTCAAAATTTGCGTTTTTGAAGAAATAGAGCTTTGTGAAGGTTTTCGTAAATGCTTATCATACATAATGTGTAAGTATTGACGATCAGTTTCTGAAACACTTTTACAAATTTTTAAGAGAATTTTGAAGAATAGTCCTTTACTCTTCTTTCTACACTTCTCTTATTGCTGGCATGAACAGACAACGATGCTTTAACAACAGTTGAGGAACTGTGGGGTTTTTTAATATCTTCACTGAAGATGTTTGTGTGTTTGGGGGATAGAAGAAGAAAATGAAGCTTTTAAATCTTGCTTCACATTCCAGCTTCAATTTGAGATTAGTCAGCGGCAGAGCCAGACAAACCCTGAGTAACTGTTTGGGGTGGCAGGGCTCAGCATCAAGACAAAACATCCCACCCCCACTTATCTCCATATAAAACACAAAATATAAATACGGGAATATGAAGCTTTAGAATATAAAACACCGATTGGGTGCTCAGGGTGGAGAGGAAGAAATAGATAGTAACACTAAGAATACGTCAAGGTTAAAAATCAGAGCATTTGGAGATTTTACATGCAATTAGCAAAGAAAAGGTAAGGTAGACCACTGGCTAAAGAATACATGCACTTCTGAAGTCTATTTTCTCCTCAGATTATATTATTATTAAACAGAATATGCTGAGAATATTTTAAACCATACAAGGAAAAGTGAGCACAGATTTCACAAGATCCTAGATTTCATGGTGGTGGTAAATCACAAGAATATAGTTCCCAGAATGATGTATTTATAGCAGTAGATGAAAACTACAATAATCCTGCTCATTTTAAAGTTATTTTAGGAGCTAACACAGTTTACAGCAGTGGAGGGAAAAGGGAGACACTTTCACAGAGGAAAGAAAATGTCTGAGAACACAAACCGTAAATTCAGATGCCAGCACTTGTCCCGTTCATTATGTTCTGTTCACTTGTGTATGAAAACATGTACCAATTGCCCAAGACCATGAGTACAGTTACATGCAAGATAAATCACCTCTCCTGAAAACTAGCAACATAAAGATTCCCTTCCTACCACCTCTCTTTCAAGTAGTGCTGCAATCTCAAGGAATTGAGGCAAAGCCTCCTCTCGGATGTACAGTCTATTGCATTGTAGAACCACTTGAAGTCATTAATTGTGGAAGAGATTATTGAGCAGCTCTTTTTTCCTAGCATTTGTAGAAGGACAGAGGTTTTCCTTGTTATATACCTGCCTATAACTGATCAAAGACTCTGTACAACTAAAAAGACTTTATACATGTCATCATCTAATATGTTAAATCAAAGAGCTAGCCTGTTATAAATAGGGTTAAACATAGCAAATAGTGATAGTTCTTCCTCACAACACAAACTTTTAACTGAATGCTATTCTGATGATGAATTGTTTAGAATTGCAGTAGGAAATGTATACTCCTGTAACTATAAAGTAAATGCATCAGTTCTTCAAGAGGACTAGTTCTTTTCTTTCTGACATTAACACATGAAATCCTGGCCCGTTTGAGTCAATAAAGCTTTGGCTAATTATTTCATCAGAGCCAGATGTAAAGCCTTCTCTTATGTCCTTTAATGAAAGAAATGTGATCTGCTGGAAGAGATCAAAGCCCATATGAGCAGTATTCACTGATGCCAATTCTTCTGATTTGTTGCTGTAATTGGAAACTCATTAAAATGCAATGGTTTTAAAATGCATTTTACTTGCAATTGCTTTATTTCTCCTTGTAGTTCAGCTTTTCCCTATGACTATGTGCATATATAGGTGATATAAACCTAATTAGGGAACATGCAGCTGTGCAATAAGATTCAGCTGATGAATAGTAGGTATTTAAATCCATATGATAGGACCAGCTGAAGACAGACTTGGCGAAAAAATTGAGCTGGATGGCTATCTTAAAGACATGAGAACTTTGAATATACATTTTATTTTTGTGGTGAGCCATGATCTCTAACTAGTTGACTGGCATTAAAAAGAAATCCAGAATAGAATCTATTTTAATTGCTATCATCAGATAAAAAGTATAAATTATCCCATTGATGTTATATTCAGAAAAACTTCCTTCTGTTGTTTTGACACTGGAACGCTAAATTCAGCTAGTGTAAACTGAAGGTATCTACAGAATTCAATGGTGCTGTCTGCTACAGCTGTGATTTTGATCCAGCAAGTTGACGGAAAATATACCGTGATGTACTTTTGTTATAAATCTGCTGAGTTCCTTTAGCATTCGCCTAAAGCATGAAATACTTCAGAGCAGCCTTCCCAGAGGTTCACAGAAATGCAGCACAGAATAATTTGGCCTCGGAAAATACTACTTTACACAGGTTTTAAAAAGTGAACTCTTTGAATGATTTGAATATGAAGTCTTACTAATGTCTACTGACTCAGCTATGTCATCGACTCACTCAGCAAAATACCAGATATCTGTTCCAATGGGTAAAGGCACATTGCAAAGAAAAGCATAGCAAGTTGCATTATCCACAGGACCAAGAAAATCACGCAGCATTTCTTTGGCTGTTAAATAAAGCTTAGAAGTGTAAAAGCCTATCTTGTCTCTGAGGGCTAACTATGACCTCCCAAGAGAAAGAGGCAAAGAGAATTTTCTCTTCCCGCTTTTGTGAAAGGCATAAGCATCAGAAAATAATATGGCTACCATAGCACAACATTTTGCACTAAAAAATCAAGGAAATTTAAATTCTTTGGAACAGTAACAGGGACTTTCTTGTTGGTTTCCTAGGAAACTAAGTGGCCTAGACTCCTCCTGTGCCAAGAAGCTGCTGGGACATCAGGTCAGAGGCTTAATTAACTTTTTATGTGAATTACTCAGCAATAAAAACCAGTTAGCCTGCTCAGGAAAGAAGGTGCTGCTTAAGTCAATCAGAAAAGCACTTACTTAGGTGGAAAAAACCTCCACAATTAAAAGCAAAACAAGCAAAAAAGAAGCACTGAGATATAAATGTGCCTGCTTTATAATTTAAGGGGCTAAGCATAATAAATATTTCAACCCTTTAACTCTTCTTCGCAGCTGATCTTGACTTTGCTACTTGTTTCTTACCATTAATAGAAATGACCTAAGAACAAGAGGAGGCAACTCCACACGTTCATATGATATATGCCATGATCATGAAGTTGAAGAAAACAAGTCTCAGATACGTCATTGAAATTCATCTTCATGCTGTCAGACAAAAAAGAGCATGCAACACACTTCACAGTAACCGCTTTAAAATAAACAAAAGATTATCTTGAAAAATCTCAGGCGACCTAGTCTTTACGAAGTATAAGGAAAGGAGAAATGAGATCTACTCAACAGACATCTCTCCTCATGGTTTGCAAGCTGGCTTCTGCTGCTCCTGTGCACTAAATAAATTTTGACTATTAAAAGCTACCCTTGAATGGCAGTTCCTCCACGCAGGCTGCCTTACCTGGACTGCTAAAGTCAGCAGCCTTCATCGTTGGTGTTCGCGTTGTGAGGTCCAACACGGCTTGCACGGGCAACAGAGCGGAACTTGTGAGCCAAATTCTGTTACTGTTGCACTGCTGAAATAGGGTTAAAGCCGATGGATCAACCCCAAATTTACATGCATAAACAAAATGAGATTTTGGCACGATTTCTTAACTTTCTTGTTTATAAAGTATCCCTGTGACACGAATGCTTGACAATGTGGATTAATAGCAGATTAATTCAGCAGATAGTGTAAACCCACATAATTACACGTGAATGTGACGCAGCTATACCAATTCTTTGCAGATGAGATTCAGGCACTTAATACTTTTCCTTTCAAAGTTTCATCTAAGTGGTCATAATTTTAAGGGGACTTCTATCTACATACAATGTAAAACATTTGTCAGTGCCTATGGAAAAGTTCAATGTTCTGCTTGCTTTTAAAGAAATAAGTAGGAAAATGTGGGAAAGCACCCAAACTATAGGAATAAACATCTTTCTTACTGACTGAACTTCTCAGGGATGCCATAATATCCAATTTTGAGTGTATCATCTCTTGGCAACGAAATACCTGTGATATCGCTGTTTCTGTACCATGACTTCATTGGCAGACTGAAAAAGAACAGCAGATGCTTTGCAGAAAAAGAGACTTCTTTAATTAATGAATATTTTTAGCAACTAGCACCCCCAAAAGTCACAAATAACATTTCTGATAAATAAATATGTTGAAATATTATTAGTTCTATCTTTAGAAGCCTTCTCCCACATAGACATTCTGCTATTTTAAGTCAAATTCATTATTTTGGAAAAAAGATTTAGATGAATTTCATGTCTGAGAACACAGGGATTATTAGGACAGACCAAATGTAATATACAATCTCAGCATTTCCAGTTCCGACCTACATATGGCTATTATGCCAGCTGTTACTGGGTTTCTTTTCCCCAGATTTCTATTTTGTTGGTAGCACACTATTCACTCAGGATTAATATTTTACCAGGGAATTCATTTCTACTTGAGGCTGAATATCAAATTCGATTCCAAGTTGTGAATTTTAGACTTGGCAATAACATATAAGAACATTCTCTATTTTGGTAGGGCAATCATTCTTTTATGATTAGCTTTTTAATATTTTCATTGCTATTAGAATGTGACTTACACTTCTGTTTTTCAGACTTTAAGCACCAGATTTTCAGGAAACATTTGCAAATACTGAGGTGAGTATTGTGTGTATGTATGTCTAAGGCATATACTGCTTTTTAATATATGTGCAAAATGTGTTCATCCTGATTGCAGACTTTATGACCTTATCCATTTTAACTTCAATAAATATCTTCCTTTCAGCAATAAGGCCTCAAGATTTTTTCTCAAAGGCAACCTCTTAATACTCCAATATGGACACCCCATATTTCTCATGACCACCTGAGGTAACTTCACTCCAGCCTGTGCAGGGAATAGGCAAGTGGGAATGAGAAAATCTCCGCTCATCTGCACATTTTGGACCAGAACTGAGACCGAAGCAATCTGGCAGCATCAGTTTTAGACAATCAAACATGGAAACAAAGGCAGAGTAACAAAGGAATTGTATCTGCTGGAGACCAGCAAAGTCCCTCCGGGTAGCACAGGATTTCTGGTAATCATCAAAACATATATTTTTGCTGTACGAGAGCTCACAAACTTTTCCTATGTTATTGTAAAATCCTATTGGGAGCAATAGACTATTACCATGAGGTAGAATAAATAACGACAATTATGGGCACACTTACAGAACTAATTCTGTCTAGCTACCTCTCTGATAAATGTAGAGTTAGTGCCCATTTAGATCGAACCGTAAAACAACTACTTTGCTTTTATTACCTCATTATAAAATACCAACCACTAAAACCTGCCAACCTTCTGTCTTCCGAAGAAGTGAAGACAAACACGACCCATTGGTCAGTTCTCCTTGCAAATGAAAACGCGTTGGAATACAGTGAGTGAGGGGCAAGCCGCAAAATGAGTCACAATGAGCAAAGGAAATAAAAGGGAAAATCAAAGTTTCACAAAGGCAAAAATGATAAGAGAAAATGTAAGCCCACCACTGAAAGAGGAAGGAGGACAAACAACTTATGACCCAAGGAAGGGTGAGGTATTTAATGCTACTTTTTTTCAGTCTTCATAATGAAGCATTTCTATAAACCATAATAATAAGGCTTAGCTGTGACCATCAATTTAAGCAAGACAATAAGAAAAAAAGAGGGTAGTATTATTTAATCAGAATCCTGTGTCAGACCATATGACCAACATTGATGACTTTAATATAAATAAGTAAACTAATAAGCATTGGGGAGTTTGTAGAAGAGAAATCTGTGGTTGCCAGAGAGTCAAACTGTGAACCATATGCAGGTTTAAATACAAATGTTTTGTGGAATGTTACCTTTTATTCCAAATCTCAAAAAGAACAGTTATCCTCATACAGGCCAGAATTATGAAAAAAAATAATGTTTAGGATAGTTAGATTTTTCAGACTAAAGATTCTGATGAATTTCACTTCAGAAAAATCACCAAAACAGCATTTCAACAACGAGGCATTATCTCTGAGAGCTCGCATAGATGAGATTCAAAGGCATTGAAAAAAAAGTAAACACAATGAATATAAGTATCTTATAAGACACAAGTCTGGAGGAATAGAAGCCAGTCATTTTATATGATCTCCAGGGAAAAAAAAAAAAAAGAAAAAATATATTAAGTCCTCATTTTATAGGATTACAGAACATACAAGACAATTTAAATAATCCACTATAGTTTTTTCAAGAAAGTAGACACAAGATTTTTCCTCTTTCTGCTTTTTCAGGTCAACATTCCTTCAAATATGTTCAGCATGCTTATGCCTGATCTTCTCTCCCTTCCACTCACCTGCCAAAATGATGAAGTTCATATTGCCTGACTTTTTATAGACCTTTTTGGTAACAATCTTCCTTTTATTTTACTGGCTTTAACTGAAGTCTGTGGTTCTGCTAAAGAAATGCTTTGCAGTACAACCATCATGGTGTTCCAACTGTTCAGTCAAATCCAATTTTCTTTGCAAATAGCACTGTTGATTCAGCTTACATTATTGAGATTAAGACATTTGTTGTTTTATTATATTTTTATACAATATATTGTTTTCCTTTAAACAATATATGGCTTAAAGTGGTCAATACTTACAGAATTTCTGCAGGAGTAAGCCAAATTGCTCATGTTTGTAGCCACTGATAAGATGAAAGGTTGCTACAAGAGAAGCATGCCAATGTTTTTACATCTTACGTCATCACTATAGAAGCAGATTTCTGATTGTTTGGGTACTTATGTTTTTAAAAGCTTAGATTTACTGAGAATTGAATCTTGACGCTGAGTACTCCACGCTTCCATTGGTTAGTTAGTTTGCTTTCCACAGCTATGTTGCTTTAGTACCTGTGACAATATTAAAATAGTACTGGAAATAGATACTATGGTTCATGTTCACTAAGGAGAGGCACAGAAATTACATGCAGTACTTGATGGAATTCAGAGGTTTCACCATAAAAGGAAATTTGTGCAAACGTATCTTTCAGTTTCAATCCACAATGGCAATATCTATATGACAAATTATCACAAGTTTTAACCTCTCATCTGTCTTCTACACACTAATCCATTTCTACAGTGAATGCATCTAATATTCAAAAGTCTGGAGCAGCTTCAAATGGAAGTCATTATAATATTGTCTGGGGTGTGAGTCAAGCAATAGTTCTGAAGCAAGGGTAAATTTAAAAATCAGTTGGTAAGATTTTTTGTTTATTCTTCTGGGAATTTTTTTTCCTGATTCAATAGCTTCTAGCCACATTGTTGCTCAGCAGATGTACACTGTATTTAATTGGAATTTCTGCAATATTCCTATTTTTCACAGTGCAAACCCCAAGATACTACCTAGAAAGAAGTCATTCTGAAACACATTTCTGTATGTATACCATTGATAACAGTTACAGACGTCTGATTTTTTTCAGGAAAGCATAATGCAGCATTCAAGTCAAGGAGTTTACCTATATATATTTTGTATTTTCTTTCCAATACCTGCAACAAAGGGAGGCTGCTTTGCTTCCATATACAGTATGAAAGCTGGAATATCTATAATAGAATTGCAACAGTGTCTGTTAAGCCTGTGCATGTCTGACTCATGTTGATGCAGAAGCTGATTTGCATATGCACATATACAAATATGAGTGTTGAAACGCGGGGCTGCAAGACCAAATCCTGGTGCGCTGCATATGCAGCCTGAGTTCAAACACCTGCACACTTTTGTCCAACCCTTTTGGAAATCTCCCTCTTATCAACTTACTTTGTGGCTGCATTGTCATTTCACTGCTTGGATAACTAATATGTTCAGAGGACTACAAATGGCATAAGTTGCTGAGAAGTAAATTGGATTTTTATTGCCAAATTTTCTCTCCAGTTACATTACTAGCTTACAACCTCCAGTGAAGTGAACAGAAAGGCTATACATGCATGAGTGTTGGTGGACTGTGACCTTTAAAACCAAAGCAGATCTGAGTAATACAGGAAAAAAGATACTGCTTTATCCTTCATTTCCAGTTTGAACCTCAGTTTTTTTGAAGAACCTTTATGTTATTCTGGATGCTCTGAGCTACTAACATGGTCAAGTTACTAATACCTTTTCCCATTCCCTCTCCTTGAGTAAACTGCCCTACAAAAATGTATTTCTGCCTTGGAACTGTCTTGTCTTCTTCCCTTGTGCTATCCTTGGAAATGTCTACAGACATGAACAAATGATGGGCCTAGAAGATGCCATAGACCAATCTACATCCTTCAGTGTGGGTTTTTATTTCATTGGTATCTTTTTGTGGTATACAGCTGTCACATGCTCTTGCTTGAGAATAGCAAAGCAAAAAGTCCATGGGTTTCCATACTTAGACTTACAATATGTTTTCTAGAGGTTACATTCTACCTAATTCAAAATTATTCGAAAAGCTACATCTTCTTAATACTGGATTATGAGAATTCTTTAATCTCTAGTTCACACAAGGAGCTCACCACAGTATTTCTAGAACCCCAACTCACAATTTCCTCTTAGAAAAAAGATAAATGCTTGATATATCCACTTAGCTACTAGCAAAATCATTGTGGAACAATAGAAGCATCTATACATTAGCAATATTAAAGTCTCTGGCAAGCAACTCCTCACATGGGATAAACCCCTGCCTTTGAACTGTTCCAGGGAAAGTCTTGCTGATTTTAGTGAAACACCTTGCATGTGCCTTAAAACTAATGGTTGCAACTCTCAGGTTAATGTTTTATTCGGTATTCTTAAAGGAAGCTAACAAGTCTAGGTCTGCGATTACATGTATGGATGGAAAGTTGAAGCAATCAAAGGCTAAAGGCAAATATCCTCACATATATGAGGAAGAGATGGAGATTAGTACTCAACTGTTTAGATCATGGTCTCCGTAGAGATTCATGCTCTAAAAAACCCCAAAACATCACAATTAGCTGCCACTTCCAAAAATGAATGCACATAGTTTTGATCCAGAAAATGTACATGCTGATAGTTAAAAATTTAACATGCTAAGAACTCAATCGGCTTTGATGGGCTGCTGTAAATTATGCTCATTCCTAAGGTTTCTGTTTGTTTGTTTTAGAAGAACTGGGACACAAGTAATTAAAATCATCCTGTGGGTCACTCTCTCGGTCACACAATGACTCATCTGCTGAGCTGGTAACAGAATTGTCTCTGCTGGATCTGTATTGCTTTCCCCGTGTTTCTGGCACCGGGCTCACTGCTAGCTCAGTATGATCTGCAAACTTAACATCACCATCTGCTACCACTCAAGTGGTACAACTCTTTCCCAGCATTCCTGATGTTTGATGTGCCAAAACCAGAGATTTTAGAATTTGTCAAGTGCTTTGAAGTTGAAAAGTGCTAAACTACATCAATTTTATGTCCAGTCTGCCTCTCCACTTGCATAACCTGAGTCAGATTTTGGAGATCTCTGAACCTGTTTCTACAGAAACTTAAAAAAATACAAGAAAAATCAGAATGCAAAGGTCCCTCTGGGGGTGTATGTTTATGATGATTGTCATAAGACGCACACCCCATGTATTCCTACTGACTCCAGCATAACAGAAAGATAGAGACAAAACACAATTGACTTAAATCATAAAAAACAGTACATCAGATCCTTGCCAATCTTGAATGGGAACAGTTGATATAAACACAGAGGACTTTGGCAGAAAAGTTAGCATTGCTTAAAAAACTCAAATGAAAATGCCATCTACACAAAGATGGAATAAATTCCAGGTAAACCTATCTGAAGGAAGGCTTAAAATGACTACATTTCCACTTAAAACTGCCTATATGGCAAATCAGGAGGACTACAAGAACAGAAGAGGAAAGTGAAGACAAAAGTATAACAATTTGTAAACTGATTTCCTTTGTTCTATGTTTATACCCACTCTTTTCCCAAATGTTAACCACGGTGAAGGGGACAGTGAGTGTCTGAAAGCTGTTGACCAAACTGTGAGAGGAAGGGAATATGGAAGTACCTTTATATCCTCTAGCAAGTGCAAGACCATCCCAATCATGCTCTTAACACATCCTCCAAATAAATTTCCAGAGACTTGATCTACATGTCTCTTCAATCTGATGGGGAAAGAAAGAGAAGTGGAAAATCCTACAGTGGTACAATAGTTTTAAGTTGCAAGGACAAGGCCTTGAGCAATACAGTTTAATGACAAAGCCCTTCTCTGAGTGAGGGGCTGGACCAGATGACCTCCAGGGATCCTTTCTGTGATTCTAATTAGCAATTGCTCTATTGCTTTATTTTACTACCATAGAAACACATATTGGGAAAGGACATTTGCTTCTTGAATGTTCATACATTGACAAGAAGAGTGGGAAGTTACTATACTGGCCGTGAATATGAGTGTACATACTTGATGAGGCAAAATGACTGCCAAAACTAGTACTCTATACCTCCAGTGACAGCTAGTTGTGCATGATAAAGAAGGGGATAAGAATGGATCAAGCAGTCAGTGATACTTCCTATTGCTGGTATTCAGGTATCATAATATAAATGACAAAGAGAAATAACAGAAATAATAAATGAAGCGTTGTCCTTTTCATTTCCAGACACCTCATTCTTTCACACTCAAAAAAAAAAAAAAAAAAAAAAAGCATTTCAATAAATCTGTCTTGGTTATACCTTTAATATAAACCTTGTATTGGTTTGTCCAGCATGTACTGCTGTGGACAGCATGCAGTGCCCTATGGTAGGCAAGAGAAGACCTCCCATTTGCTTTGTCCTGTTGTCCCAGTTCACAAATAGCTGCCCAAAAGCAGGGGAACGTGCACCTAAGTGAGCCAAGGCTGGAGGAATTATTTGTAGTGCAGGGTGAGACAGGCAAAGGAGGAAACACCTTGCTAAGCCTCCCAGGAAAGTAAAAATAAGATTTCTCCTGCAATTTGAAGGAGAAAAATAGTGGCTATTGCAGTGCAGGAAGCTACTGAAAAATTGCTGGCCTGAGAGCAAGCAGATTGGAGGGAAAAACACTGTCTCTCTCCGGGGAGATGCTGGGCAGAGAGAGAATTGACTGTCATCCCTTCTATTTTGGCCTTCCTGCCTAGTACATCTGAGTTTTCTGTTTAAGAACAGTTAACTCTTCCTAGTACATTAGATGCTGAAAATACATTTGGTGTTCTTGATGGACTCATTTCAAGTAAAACATACAGAAAGTCCACCTCCACAATGGTTGATCTGAGGTATCATGTTCCCCGCCCCCCCCAAATCGCAGCTACCTAAGAAGAACCCAAATGATTTAGACACAAAGAAATGAAATTAACACGAACATCAAGATCTAGAAATAAAACACTGCCCTATGCTTAGACTTACATCTGTTGAAGTGAATATAAGGTTTTCATTATGATTGTTATTCCTTTGAGAGCTGGAAAGCATCTGTAAGGCTTTTGGATAAGGTCTAAAATGAAAACAACTACCCCATCTTCAAATATTTCCCAAAACTGGAAGGGCATTTGGTTGACATCTGCTAGGGGATAGGGAGGATGAACTGGCCAGCCTGAAATAGATCTGTTTTGCTTGCTTTGTGTTATGTCTCCGCCCAAACGGGGGGGGACAGACCCTCTCTGTAGGTGCTTTTGGCTTCCTCCAGAAGCTATAGAAATAAATCCCAGAAATTAGTGGATTTCTTCCCACAGCCTGCTCAGAGTCAAACCTTCTTTCCCCAAAATAACTTCACATGAAAAGTTCCAGAAGAAGACTTTGTAGATAAGATTTTTTCCCTTTTCCAATTCAGCCTCCCAGACCCAGTTGCCTTTTCTGCAGGATATAATAAAACAATATATAAGAATTGGCAAAAGGCAATTGGACAAACATTAGAGGACACTGGCAGATCTGGTAGTATTTGTAACTTGACCTTTTCTGGCTAGCATCCTTGGGTGTGGGAAGCCCTCCCACAACCATTTTAATTCTTTTAAAGAAAGCCAAGCAGCCAGTCCCACGCTGTGACCCATTACTCAATGTAGTGTGTAGCTGGAGCTGGAACCGAGCTCTCCTTCTGGGGATTCAGAGCATGACAAAACTGCTGCTGGGCCCACTCTGCTAAACAACACGCATTCAGCAGGGGCCTCTGAGGTAAGGGGTGGTCTCTACGGATTCGCTTTGTTTAAGTGAAACTTGTATATGCACATCTAGAAGTGAAAGCCACAGCCTCCTGAAGTCAGTGGGAGTCCTCCCACTGTTTCCAGGAAGTTTGAGAGCTGATTCAATAGGATGCTAGCTTGTTTTGAGAAAACATACACGCAAACATCAGCATTTCTGCCCACGGCTTTGCAGATGCATTCTTCCACTCAATGAGACGTTTCTTGTGCATAGCGCAAATTCCTCAGGTTTCTATCCTTACTTGTCTTTTTCTAATATTCAGCACAAAGAGACCTAAAATGTGATCATGTCTTTTAGCTAATTCTGTAATGCAAAAGATTAACATAATCATCAATTCAGCTTGAGCTCCAGGAAATCTGAGGCTGGTTTTGTTATTCCCCACCGTTGAAAACTCATCTTGAATGCTGTCTTCTGGCTGCTAAGTTCTATGTGCTGTTCAAGGATCTTTGGAGGATGGAAAGATCTTATATTTTGATATAATAAATTGAGCTTTCTAATACATCCAGCTGAAAGGATAGAAAGAACTGCCTGATGACTTCGTAAGATAAGCAATTATATCCACACAGCCACACTGTGAGAGAGAGGGAGATGAATTAACTGCAGATGAGACTCCTAAAAGCTATCAAAAAAATTCAGATGTGTTCAAAAAATGCTCTACCTTTTAAAATAAAAATCAAGTTGGAAGAAATTGTCAAATAGATCTCTTACCAAATCTTCCGGGTATGAAATTTTAACTCATGGTTGGAAATATCCCTGGTTCTTTTTCATCACAACTATTTTCCTCAAGATTATATTTGCGCAGAACTACACAACTGAGTGATTTTCAGAAGTGGGGAATGGACAAAAAGTTGATGTTCAGTTGTGGACCTTTAAGGCTTTAACTGATCACAGATGCAGCAGATAACATGGTAATTTACCTGTGTGAACCTTGTCAGCCCTGTGAAGCTTATAATTATTCAAATTAGACAAGATTATGGAGTTTGCAGAGAGAAAAAATGGCACGAGAGCCTTGAGTTCTTGTTTTCCTCATATTCCATTGATAACCCAAATTTTGTCCTGTCTAGATTCTTCAACATTGAAATTAAGTGGAAAATATAGTTTGGCAGCTCACTAATGGTTTTGCCATTTGCAAGAAAAGTGGCTCTAGGTAGAAAAAAAAGTGTTAATAGTTAATGTTCAGCATGCTCTGCAAACCAATTTGGCTTTCAAGTCTGGCATGGCTGGTTTTATATTATACTGATGGATTTTTTGCAGCTAGAACTAGTGCTGTCAGACATTTCATTTTCCTTGTTTCATAAATATATTATGTTGCTCCATTTTCTCTAGTGATAAAGAATGGTAAGATTATTTTCAATATTTCCAACCTTTAAATCTACTTCTTATTAAATTACCAGAGGATAGTTCGTGTTTGGTTTCAGGTTTTAACATAAAATCCTTGGAAAAAATGCACATTGGAATGATCTTTTTCCCATACGCATTGTGCTTTCAACACCTTGGATCTCAAAATAGCAAAATGATACTAAACATTTCTTTGTTTCTATTGCAATGGAAAAACTGCAAGGACTGGAGTTCTGTTTGGAACTACGGTTTGTGCAACGGGATTTAATAAACAGTAGCTAAGAAAAAAGGCCAGGGCAATCCATATGGAGAAACCAGTAGAGCTTTTCTGCAGCACTCTCAATAACTTGGCTAGGTTTATTCAAGAAAGACGGGAACTGTTCCTGCTGAGTCCTTCTTCTACGAGGGCTATGCCACTTGCCTTGCAGCAGGAGAACTTGGGGTACGCTGTTTGTGGGGGACAGGAAAGGTCCATGCAGCTCCACTCTAAGCAAGTGTTGCTCCTGCTTGGGGGATGCGTTCCCATTTTGCTGCTCCTGGGTGTTTCTTTGGTGGCAAAGGTGAGTTCTGAGCTGTGAAGTAGGCAACCCCAGGCAATCACAGAGAAAAAAAGGGACTGCTGATAAACAGGGAAACCTGTTGAACCAGTACCTCAGGGAAAGTAAGAGATGCTATCATCAGTGGTTCCCCAGGAAACAAGGAATCTGAAAATTGGGTTTTGGCAAATAAATATAGGCACAAATATTCTTAAAAGAGGTAAGTCTGTGTTATCGGGCACCTTGAACTAAAAAATTCCTTCTCTGTAGGGCTTTGAGGACATAAATACCTCCAAGTAATCATTTTTCTACTTTTTTTTTGCAGACTCTTGGAAAGGGTCATCTTTCTTTGGCAAGATCTGACGAGCTGTCTGCAAAGCCAAACACTGAAAACTAAACTTTCAAAAGAAAACATTTCAATGAGAGACATGTAAGTTTTGACACTTAGTAAAAAACAGTTGGAAAGCAGCCAGCGTCTTATATCCTACCTAAGTCAAAATCCAAAGACAAAGTCTTTTTAATGTGATTTCAGGAATTCAACTCAGGTTGCTCTGAGACCTCGATCTGAGGCCATCAGGCCCCATACAAAATGCACTGTCATTTTCTTAACAGACCTAGAGTGTGCTGTTCCTTCCTATAATGGCTCAAACATTTACCAAGGCAGAGGAAAACCTGAGTTTGGTTCTCTGTTATCCTAACGATTTTTCCTGCTCAAAACATTACGGTATGGGGAAGGGTGATCATATCTGTTGAAACTGTGAGTGCGAGAGAGAACACAGCTCTGCAACCTGGTGTATAAGGGCAGGAGCGGACAAAAGGGATCCTGGCTTCCCGTCCCCACTGCATAAATTTAACCTGCAAGAATTGATCTGAGAAAACACCGTCTCTATTCCATGTTTTTAAAGGAAGAACTTATGATCCTACTTTCAGGGGCAGATCTGGGACACCGGCTTAAATCGGTAGAATCGCTTTGCTGAAGCATTTAGCAAGGAGCTAAGTGCGCTAGAGGAGACAAGATTTAGGACACATCATTCTTCTCATCTAGCTCTAGGCTGTGCCTACCTTTCTCCTACAGAAGTACTCAGATTGTCTCTAAACCCAGCTGGCACTCTGGATTAGGAGATCAAGGTACATCAGTGTCCACAGCCAGCAGCACACCAGGAACCAAAACATTTAATATCGCACCGGCTGCTGTGCCCAGCGACCAGTTGTGCTCACTGGGGACTATGTGAAGCCAGGGAAGCCTTGAGCTTCCAGACCTAAAGCTGTGGCAAGGTGTTCGCTGCAGCCTGCGGTGATTTAGGGCAGGGACCTGAATTCTACCCCTGGGCCCAGGAACATAAAGTAGGTTGTATTTGGTTAACGTGGTGGGATAGAAATCCCTCTGTAATGGTGTGACGACTGGTTTCTAGTCTTAGTGAGGTTTGAAAATGTTCAACTAAATATATCTATAAGAAACTGGCAATGAAAACTGAAAACTGAGTTATTTGCTAAAAAAGACACCAACAAGAAAAAGCAAAAATAAGATTTGGGGCTTATACAAAAAAGAGCTGTCTTTTTGACAAAAAGAGATTCCCTCATACGTGTTACAAATTGTTTGCCTAGATTATTTTTGCAATCAAAACAAGAACCCAACTGAATTTCAGAGGACTTTAATGCTGGCTTGCTCAAGGAAGGCTGCAAAATTGTTCGGGTTACGAAACATGAAGCACAGCTTTGAAAAAATGCAACAGCTGATACAGTAAGAATTCCCTCTCTCAGAGAGATCTCTGAATTCAGCGTGAGGAAGCCAGAAAAATCACTCACACTTCAATTCACTTTAATTCCCTTAACAGGATAGACCAGTAGATGCAGAAAAATAGTGAAAGACACCATTAAAACTAGACTTATTTTGAAAACTGGATTGTAAAGGACCCCATGTACTTTGGCACTGGAAGCGGCTACTTCTCTGAATTGCGGTGGCTGGGATTCATATCTCTTACCTCTGCTTACCTGTGAGCCTGCTAGCCCTGCTCCTGAAACAAAGATGCTAAATCTTTGTTGTTCTTTTTCTTCTTTTCGCTTAATTGCTCTCTGGGCTGTTTTCTTAGACTCTCAGTTTAAACAACCAATCATTAATTTGATTTCTTTGGAAGAAGAAATCCAAAAATATCAAAAGCTGTGCACTTTAAATAATGACTCAAGCATGGCTTTCTTAATTCCTGTGAGAGCCAGGGAGATTATTCAATACATTTCAGGCAAAACAAAATGTCACTTTCACCACCAATCTGAAAATCTAAGTAAGTAAGTCAAGTGAAAAAAAAATGAATCAAAAGGAACAAAATTTCTTTTGTTGCCTCAGGATACTTGATAATAAGCATCCTGTGAGAGATACGTAGAGATTTGTAATAATGATCCAGGACCCTGTCTTGTGCTCATTTCATACATGAACAGGACCATGGAAATTAATGGATCTAACCATCAGGAGTAAAGGTCTGCAGGATCAGGCACCTGGTCAGCAGTATTTACTTCTGCTCTTTCTGGAGTGTACAGGATTTTGGAGGGGCTGGGGTGCACAGAGGAGGAAAATACCATAGCAGAAAATACCATAGGACTGGTAAGGTCATCTAAATAAATCATAACTAATGAGGCATCTGCCATTAAAAATAAATCATCATCATTTTGTCACTATCCAATTTCCCATTAAATTAGTTTCCAGATATGACGTCAGGTCCAATCTTTTCCTATAAGCATTGATGCTTTATTATTGTAAAATGGGAGCACTGGAAGGATGAAAATGCTCAATGTGCATTAGTAATCAGATTCAGTAATCAGGCTGTTTGGAAACGTGTTCCTCTTGCTGTGTTCCCATTCCTGCTGGCATTTCTGATATACAAAATATAAACTAAACAACTAACTCCTACTTGTGCACTTTTGACAAGGTAGTGTATTCTTCACATAAGTAATTATTGCTTGATTTTTTTTGAACTTGTACACATTATTAGTAGAAAAATAATACTGTGACAAAGACTGTCATTCCAAGAATTTCAGAGCAATCTAACAATTTTATCTTAATTAAAATGTTTCCCTGGAGAGAGTCATTTTCCCTCAAAACACTGTTCGGATGTGCTGGATGATATTATCTTCCTAATAATAATTTAAGAAAATGCTGTCAATATCATTGTCTAACCAGTTAATCTACTTTGCCTGTTCCCCTGTGTCCTTATTGCAGGTTTCTTATTTCATTTGGAATTACGTTTCGCTGAACTATAGCAAACAGTTATATAAAAGGTAATAATTCAGTTTGATCAGTTGCCGGTGTTTGTATAACCAGCATACTAATGGTTCTCTTTCTCTGTAGCAGGGTAGGCTTACTTACAAAAAGAATTCTTCCAGATTTAAACCAGTTGTAACAGAGAGCAGAACTTGGCTCATCATATAGTTAGCGTATACCTATGTAGTTAAGAGTGTAATTGCTAACATGTGACAGTTGCAGCAACACTGGGCATGTTAAATGAGAAAAGGGCATTGCTTGATTAACTGCACTGGGAACTGTCATATTAGATGGATGGTTGAAGGAGTGCTTCTGTCAGGACTCCCTGGCACTCCCTCTCTGAAATTACTAGTTTCAAAAGTCAGCCATGGACAGCATGCGGTTGTGAGCCCAATAGTTTGTCACAAGATAGGAAGCGTTCCCCAGATAAGAGGAAGCTCAACGGGGCTGGTACAGGCCAGGAAACACTGGGTTACAGTTTGGTTGTGACTGGTTTCCATTGCCTCATAAATCTGCAGCTTCAGCAGTGCCTGAATTTTCCATTTGAGGGGAAATGGATTTGCATCATACCTTACCCGCAAAGGGTGATAACCTAACTGAGCAAATGGCTTTTGCAACTTCAGCGGAGCTGCTCACAGACGGGGCTCTTAAACCTTGCTGTACTCTTCCAGTCTGATTCACAGTTGTTTGTGGTCTTTTAAGAAATACCTTTGTTAATAGTTCTCGAGCCCATAGCCATCAGCCATCTGTACTTTAGCCCCCAGGGACAGTCCAGCCCAAGCCCCATGAACTTCCAGGGATGAAGCTGATCGCTTACTTTCTTGTCTGTTTGTCTTACACCTTGGTCAGCATCTAAAAACACATCCTGGCTTTACACTCAGGAAAGCTCAAGCAGTTTGCCAACTGCAGTCCCACACTTCCTTCTCCCTGCGTTGTGATTTTCTGCAATTTCTCCATAGCATACAGGAGACGAGTTGCACACCCATCATTTTTCCAGAATACTTGGCTTGACACAGCATGTGGAAACCTTGAGTCTATTTTGGTGCTGCACTTGCAAAACATACAAGGCAATGCTGGAAGCTTTGGTGCAGGCTAAGCAACATCATGAAAGTAGGGATTCATCTGACTTGGACTGATGAGAAACGACCCCTTAGTTGGGGCTAAACATCAGTGAAGACAAAAATTTACACGGTAGTTTCTGCAATCCTGATCTTACAGTGTGACTGGGGCTTCCCCTCTGAGGTTATTTCTCCTTTGCATTTGCTCAGGTACAA